>NW_022197486.1:7285166-7391619 GCF_009176525.2 Contarinia nasturtii
GCTCCCGGAAAACGTGGAGAACAACAGCGAGAAAAATTGAAAGCGAAAAAGAGATGGAAAATACACGCAGAGAGATACAACTTTGAAACGGATCGTTTTGAACTGAATTACAGAGACTGTAAAACAAATGAAAAATATGAAATACATGTGTGCATATAAAATGTTTATCAATATTCCTTGCCACGAACCGAACTGAAAACAAAAATGACACCGAATGTGCTGGATGATAGAGAGCACCAGAGGATGAGAGAAAACAAGCGGCTCGGGGAATCATTTATTTAAATGGTTCGTGCAAGCGCTGAAAGATGTATTCATGTATAAAAAATAAAAACGCAGCATTTTGAAGAGAAAGAGAGAGAAAGAGAGAGAAGCAAAAATTATTTTCGTTTGGGTAAAAATGAAGAGCATACTCGCGCGTACAGTAGCAATAACATTTACACATAAATTCACACACGAACCGAAAATTTATTTTATTCATTCGTGAACAATTTCTTTCGAACAACAAAATGAACGAAAGAGAGAGAGAGAGAGAGAGAGAGAGAGAGATCGTGCACGACTAAAGTCGCATTCATCAAAAATAGCATCCAGTTTCACTATCTCTGTTAGCATGGTTCAATTTTTCCATCCTGCATATATATATACATATCTCAAGCATACAAGTATTTATTTTAATAGTTTGCAACATATAACATTTTAAATGGTCGCCACTGACAAAAACAAAACCATAACGCCAAAGGAACCGAAAGAAGAAAAAAAAAACACAAACACACATATTTTATGATTATTTTGTAATATCGAACAAGAACGTTCTCAAACAGTATGCAAACATTCCAGTTGCAGAAGGCTTCTCAAGAACCAATTGGAATAATAACATTCGTCAATTTTTTCCATGTAGATTAAACTAAACGGTTTTTTCCTATTTTTCTTTTTTATTTTATTTTACATTCATTTACTTATTTGCCCATTTGTTGGATTTTTTTCTTCTTCTTGAAGTTCAGCGAGAGATATAGAGTGATTGTGTCTCTTCCACTCTCACTCAGTGTTTGGTCTATATTTTTCGGTCGCACTTTTTATTCTGGCATTCATTCCATTCGCTTACCGACCGACTCTTTTTTCATATTTTCATAGATTCACTCATTCGAAATTTATGCAAAGTATGTAGTCGTTTCGTTTCTCTCTTCCCGCATGTTTTCGATATGATGTTTGATATTCATATTACACATTTCGTTTTGCAAACCAGATACACTGCCATATATCTACATCGTTTTAAAGAGAAAAATCACGCTTGCAAATATACAAAATATTTTTGTTGGTTGGTTTGCAAAACAGCAACAATATAATATGTATAACTGGTGGCATTGGCAACGACGGCGGCGGGTGATGGTAGCGGGCGCGCATATCGCAGCATTAAATTGTAATTTCCTTTCGTTTAGATGGAAAATTGAATAATATTCGAATTGTTTTTCAGAATCGCTTTTTCGGGTTGCTTTCATTCGCATCGTGTTACAAATATGCTTATGCATGAATGCATTTTGCATCATACAAAATGCACGTATACATCGACATTTATTTATTTGTACACGTTCTCATTCTCTTTTTATCTCTCTCTTTGGCATTTTTCTCTTTTCTTTGTCTCTTCTAGGAGACTCCCCTCCCCACAAAAACCTTATTCAATTAACAAAATTCGATATTCGAATTAAATGCTCAGCTTAAGAGATAGGTCGTTTAATTTTGCGTCCAGATTGATAATATTCGAATCAAATTTACACTCGAAGTATTATTAAACATATGTACCAAAAAAAAAAAAAATATCAAAAATCTTGAACGAAAAACTGACATTTCATCATCGTTTTTTGTTTGATTGTAAATAAACGGTTATAAATACTTCTTACAAAAGTGTTTTGTTACAATGCATGCACACATTTATTGTCATTGTCACAGTTTTCCGAATACAGAATTAATAGAGAATAGAGACGCTTCGTTGAGATACTTTTGTGGAGGGATGCGCTTGCTCTTTGGTTAATTTATTATCATGTTAACATACAAAATGGTCATTTTTCAACACGTAAACAAGAGACATTGGTAATAGTGAGCGACAGCAACAAAAGCACCCCAAAAGTAAATGCAAGTAACGGTGGATAGAGAGCGAACAAACAACCAACTCATCATTACCAATTATCAATATAAAAAGCGAACAAACGAACGAGATAGCTAGATCCATATAGAGGAGGAGAGAGAGAGAGAGGAGAGAGAGTGAGAGCACGGATTATATGTTGTGCGGTTGGCGCATTTAACATATTTTAAGCCACATGCAAAATAGTTTGAAACCGGGTTTAGTATGTGAAATAAACAAAAACCCAAAGAATTTCAAATGACCATTTACACGGACGATTACAAGCATACAACATTAAACTCTTTGTTTTGTCAAATGTTCATAATTTACTACGGACACAGGGATGAAACCATTGATTGACTGAATGAATGACACTCACATTTGGCGAGAAGCATGATGAAAAAAAAACCAGCACTAATGAATTTCAATCTGTGTTGAAAACTTTCCCAACCGTATGGTACCTCGACCAAGCGAATATTTAATCGACTGAATCATTTGAATAATACTTCTTCTGAAAAATTTAATTTTTCTTCGCCTTCGGAAATGTTATTTTCATTTTCAGTATTTTGACGAAAAAAACACTTTCTCCCAAACAAAAAAAAAAAATGTTCCGTATCGTATTTTTTCAGCTTTTCATTGGTTTCATATCGTTCGTTTCGATTCGTTGGATCTGTCATACGCATCAATAAAAGAAAGCAATAAACAGAATAATAATAACATATGATGTACGAAAGTGATTTGAACGAAATCAGTAGACGTGATTTGATAACACATTCACAACAAAGACACTTTACGGCTTTTAGTGTGAGATGCACGCGACACACACACGTTCTACACAATGTGTGAACGAATGTACTTCGTAGTCAAAAGACTCTCATTTTTTTCCATCGCTTTTTTTCGGTCTTTCTTCATTGAATATTCACCAGTTAAGTTTGAATATGCCTGTGCATTACTTTTCGGCATCGAGATTATCATATTGGAAATTTTGCAGTGATTTTTTTTTCTCTCATCTCTTATCTGACGGCAGAGCAAAAATAAAATAAGAGCCGGAAATTGAAGCAACATTCAGGTTTTCTAAGTAATATTTCCGGCATTACATTGTTAGTTTTCTGCTTGAAAAGCATATTATTATTTTTATGGACACCATTTTGAAATGATAAGCATTAAATTTTAAGTATGAGCAAATAAAGAGTTTTCGAATAAGTCGTGCACTTGTCTTCAAAGCAGAATTTGAATGTTTATATGAGAGAGAATGAGCCAAATGCAAGGCCAAATGTGACATTAGAAATAAACTAATATGACTAAGTACATAATCTCATTTTGAATGTCATCAATTTTGAGTGGCTGGTTTATGAAGTCATAACACCAAATAACGGCACCGTGTACAAATGAATGCATCTGAATGAAGAACGGTTATTTTATCATTGGATCAGCAGTATCGAACAAAATGCATGCACTAATTGCACACCAATTATTTGCGTTCAAAAGTCGAAGAAATCGTACCTAAATCAAGTAACAGCGACGACACACAGTTAAAAATTAGAATGAATCGAGTTAAACAAACTTTCGATATGTGACATTTGGCATTTAATATTTTCCCTTTTTTTTCTCTTACTCTCATCTCTTTCAATAATTTGAACATTCATTCAATCTCCTTTTTTTCTAGTTTTTCTTCGAGAGGACGAGTTTTTACACGAAAACATTACAAAAGCCAGGCTCTTTCCGTCTTTGTTGTTTGACTCAATTAAATTGCTCAACGAAACTAGACTTTCGCTTTTCTTCGTCATTTTACTTTCTCTCTCTCTCTTTCTATCGTCTTTTGTGCGTCGTTTTGTTTTCGCTATTGTGTATCGGCATGAAATTCAACAATAGTTTCAAATAAAATGTCAATGCCAAATACGCACCGAAAACATGCTCTTTTTTGTCGTCTAGGCAATCGACGACAGAGAAGAAAAAAAGAAATCAACATTTTACAATAAACATATTGAAAAATTGAAATTGAAAGGACCTACACACGCACACCGTACCAATGCATTGTTGTACCGGTAAGAAATACCATTCATTAAAATTGCACCCTGTCGCTATCATTTGTCGTCAACATCGATGCGAATCTCTGTATCGCCACATACCGAGGGGTATTACCAAATGGTTAGAATATAGAGAAAATGCCAAAGAACGGGATCGAAGCATTCACTAATTGCTGGCTTAATTTACCTTTTCTTCGCCGATAATCCGAGAAAAATGCTCGATTGACCGTCGCTTTAAGTTTCATTTCATTCAACAGTGTGTCAATAAGATTTCTGGTGCGTACTTACATTCCCATTTGACTTGAAAACACAAAACGAAGCGATAAATTTTTGGTATGATTCAATGAGAAATGCCCAGAAATTTTGTGTATATATTCAAGTAAAAATCAATTAATTTGATATTATTTTTCGTAATCTCAACAGGAACACTGTGATGACTTTTTTTTTAAGCCAAAAATGGGGTCAACAAAAACCGCAGGATATTTGAATTTGATGTGGTCGATTTATTTTTCGATATTTTTCAAAAAAAAAAAAAAAATTTGTTTCGTTGATGCGAATTTTCTCATGTAGTTGAACGAATTTCCAAAAATGTTGATTGACATTTTAAAAGGTATTTTGTATAGTCATCAAATAGGTAAAAATGTTGACATCATGTCGTGGCGTTATGCTAAATTCCAAACGCATCGATTCGTTTACACACAATTTAAATTCCATTAAAATGTGGCAGAACGACGCACAAATCAAAACAAGGGTGTATTTTCTTATTTAAAAAGTTTCGAATGTCTTTCATCAAACAGAGAAATGAGAACCATCGAAAAACTTGTTAACGAGTTCATGTTAAATCGTTTACAAGGATTTAAATGGCCCATGTAACTATGGTGCCGATTACACATTGCGTAGCATCATAAATATGCTGTCTTTTAAGACATTCATTGAAAAAAAAAAACCAAATAATTGGAATATTTTGTACAAAATTGTTTGATGACAACGCGTGCGCGTGCACAGATTAATCCAAACGAAAGAAAAGAATAAAACCGAAAAGTTTTCACCACTTTAAAATATACTAAAAAATAAGTAATCGTCCAAATACCTCTACGAGTTAATTACGGGAATTTTTGCCATTTTAAATTTCATTTACATTTTAGGGTGATTTATATTTTTGCATAAAATGAAATTTGCGTTTGAACTCACAATATTGTACGTACGCGGAAATAATTGGATTTGCCTTTGAAACTAGATGTGTGTGTGGACAATATTGATCTTGAACCCTTTAAGTGTTTGGATTTTCAAAGAGATGGATAGAGAGAGAGAGACTGTGAAAAAGAGTTTCGTCATCAAAGAGTTTCGGTTATATAATGAAAAGAGTTGTAATCATCGGTTGTCAAGTGTGCAATGCTCGATAGATTTTGTGAGAAATATGCGATTTAATTGCATATGTGTGTCATTTTCACGCTTATTAACGTTCAAAGAAACATGTAAACAATTTATGTTCAAAAAGTACACTTCAAACTCTCGTTTTGAATGGTAAGTGGCGCACGTCCGATCACACCACAATATTGTCATTTTGTCATCGTAATCCAACTGTGAAAATTTCATTTGTTTTAAACCGTCATTAATTGGTGTTGCAACATACTTGAATTATAACAACATATGAGTATGTTAAACACAGCCAATTAAAGGACTACCTTCAAAAAAAAGTACAAGCGAAAAGTAACTCTTTCAAAATCAGTTGAATATGTACCACATTATGAAAAGACTTTCAACCGAAATGAAGCTTAACCGAACGAGATGGAAGAGTGAAAATAAACGGACGGAATGAATGAATATGTTGAAGCCACAAAGACACATTGATGGCCAGTGGAAAAAAGGGGACGAAACGAAATCGTAGGTAGAAATGTTGTTCATGCTCAATCTATTCGAGTTGTAAAGAGCCAACAGGCGAGTAAACGGACCTTTTATCCGCTCCACTGTGTCTCTTTCAATATTGTCTTTTGCCTTCGTATCGCGCACAGCACATTCTTCGCGCAATATTGATGGAGCTCACTTTTCTCGCTTTACCAAATAAATATATAAAGGAAAAAAAATGTGATGAAATATATGAGAGCAAAATGTGCGAGACTAAATTGAAACCCCACACACACTGCAGAGAGACAGATACACACTACACACAGCACAAATATTTACACAATCGACGTGAATGCAAATTTAACCGGTGTGGATGTACCAATAAATTAATCAGTTCATGTAATACATATTGAATGGATTGTGCTTGTTGATGCATTCTAAGCCGAGAGATGAGCTAAAGAACGAGTAAAACGAACGAACCAAACAGCTTCGATAGCGTTTTTCTGTGCGCAAATCATATTTTCCGCAATGCAAACTCATCAACATCATATGAATATCATTTTGTGTTTATGAGATAAATTCCATGCGATTGTGTCCGAAGCGAGTGTGTGTGTGTGAGAGTGTGGTATTATCGCATGAATGGTCATGTTTGTTTATTGGCTGACAAGGCCAGGTTTGATAATGATAAAGCGTTCAGCCCGAACTTCAAATCAAATTTACCCGAAAGGTTCGATTTCGTCTCTTTCACTCAATCATCATCTATCGCACATTCGTTACTTTATGTCTCATTTTCACTCTAGACAATTTCTCGCACAAAATTGCAAATACCGTCTCGTTGAATTGAATATTTTACACACATTTATTCATTTACAAATAATTGCAATATATGCCTTGGGCGCACGCGAGCAAGCGCGCTTTCTATATGAGTTGCTCCTAATCGCATCATTTGTTCGCTTAAACATTTAATCATTCATTAAATTGTTAATGGACGGACAAAAACCATTTACCATTACCACTGTACTTTTATTCTGGCATTTTCATTGTAATGCAACAACGACCAATGGCACAGAGAGAGTAGAGACTGGGTAATCGTTTGTATATGTTTTGAAAAGTATGATAGATACACTCACCTTTTCACTGGCAGACAAAGTCTATGTATAAATTTTTGAATCATCACATTGATGACAACAGCATGAGATTTGCTGCTGTCTCTTCGTGTGTATTCGCATTGTTTTAAATCCCAACGGCATTAGTCGGCTTTGACCAAGAGCCAACACACACACACATACGAAAAAAAGGCAAGTGAGAGATAGAGAAATAAAACCCCAATCATTGTTTGCTTGCTTGCCACATTCTCGCCACCAGTCGCATTCGATTTTTATCTGATTTATGTAAATTAAAACCAGCGCACACAACCAACCGAAAAACCATGTATTTTACCGCATTCAAATTGCATACAAAAAAATATATACACTCTTTTGCCTGCTTGAACCGGTTTGGAAAATTTAACAATTTTCACTGGAATTTCGAATGTGTGTGTGTGAGAGAGAGAGAGTGAGAGAAATTTAATATTATTTTCAGAGCATGCATTTCAAAACTTTTCACATTTGAATTTGTTGATTCAATTGTTTGGAAGCCGACATCCCATATGGCTCTCTCGATAGCAGAACACTTTCAACAAAACGATTTATTCGTCTCCATTATTTCTTTCAAATTTCTAAACTCTCTTATCTTCTTTGAAGCAACGACTTTGTGCATAAAACAGAGAAAAAGGAGCGAATACAACTTGTTAAAATGATATTTACAATGGTTTCGGTTTTATGCCTTGCAAAACAACTGAAAAACAAAATACACGCAAAATCATTGTGATTTAATTGTGTTTAAATGGCGTGCATATCATGTGGGCGCATTGCGTGGAAAGGATGTGGTTGGAATAAAATCCTTCAACTCAAGCGCCTATTTCATTCTCTTTCGGTATGTGTATGTATGTATATTTTTGGCTTTGGTAACTGACGTACCCTTCGCTTGACTCTAGACCGAATTGGCATGTTGTCATCCAACCGAATAACAAACATATCAATTAAATTAAACTTTATCCTGTTATTTCGATGCTACTGAAAAAGCTGAAAACACAATATGGAACATTTTGAATTGAAAAATGGACTCTTTTTTAAAATAAAAATTGTACACATTTCTCTCGTTTATGTATAGTTTTCAATTTATTTCATTGCATTCTATATTTTGTGTGTGTGATTTTTGGCATCAATGGATTCTTGTTTGAATTTTTTTTCCTGTTTTCCATTCTATTATGGCTATTTTAATAAAGAATTCTTATCACAGATTTTTTTTCCTCAAATGCAACTGGTTGTCGACTGAGTGGTCTCAGTTCTGAATCCGTCATGATCGGTAAATACAATGACATTCAGAGCGCCGTGATTGATAAACACACACTCACAACTCTCTCTCTCTCTTTTTTTAACGGCAGACCACCTCTCTGCTGACATTTTGCGTATATCCTGTATGTGAGTGCGTGTGTTCTAAAATGTGTTTTGGTGACAGCCATATACGGTGCCTGAATGTACATATATATATATTTTTTAATATAGATAGCATCAGTTGTTGAATTCGTTTGCTTTCGTTCGTATATATATTTTTTTTTTGTTAAAACTTGTCGAAGCGTTAATAATTTTTCCGCAACTTAGGCATCATCGTTTCGATTATTATTACTATTATTTTATTTTTCGAAAATGGGGCGCTAAAGATATACATATATCTATACCATATAAAAATCGTAGTGTACGAGCATTTTGAGTGTGAGGGCTTGTGATTGTATTTCGCGCGCGCACAATTTTTGTGTGTGTGTGCGTATGTTATAGTGCAATCCAAATAGGCTCTCGTTCATGTTTTACATAAAATGTCTGTATACGTCGATATTTTCACACCGAATCTATCTAAATGATATCGAAGCGAGCTAAAATATTCAGGGCGAATACCCGGTTATTGCAAAGAGTAACACATTTTCCACAACACACATACACACATTTAATGGGTTTTTTGTTCGGCTTCGCCAGTACTGGCAAACAGCATTAGAGGCAACAAAAAAAAAGTTATTTTGTGTGTGAGCGCGCACCATTTAAGCATACAATCCAGTCACTATCAACCAACAATAATGTAAATTATGTGTGCGCTTATGCTATTTCATTGCCATAGTCGGTTCGACTTCGTGTGTGAGTGTCTGCGGTTGAGCATTCAGCCTGGATTTTTATTTGGTTCTTTTTTTTTTCTTCTCATTCTTTCGTAATTCTCTTTGTCACTCTACACGAGCACTGAACACCACGTTGCGATCTCTCAATGCTATTTCTCATTTAGATTCTCTCTATCTCTCTTTTTTTGTCATTCTAGTCACATTTTTAATGCAGCGCGCGCGACTTTGCCGCTGAATTAAAAAAAGAAGGATGTGCACGTTGCCAAACCGGAATCAATTCAAGATATGAGGCACTGAAATAGGTTTCAGATATGTCATCACCAGACATCGATCTCTCAAATTTTTACAGCTTTTTCTTCAAAATTTTTTTTTCTCGACAAATTCCACTTTAGCGTGACATTCATGTTTAAGGCTGAACGACGATGATGATGAAAAATCAAGGCAAATATAAAATATATGAAAAACGCTTTTAAATTACAAAACATTTTTTTTTTACATAAAACAATGTTGTATGTTCTTTTTTCTACGTTCGAGTTGATTCATTCTTATCGGAAACATTTCATACGTGTAACTGAGTTTTATGCATACTTTTTTACATTTTACTGCTACTCAAAGCATCAAAAATAAATGCCACACCAGAGTGAGAAAGCGAGAGTGAGAGAGTGAGATAGAAAGATAGAGAGAATCAACGACCGCTAAAACATGTATGTAAAAACCCCTGCTTGAGTTTGCTACGGGGTAAAAACTTACGCGCTATAGACGAGAAAAAATCTTTCAAAATTCTCACATAAAATATGTTGCAAACAACTTGAGATCGCATGGTAGCCATTTGTTTTTTTGTTCGGCTACAAACTGTTACCATATTAAATTTAAGGAAATTGATGCGATAATGTTGTGTAGAAAATTGGCCGAAAAATTGATTGGTTCTGCCTCTCAATGTGAGAAGTGGCTTTTCGAGCTGCATCATAACGATCAGATGATGTCTTTATTAAATGGTAAAAATACAATTGTCGCATCGTCACGCCATATTCCACTTGAACCAGATCCGTATCATTGATGAAAATTAAAATCTATCAAACGCGTGCGAACAGTCAGAAGCTTGAAAACACTTCGGAATTGAAATCCTTACTTTTTTCTTGATTCTTAGATTGAAATGGGAAGTATTTATAAATGTTTGTTAAGAGAAAAAAATTACATTTTCGGAAATAAGTTCACGAACTTTTTGGGGAAATAATGTTTTTTTTTTAAATTGTTTCAATTCAGAATAATTGTCTTACAGAAAATATTTTCGATTTGTTTTTTTCCGAAGAAAATTGAACTGTCGATTTCATGACAAAATCCCACTTTTATTGGATTAAATGAAAGTGGCTTAACTAGAAAACAAAGTGCTTTCGTAATAAAATATCCAAATAGCAATTGTTGATTTCTAATTGGTTGATGTTCGTAAATGACGCAAAAATGTACAAAGAAAATAAACAGGCCATATAGAAGCTTGTTAAAATCAATATCAAATTCGGTATTGCGTAAAAAGCGTGTGAATTCGGTATGTTTTTAATGAGATTTGAATCTCTGTGTGGTGCTACATATTTGCCTGTTGGCAACTGTACATGCATACATATACAATATGTTACCGTTTCAACGAACCAATACTGCGTTCAAACAAAAGAGAATCGAACTTTATTTTACTTTTCGTGTACAAGTCCAATTTGTGCTGAGAATTATGAAAAACCGAGGGAACTATTGACATACGATAAATCGTTATATTAAGAATTCTTTCTTCTTTTTTTTTCTCGTATAAACAAATCACTCATGAAAATATTTATACCACATAAATGTTTTGGATAGAAAGAAGAGTGAGACTTCAAGATGCGTTTTGTTTCTTTTGCAAATCAATGTTGTTGTTGATACGTTTGTTTTCGTCTGGTCTATTGAAAGTCAGCGATTTGTTATTAATAAATCCATTTGATTTTACAACAATGTGAAATAAAAATGGTTGGCTCGTGAGAGTGGAGAGTGGAAAAAAAGTGCGCGCTCGATACCGGCCGATAACAAAGGCTCATAGAAAATCAGAATAAAAACAATGTGGAATACGATTTTAGGTTCGATTAAAAGTCACATTGTGTGCATGAATGCATTTGTTACAATGGATTGACGAACAAGAGCGCGCGCGATTGTACAAACGAACAACGGTACAAATGAAAATGTTGGCACCGAGAGATAGAGAGAGAGAGAGAGAGAGAGAGAGAGAGTAAAGGAGAACTAAAATTAAACAATTTCAGTTATAAAAATGCGCTAGAAAACCTTACGCATGGAAATAGTTTTATCGTGCACATGCAATGCCAGCCAATCCAATTAACGGTCACCGAAAAACAGGGAACACAATTATTTTCCATTATCGAAATCATGTCAATAACCCATCGCGACTAAATAGTAATAACTAATAATAAAAGGTATGCCGATTCAGTTTGGCGCAACTGAATAATATTAATCAAATGAAACGTGAACATGATGAAAATATTTTTAGTAATTTTTTAGTTAAGTTGTCATTGTTTGGCCGTTTTTTAGTGCATACAACAGCAAAAAACAATTTCGCTTACTACTCTCGCTCGCTCTCTCGATAGGAAATAAATGTAATGTTATTGTATTCGAGTTATGTTTGGCTGAGTTGTCAAGCACAATGTCCCATTACATTGGCACAACCTGAAATATAATAATTCCGAGTGTTAAAAATGAAATCTTACTATCAGCACCAAAACATTCCAATTCCCGTTCTTTCAACAGCAAAATGGCATTAGGCGCGAAACCCCAGCCAAGATCATTCGCACGAAACGGTAAATTCAACAATCGACTTACGCAACAGGATATACGTACAAATATCGAGATAGAGAGAGAAAGAGAGAAAAATCGTGCCGTTGAAGTAGTCAAGAGGCAAAATAGTTTTGAAAACAAATACAGTGTCAAGAGATTTTTGTTTGAAGAGTTGAGTGGAACTACAAAAAAAATCGATTCTTCCTCTAATTAATGCCTGATTGATTCACGCAATTGTGACCACACTACAAAACCTCAACAAAACGAAACACCTACAGCTCTTTAAAAGTGAAATAAAATGAATTCAATGAGAAATAATTGGCAATGCTTAAAGCGAATTTTTTTTCTCTCAACGATTTTTTGTGAAAAGGACGTGTATTGTGGTGCGTGTGTTATCCATCAAGTCGTTCAAATCGATTGGTTTTCTTGCCACAAAGTGTTGTTATCGCATGCGTTCCATACCCAATTTTACTCGTTTTCAATGAGTCGATTTTTTTTAAACAATTTTTTTATTTTCTCGATTCATCTCACTCACTCTCTTCTCTTATTTGCTTTCCGTTTATTAAACGAACATTTATTTATCGAACAATATAAATTTAATGGTATTTTATATCAACGTGTCGTTTCTAAATCGTTGCGTTTAGATGTCAATGTGAGTGTGTGGAGTGAATGGTATGATATGATATTATTTGTGAAAAATGAAGAAAAATTCGAACTGTATGATGACTGATACCGTTTCTGTTCAGAAGACTTGGTTGTTTTCACATCCGTGCACACATGCTCATTGTTCGATCTCTATACATTTTCTGCTTACAATGTTCTCTGCCATTCAATGATCCAATCAGTCGATCAGTGTGCGGTAAAATGTTTATGATGACAATGGCACACATTATTTCACCACCGCGTCAATTCTTAATCTTGAACGTCTTATGACTACCCGATAATATTTTATATTTTTCATTTACAGCACAATCGCTCCACCACACACTTTTTTTCTCTTCGGTTTTTTTTTTGCTTCTGCGTCTTTTCTTCGTTTATGTATGTGTTGAACGCGGTTCGGTTTACTTTCTGCATTGAGATTGATAAATAGTGTTACGCCAATTGAACATTCAATTATCAAAACATACATGTTTTGCGCTGCTAAGAGATTATAAAGTGCTTGGTTCAAGTGTTTGTTGCGTGTCTACCATTATTTAACTCACTCTATCATCACAATATCGACTCCTTCTTTTTCTTTCTTCTCTCTGTCTGCCATTCTTCGTCACTCGTTGCTGTTTGGCGCATTCGATTTTCGGCATTTGCTTATGCAATGAGCTTGTGCGGCAAAAGTGGTGAACATCGGAGGTTATATTGTTGCATATTTGAACGAAAGAAAGACGAATTTCAAGCGTACACATAAACAAACTTCGCTTTATGCTCGCGTCGATTCTATTTAATGCGATTGTCTACACAATGTGAACATTGCTACCAAATTCTTTGGCGCATAGTTGTACGGTAAGAGCCTGTGGATGTGTGTGTTGTAACTGTATACTGTGTTTTAGGCAAATCTGTGCTCGCTTTTTCTTCAGTTCAATGCGCTTTCATTTTGTACTCAATAAAACACTTCTAGATCAAGTACATAGTTTTTTGGAGATCTTCATAATCAAATGCAGCCATTGTGATCAATCAATTGGCTTTCATCAAGCAACAATATTTGAAATTCACTTCCAAAGCTTGCACAACTTTTCACAGCTAAACGAACTTAATGGAGAACTTGACAACATTGCTTCAAAGTGAAAAAAGGATAGCCAATTGCGCAAAATACATGTAGTGAAAAAAATGGAGAATAAAAACAATCGAAATCAATACGAAAATTCTCTGGAAAAGTTATAGTTTATCCATATTTGGTTGGAAAATAACCATTATTCAATAGCTACTATCTATTAGATAATTAAAATCTAGGGGGAAATTACTCAAAATTTATCGAAAATTTGCAAGCTCCGAAATGATAGAAGCTCTCTTCTCTCGTAAGACCTCTGTCTTAACTCATAGTGACTTTTCTACTGCAGTTATTTTTTATCTTTTGCTCTATATTAAATGAATTATTGCAATTAAAATGCAACAGCAAAAGAGCATTTTTTCCTTAATTTTCCTTTAAGAAAATTTATTTTTGCAATTGCATAAGCTTCAATTGAAAATATTTTTTTTTAAAGATTTTCAATCAATTAAGTTGTTGATTCGTTCAATAATTTTTAAAATTATCGATAAAGAGAGTATTTTCTAGAAAAAGCAGAATTTAACAAAATGCTTAAATAAAAAATTATCAACATTTTGTTTAAAAAAATATTGAAGAATATTTCAAATCAATAAATTGGCCAAAATTTCGATTTGATTGACAAATTCATTTGAATTATCCTCTTTCGAACCAAAGAAAGACCATGATCTCTCTCTCTCTCTCTCTCTCTGAATTTTTGTGTCATTAAATGTACGTCATTTTATCGATACAAAAATTCGACGTTATTTTATCCGAATGTCAGAATATTTATGAAATATTCATATCGGCAAAATCGGTGTGTTGATTTTGTCATTAAGTATGTGATACATATTTTTTTTTTGTTCCAAATAAACATGTATGTTTCGGTGGTTGTTTTTTTATTTCAAGCGAAAATGCAATTAAATAAAATTACAATAATTACACGTTGAATTTCTACCGAGATAAAAGTAATTTGATGATGATGATGACGATGATGAAGACAACGAGAAATGATGAAGTACACTATACGAAATAAAATCAATAGAATTTTAGTTTTGTTCATCAACAAACAAAAAAGTGCAGAATAATGCTTGCGCACCGATTTTAATGAAAAATTATGAGACCACGCCCATTGAAAGGCTGTTGCATTTCGCTTTCTCTCTGTTGGGTGTTCGGCACTCAGTTCGGTGACAACGGCACATTCGTGTTCGCAGCAAACGATAAAGTACAAACAAACACAAGCACATACAACGATGAAAGCGGGCCGCCCAAGAATTTATTGGCAACAACAAACACAGTATAAATGGTTCTATCCCACTTTCGATTGGTTTGTATGGGTGCAATCGTGTGTATGGATGTACGTGTGTATGCGTGTGTGGCTTATTTAGATGGGTTTGTATGTTATGTTGAGCACAATGGTGGTCCGTATTGCTGTTTGTAGCCAGGAAGCGTAACGAAACAATCGAATCAAGACATCATTGGAGTAAAGCACTGTTTGGCATTTTGTAAGCGCAGCATTTTCATCTCGTGAAACTCGCAACATCATCATTGCGATTCGTTGCGAATATGCGTGTCCTGTTGCCGAAACAACGAATGAATGCACTTTTTTCATTTCGCCTATGACTACGTAAAAAATCGTTTGTTCATTTTAACTTAGCGACAAGAGGCACGTAAAACAACGGTTCTATATTTGTTGATCATACATTCGGATTGAAAATATTATTTTTTTAATCAAACTTATTGAATTAATCGTTAGATTAAGTTCTCATTAATTGTACTAATTAAATTTTATTGGAAGTCTTGATTACTAATTTCGGAATTTAAGCATTTTTCAATTTTAGAATGTCTTTTTGAATTTCAAATTTCGATGAATATTCCTTAATTTTTGATGCAAATTCTATATTTTCCGATACGTTTCCGATACATAGTTTTCGAGATCAATTTCTTTGATCTTGTCAAAATGAAAAACATGCCAATCTAAACAATCTCATTTGCATTTTGATTATGGTTCAATGGTTTCGTTTGATTGATCCACAAAATTAATTCATTAAATCTCTGGCATTCTATCGAATGCTATCTTTAATTTTGCGAATCTAATTGGAGAAATAATCCATAAAGAAATTGAATTAAGTTCGTGTTGCGTTGAATGAAAATGTCATGAAAAAGATCTTCGTTACAAAAATGACTCTCCTTCTTTCTCTCTCTCTCTCTCTGTGTCTGTTTCTTGAAAGGAAGCGTTAGTAGGTCATGCGAATGAAAAAAAACCGACGAAAAAGATGCGAACGAAAAAAAAAGTCATTGAATGTTTGTCTTTTGCTTGTAATTGTAAGTTGTGATTTTCCAATGCTACTGTTGGTGGTGGCTACAAAAGTGGCGTTTACCGACCATATTCATAATTCTGTCTCGATGGCTTTCTTGACGAGTACGATTGTGCAACGATTTTTGTAAACATTTCGCATCACATTCGGACTGTTGCTTTTGGCCTGCGTAAATCCCGTATACGCTTCCTATGGATTACTTTATTCCATATATACACACAACAGCCGATGTTGCTGTTGCAGAGCACATGGTCCATTCGCACATACACTCAACACACTCTCACACATGAATTTCACGTCGTACACACACACAAACTCATACACGCTCAAATTCTATCTTTCTTTCTCACAAGTACACACATACAATTCTTGATTCTCGTTCTTCTCTGCTCGAGAGTGAGTGAGGCACACACATCGCATTCACATTACATACAACACCCAGTGCACATACAAGCCTGTGATAGTGAATCGTATACATATCGCGTTTCTCGGTTCTCTGGTCCCGCTCTCGTGTGATTCAATTATTTTGTTTCTGTTCTCGGCAATGAACGAGCACGCAAACACGAACCTTGTTTGTAGTGCGTTTTTGTTTCGTTATTTCCAGTGTGTCTTGTGTGTATTTCAATGTGCTTTTTTTTGAACAATTCGATTCGGTTTTTCACTTCACACGGAAAACAAACGAAAAACTTCAATTCGGTGGTTGGCATTCGATTTTCACATTCGAATTTTTCACAAATTGAATGGAAACAACGACACGTTAAATGCATTTTTAATAATTACAATTGGGAAATGGTAAAAGTGCTTCACAACAGCGAACCAAAATAAATGAAACGAGTGAGAAAAATAAAAAAACAACAACAATGTTTTATGGAAAATGTGTGTGTATCGATTTTGAAAAGAAAAATAAACGATAATATCAGTGACATTTGATAAACACGTATATGAACAAGATATGAATGGATTTTTGTTTCGTAATTATTCTGTGATTATGATAATGTGTGAATAGTTTGATTGCACCACAACACATCTTGCGGATTATTTCAACTGCCAACTGTCTTGGTGTCTAATTTGAATACATTTGGTTATATTGCCGCTACATTCAAACGAAAAAGCATTTTTTTTTGTTATTCATGGTTAGTGTAATTGAAATTTGTTGGTGATTTTGATATTTGCATTTCAAATTGGATGCTGGTTAGCGGTTGAATTTGATAAGGATATTAAACCGTTTGTAATAAGCGCTGTTAATATGCAAAGCATTTTCTAGAAGTAAGCACATTGGTTGGTTGAAATTTATTACAATTCAAGCTTAATTAGATTGGCCGAGAGAGCAAAAACAAAACAGTTCCTTGCAATATATTTGAAAATGTCGACAGGATAATGACGGAAGCAAAATTATTTACGAGTTGAAATTCAATTCGAAAAGTTATATGCACAAATGCAGATGTAGCAAAATTTTACAGACAAATCACATTAATTTTACAAGGAACGTCTCATTAGCAGCATATACATTTGATAATACACTAAATAGAAGAAATTAAGCTTTTTTGAATGCAAATTTCGCATTTTGCGCAGAATTGGATAGGTGATGATTTTAATTTAAGAATTTAAGGTTACCAAACTGTTTCTTTTACCGAATTTTTTAAAGAAAATGAAAAAGAAATCGAATGAAAGTCGCAAAATAGGCTTATAACTAAAATTATTTAGGTTTATAATATCTTATATTTAAATTCCAACCTAAGCTAACAAACTTAATGGTGAAAAATAGATTTTTAAGACTTGAATAGTTAAACATTTTCAGAGAAATGACAATTGTCTTTAAACTTTGCATTCACTATATCAATGAATATAAACTCCATCATTTTGAGCCTATGATTTCAATGTTTTGCCTTTTTCCCTCTTTTTTTCAGTCGATTAAAGAATTCGTGCACTGCAGCGGAAGTAGCGAGTGAAAATAATGTCAAATCATCAAACCTAGAGCATCGACTGAATTCAATTGTGGTGTGAAATGAACAAAAAACGTTAAAAGTATTCCGATTATATATTGAAAGTGCAAATAAAAAGAAAAAAAACTTAAAAAAAGTTACCAAAAAGTTAGGAAGAAACTTTGAAAATTCTTGTTTAGTGTAAATTTTTGTTTATTGCGCGCGGAATTAGAAATTCGTCAAGATTTTCGCGTTACAATCAACACCAGCGGCCATGATGGGAGCATCAGTGACTCCCTGGCCAGGAACGACAATGATGGATCGCGTCACATTGGATGACATTCCACACAAAGGTAAACACGCATATATAACCAAATACAATTTTTCATCTTTCATCGAAATTAGCGAATTTAAAACACAAATAAACCGAATTAAACAAACAAAACAAGTGACAAGAATGTTCACATTTTCCAATGAAAATCCGTTCAAAATCTTGATTTAAAATGTTCGTTGTTCATCATGGTCGCCATCGTGGATATTCGATTATGGATAGAGTAATTCAAACTATTTTCAATTGATAAATAAATCGGATGCTTAGGAACATTGCAATTTCTCAATTGACCTTTCTGCCCGTCGAACTGATTTCTTAATTTAATATTCTTTCCTTAAAGACGAAACAAAATCGATTCATGCAAATACTTTTTCAACGGAATTCAACCCTTTTTCCTTATCATTCTCTCACACCCCGTTTCTTTCTCTCGTTGCCCATAAAAAAAGTTGCTTCTCTTTTCCATAAAATACATTGCTATAAACACACGCAATTTGCTGACTTTATGTTATAGCGTCCAATTCGGCATGAAAATGTGCTATTGATTGTTTCTTGCTACTTTATTCGAGTCCGCTTTCACTTTTCAATTCAAATAAAAGTATGTAAGACCCTTTGGCTCTGTTGTTGTTGTTTTTGTTGGACGATATTGTGTCCATTTCAAAGGGGGGACACTCGGAATAATCGTTTTTAAATTGAAAACGTTTATAACTTTATCTTTGAACGGGAGCAAAAACAAAATCAAATCCCGAATATTTTCTCCGAAGAAATGCTCCTTTTTTGCCAAAAACTGTGCAATTGCTGCAATGAATGAATAATTTATTGTCGAATAAATTCAATTTAAAGGAAATTATCTTTGATTTTTTTTATTTCGTTTTACATTCACTCTTTGTCGAGGCAACATAAAGTGTCGTTATTTATTTACATTGCACATCTTTCTGGCTACTCTTTAATTGTTTTATGCGATCCTTTTAACGTCTAACGCTAATATTTGTTGACTTTGTCAGTTTTCTTTCCATCCCAACCGAAAAGCTTATGCAAAATCTAAGGTGTCGCACATCGCATTTCAAATAAATTCGAAACTGATCAAGTTGACAAATACAAGAGAGACTTACATATGTGTGAAAAGAGTCGTCTGAAAATCCGACGACATTCTTTTCGATATGCACGAGAAAAAAGCCGTTATGTGCATACATAATTTCTGCCATGTATCCTTTGAATAAATATGAAACAAGCAGACACCACAGATTGGCAACAAACAAACATAAACTGAGCACGGAACTCACAACACAGACACACAACAACAACAACAACCAAAAAATAGTGCAAACCAATAGATGGCATCAAATCGGCACGTCGTCCCCAAGATATTTGCATAAAAATATACATATATTCAATCAATAATGTGTATCACGACGTTTTGTTTGTTTGATGTCGTTTCGAAAGGATCCATTCGAATATATGAGAAATCGTGAAACCATGCAATCGACGTTTGTTTGTTCACGGCATACAGATATCAATAAAAGAAAGAAAGGAAAAAAAGTACGAGATCAATAAAATGAATAAAAAAAGGCGAAGAATTCATGTGTTGAGCATTGATTGAATATATTCGAGTGTCGCATGATTAGTCGCCTTTTTGCCGTCTTCAGACAACTTCAAACGTTTTTGATTTAGACGAATTTCCGAAGAATCATAATGACATTTAAGCGCAACAACATTTTTTTCCAATATATTTGAATCGATACCATTTTGGACGGCGGGAAGAGAACTTTTTCGAATTTTTTTTTGTTTGAAATGTAGCAAATTAATAGCTAACGTATCTTTTTTCCGTTATAATAGTAAAGAACAAAAAAAAAATCGACTATTTAAAATTTACTAGAAATCGACAAAAAAAACCATAAACAATGTTTGGATTTTTTTTTAAATGAATAGATTTGATATTTGTGAAGAGTTTGAGTTTCGATTTTTATTGAAATTTTTCATGTAGTCTTGAATAGTAGCTAGGACACACCTAATGTAGAATGTGATTTTATAGATTTTTTTTCCTTTGATTTCTGCGTTTATCAAAAAGTGACATAGGCCAAAGTGGAATTTAGATCAAAAATGAGAACGACGTTTACACCAGCACAATTCGAATGTTGAATATGACCAATAATTTGTGTTGCATTGCGTCGAAAGAGTTTATTTTGACGGTGCAAAATTGAATTAAAAATATTTAAGAAAAATATATAAATCCCAAGTAAATATAGGATGATGAACAAATTAACTTATATTCTGATGGAATTTTTCTTTGTTTTTATCTCACTCTCTTTTCTCTCTCTCTCTCTCTATTTATCTCTTGCTCTATGTGTTGCTCATCTTTGTTTTGTGCATTTGCACAAATGATCTGGATGCATACAAATAAAAAAAACTCTGTGCGCGCGCACATGTCAAATATCTTCTCATCGCGCTGCGGCACCGATGCACTCAACTCAACTTCCATTACGCAATGATCATATATTGGCCAAACAAATTTTACGAACGAAACGAAAAAAAAACACTGATCATATCCAAAATGAAATCATTTTAACAACGAAACACAAAAAAAATGCAAAAAAACCATAACACGAAAATCAATCTTTACAAACCGTACATAAACTAAACAAACAGCACGAGTCCAATACCAGATGTCGGCTGATTTTCAACCAGATTCAAGTAAGTAAATCCATCATGCAACATTCCAAACACAATAAAAAAAACAAATTTTGAAAGAAAAATCAACTAAAAACATTTAACGTTTATTGTTAAGCAGAAGATGACTTTTGTACACAGCTAACATTTTGCATGCATCAAATCAGAATCAAAAAACGCCACAGAGCAATGCCATTCTAAAAAAAATAATAATGGCTTAAATATACAAACACACAAAACACCAGAAATGAAATAAAAAGAGATGCAAGAAACAACAAAAAAAATCAATCTTTCAATTCACGAAATCTCATTTAAGGAAAAAGAAGAAGCAGAATAAAATAAGAAGCAGTCCATTCGAATGAATTGTTATTGAATGTTGCTTTATTTTTATTTTCTCTTTCTCTCTCTCTCTCTGTCCGTGTGTTCAAAAGATGTTTTGTAAATATACACAATAACACATATTTCACGATTGTGATCTAGGTTGTTCTCGAAGGAGAGAAAAAAAAGTACAGAAGGTGATCAGTTTGTTTTTATTTTGCATTGAGATGGTCATTCGTAGCACGAGCGTCATTCATTTAAAGAAAATCGGTCAAAAATTATGTTTTTTCCCTTATCTAAACCAACTGCAAATTTAATTCACAAAATTTCGAATGTTTTATTGTTGCTTGAGATGCAGCTTGTTTGCCGAAATAAACTTTTTTTTTCCTTACTCGCAAAAAAAATCGTTAATCCCATCGATAATCGTATGACGAGCACTAAAACGGTATGCCAACCATTTTTTTTTCTTCTGCTGTGTGGATTTTTCATGTTACAATATCCGATATAATTTTTTGTTTGTTGAAGTTTCCTTAAAATCCTCTATCCGGATGCTTAAACTAAATCAGGAAAATGAGAGAGAAAAAAAACAAAAGCGTTAAATCAAACGTAATCGTGCCGCATTTTTTTTTTCTGTTGTCGGTTTGTGAGTATTTTTTTTCATAATGGCCATTATTGATTTTCGTTGTGTGTCCACAACATCTCTATATCGGTTTTTGATATCGCAAGGATACGTTTTGCATAATTAGAACATTCAGTGAAATTTGAAACGATATCTTTTTTGTTGTTGTTTTCTTTAAATTTCATTGGTTATGAGTGCATTTCAGAAATCTGTTGACGACGATTTTAAGGTAACCGAAAAATGAAAGAGAGAAAAAAGCAAGAAAAAAGCGACCGCATGTAAAATAGACGATACAACAGATTGCAAGCCAATGAGAGAATAGTAGAGACGCATAAAGAGTTCTTGTTTTTTTTGGTACGGTGAGAAGATATGATAGCAACCAGGTCGCATCCAGTGACAAGCGCATTAAAACTAGTCTCCTGTAAAATTAAAACGAACGACAGACACCCAACATATACACATATATACAACAATGACGACAACGTCGACGACAACGATGTTGAATTTTTAAAAAAACGTATAATATTATGCTGAATTAATAGAATTTTCGAAAAACTGAAATATCAAACACAATGGCATTAAAACTGAACTGAACTGATCTGTGAGCGCTTTTTTTGCTCGTTTTTTTCTCTTACTCTCTTTAAAATACATTTTGCTGTTGTTTGTTTTCGATGATGAAGATGATGATGATGAGATGATGCAAAAGGAATCGAATGTGTCTCTCGCACTCTCTCTCTGTCTCTGTGTATATGAGCCAGTCAGTGTTAGTATCCCATTTATTAATGTGCCTTAGCCACAAAATCTCGCGTTACTCGTTCTCTCCCCGAACAGACGTCAGCGAACAAAACATGAGAGCGTGCATTGCAACAGATTTAATAACACACAGTATCCAAACACACAAAAATGTTCTTGCCGCAGCATTTGACAGCTCTCGTACCAAGCGAAAAAGCAAAACGAAAGAAAAAAAATTGTGTACACACACACAAAAAAAAAATGACATAGAGACTCAAAGTAATAAACAGATAGAAAATGTCGTTTATGTTCGCTTCATATTCATTCTTCTCATTTGTCGTTTAGGTTGCTTCGTCTGTTTTTTTATTCTCTGCGCTCTGTTGTCTTTCATTTTTGTTGCTCGGATTTCATTTGCAGGAGTTGTTTGCTTGTAATTTTCTCTTTCTTTCAAATCGGTCGCCTGACCGTGTGTTGTGGTGCCTCTTTATCACTATTGTTACCAGTTTTGTGATGCAATGAATACACACATACATCGATCTACACTCTGCTGCCGCGTCGTCGTGAATTTTACGATATACGTTGGCGTGCGCGCGTCCGCTCATATATATATATTTTTTTCTCTCGGTTGGGCGCTTCGGCTCTTTCGCTCATCAATTCTTGGTTTGTTCGGTATATATGCATGTGGATGTGTACAAAACAACTCCACACACTCCGCGCGTACTTATAGCGTTTTAGTATTTATGTCAGTGTACCATTTGATGCGTAAGCTAATTTATGTTGACATTTTTGAGGTATGCCACACCGAATCATTTGGTTGGATGACTATGGTCACTAGCACACATACACACACACACAATAAACACACATATAAACACAATCATGCACATATCTATCTCTATCTTGTATACAACACCGTCTCCCTTGTGGATCATACACAAAATGCTCACTTATGATATTCTCGTTTCGAAGATTTCACATGTTTGCATCGTACATTGGCCATAACAAAAAAACATCAACAAAATCGACTATTTATATTTATTTGAATCTTACAATTTACACCGTGTTACGGTGATTCACTGCTCATATTCGATTTATGCGATACCAACCATACGTTGCGACGATCAATTAAGTGAAATTGGTCTAGTTCCGATGAATATCTTGAGTTTATGTATCGAATCGTACGCAGTAAAAGTCGTTTTCATTTCAACGATCATACATTCATATCAACTAATAATGATTAATCAAAAAAATATATAATTGCGTCTAGTATCCTGACATGCAGCATCCACGATAAAAAAACTAGCTATCAAAATGCCAAAATTTCAAATTTGATTAAAAAAACAGAATAGAAAAAAGTCTCACAAGAAATGTATGAAGCCTCACAAAATCCAAGTCAGTTCCTTGAATTCCATATACACCGAACAAAATACCGAGTTGCGTTTTTTTTTCGCTCTCATCTGCGTGGAATATGCTTCTGTTTTTCTGCCAGTGTTGTGCAGTTTTTTGTTTCTCTCCTTCTTTTCTTCATCATCTGCCATATGGCTCATGCAAGGTTCTCAGGTTTAATCACAAAAATGGCAGGTAATTGAAATGTTAAGCCAAAACCTGATTCGAAAAATATGCACCCGTTCATTGCTCTTATTTTGATGTAAAATAACTGAAAAAAAGACAGAGAGCGCGCGAGAGACACAGATGAAAAAAGGAAAACGAACAAAAAACACCAACATCACAGAAAATTCCAAGATATCAAAGTTCAAATTGAAAGAGATCGAATGATCCACAGGAATTCAGACCGAATCACATGATTTCAATTCGCAGTACACTAATGATACTTTTAAGTTTTTGCCTCCATGTGCATTCAATCTGGACCTGTGGTATTCACATGAGTTCGGTGTATGTGTGGCACTGTGACTTAACATGTGTCAGCTTTTCATCATCACATCATTTCGAACAATCTCGAATTATTACTATTAGAAATTAGATAGGTTATCATAGTTCGAGTATATCAATCGCGATATGTCAAATGGTGAGGGCCATTTTTGTAGTGTGGTACACGGTTTAAGGCATTTTATTTGTTGTTGCTTGCTTTTTATTTTTATTTTTTTACATTGAATTCGTGTGTATGGTGTTGTTGTTACTGTTTAAGAATGCATGACATGATGTCGCTTGTAATTTAAATTGATTTTTCTATTTGATTTAGATTCATTAAAATATCGATTACATTGGCTCTGGACAGCCCGTTTTTCCACATTCGTACCTGTCAAATTTGAATTTCATGACAAACGTCTTCGTTTCTATTTCACATTGTTCACGTACACATTTGAAGTGCACACACACACACACACACGACAAAATCGATGATAGAAGATATGAATTGAAAAGCTAAGCTTGGTGACAATATGTATTTCTTTTTCGGCGTACTTTTCACAGGGAGTGCACTTTTTCCCAATTTTTTGTTTCGTCTGTCCAAAACAAATGTGCCAACGAAAGTTAATCCATTTTTAATGAATTTGGGAACAGAAATGATTTTTGATACTTTTCGGTTTTTTTTTGGTGACAACGATTAACTATGGATGAGAATCAGGTGAATGCTATGAGTCTCTCTCTCTCTCTCACTCGAGTCGATGACAAAGGCCACCGATAAACCGACAGCAATCGAAGAGATGTTGAAAAAAAATAACAACAAATTGACGAAGGAATGACGCGCACGAAAGAACAAGAGCGATAGAAGCCCACAACATATCAAAACCCAAACCGATATACACATTATAAGGCTCAGGAAATCTGAGTATTTTTTTTATATTTTCATTTATTTTATAGTTTGTCTCTAGGCTCGCTCTCGCCCTTTCTCTCTCTGTCCGGCTCTCTCGATGCATGAAACATAAACCATTTTAATCACCAAGAAAATTTTGCCATCAAATATTGGATAACATTTCGCTTCGTCTTCGTCATTTTAGCTGTCGGTCGCCAAGTTTCATGGTGATTGTTCGTTTCTTATTTTTGTTTTCATCTACTTTGCATTATCCTTTGGATCCAAACCATGCAAAAGATCAGAGCTTGCAGAGTTAAGAAAAATGTATGAAGCGACAAAAGAGAGCAAACCGAACACTCACACGAGATGGAACAGCAGTTGAAAAAGAATAAAGTGGAATAAAATTCCATATTCTGTCCATTGACTTTATCCATTTGTCATTATCTCGTTTCAATCAGTGATCCGAAAACTTTAGATATTGTCGTGTTTATAATTAGCGCATGTTTTACTATTTATAATTCACAGCACAAGATAATTAAGACAAACACATACACATTACTTGCTATTATATCGGAAATTATTCATCGAATGCATAAAACAATATTAAGAATAAATGAAAGAATGTAAAAATGACTGAAAAGAAGTGGCGGTAAAAAAAATGAGTACCAAAAGAGTATGTCGCGAAACTAAACCGAGATAATTCTTTGAACACAATAAAAGGCACGACGCTTGACATAGTATCGATTTTACTTTCAGCATTGGATACTTTTAATTTTTCAATTTATGCGACAAAGTCACATGTTTCGAATTCAAAATCGCAACTTATTCGTTGAATCTTCTTAATGCTCCACTGTATTAAGAGCGAAAAAACATGAATGCAAGATATTTTTTTACGTTGCAATGTCGCGTGTGTTGAAGTGGATAGCTCAAGGCCACCTCCTTTCATTTAAAACTAGACGATATTCCCAGGTACATCAATAGCACAATGATTGTCTCGCAAAGCTATGCTCAACATTTTAATAAGCTATCAAAAAAGACTAATGATAGCAAACCATGAAAAATGATAAAATTTTCTAGT
Source organism: Contarinia nasturtii (assembly GCF_009176525.2). Classification (NCBI taxonomy): domain Eukaryota; kingdom Metazoa; phylum Arthropoda; class Insecta; order Diptera; family Cecidomyiidae; genus Contarinia; species Contarinia nasturtii. Next base: position 7,311,631 of record NW_022197486.1, read on the forward strand.
TTTCGTGTCGTCGACCAAATAGCAGGTGAAAACTTGTCCAATTTATTCAATCGTATGCTATTTCATAAAATGAATTCACTATCGACCAGTGAAAATTATTAAATGTCTTTGAATTCAATGAAGAAAAATGTGTAGATGTGATTCCAAGCAATAGTAAAAAATGTGCTTTTACAAAAACCTCAATTCAGAGGTGGAATAAAATGATGTTTTATTAATAAATAATAATTTATAGTGAAAACATGTTTATTGACATCATTCACGGTATTCAAATTATAGACCAAGTGACAAGAGCTATGTTTCTTCTATTCTCGTTTAAAATGAATATCAATTGAAAAAAAAATGTAATGTTCGGAATGTGGTGTTGAAAAATAGTTGTATCGGTTGTGATTTTGCATGTTTGTTAATTGTGGCATTTCATTTGAGTTTTTCATTCGGAGATGGGGAATTGTAATTGGTTTTTGTGTGTGTGTGCAATGTGCATATATGCAAATCAGTGCATTTGCATTCGTTTGATCGTCCATCAATTGTTGCAATAAGCAACAATTTCGATTCAATGATAAATCAAACGGAATTAATTGGAGATAGAAAGATATAGAGAGAGAGAAAGAGAAAGAAAAAAAAACCGTTCATGCAATAGGCATATCTACTGACCAAAGATGAGTAGATGCAAACCCTTTTGATTGGATTTTAAACAAAAACAACGGCCTCCTTTCAACTTCTCTGATGTCTCTTTCTTCTCTTGTGCTCCGTTTTCGGTAGTAAGTTTAGTAATTTAATTGCGTTTTGTTTTCCGTTTGAAATAAATGCACAAATTGCAATGCCGTCGGCTATTTAACTATCATGTTTTTTTTTTTTGAAATATACAAACAATGTGAGGCAAACCGCAACGGTATGTATGTGATAGTGTAATTGACGTTTGATCAGACAGAAAAACCTTACACACATACACGCACGATAGAAATTGAAAGCAAATCAGAGATTTGTTTGCAAAGTGTGTTTGTGAGCGTGAATCGCGTGTCATCTGTAGCTAAAAATCAAACAATTTTAAACCGAAAATCGGTTAAGTAAACACCCGCAAAACAAATCAAGTAATCCTCATACCGTAGAGTGCCATAGCAGCAATACAATGAAATTAAGCAAAGTAAACAGTGTTGCAAAAGAGTCACGTACCGAAAATGGGCGCATCAATTGCAATCATATGATTCGGCATTGAGCTTCGGTTGTTGTTTGCTCGAATTAAACTAAACGAAAATCGCCATCGGCGCAAATGTATGATACACAACAAATTGTATCTTTATTTTTGTTTTTCTTTACGCTCTCACTTTCTCATGCATCATGTTTTAATCACGGCCACATCAACACAGATTAGAATAGAGACAAAGCAAGAAAATATAATGTGTGTTTGTTGTTTTGACGTGATGTTAATTTTCAAAAGAAATCGAATAAGAAACCGGAACATTCGATTAGAATTTGAATTAAGTTTGGCAACAAAGTAATTGTCTAATTTTCCTTTCATTTCATTTTCGATAGATTTGTTGGTGTTCTTTCTAATTTATACAATAAGTTCTAATCCATCTTTCAACACAACTAATTGATGATGTCTTTTCTCTCTTCTTTGCTTTCACATTTTTTTTTTCGTTTATCTGTTGCTGTCGATGATGCTGTCGCTGCATGGTTAATGCCACATCAATACTGTGTGGTTCACATCGAAAACAGGTCACAGTGGAGTCAATCAATTGGGTGGTGTGTTCGTTGGCGGTCGACCGTTACCAGATTCGACGCGTCAAAAAATCGTCGAATTAGCCCACTCAGGTGCACGGCCTTGTGACATATCACGCATCCTGCAAGTATCGAATGGTTGTGTTAGTAAAATATTAGGACGATATTATGAAACGGGCAGCATACGACCACGCGCTATTGGTGGCTCAAAGCCACGAGTCGCCACCGCTGAAGTTGTTCACAAAATATCACTCTATAAACGCGAATGCCCAAGCATTTTTGCATGGGAAATACGTGATCGATTACTACAAGAAGGCGCCTGCACAAACGACAACATTCCTAGCGTAAGTATACAATGGTTTTTCATTTATTTATTTTTTAAATAATAATTGCATTCTAGGTTGGTGTTGAAAACCGAATATTTGTTTTTTTTCATATCAGGTTTAATCAATCACAAGCAAAAAAAAACATATTTTTTTTCAAAACATTGAACATTTCAGACATCATTTTTGAATGAACATTTTCATTCAAATGCATTTCGGTTTAAAAAGGACACTTTTCTAATCAAAACTAGTCAAAAAAGGACTAATACGTAGGTTGCTCCATAATTTTTTTTAAAATGGTACTTATAGTGTTGCCCGATGTAAACCATTGTCATATTCGTAAAGTTTGATGTTTTGGTATGTATTCGTGCCCTGAACCTTTTGTCGTACGAACGCTATTTGTATTGTTTACAGTGACTGGTAAACTGCGACTCAACAAAAAAATGAATTTTACACGTGAAGATTTTCGTAAAATGATTTACTACGATTTTCGAAGTAAATTATCTCAACAACAGTGTTTCGATCGACTTCATTTGGCCTTTGGCAATGAAGCACCAACCCTTCAGACAATTTATAACTGGTACCGAGAATTCCGTTGCGGTCGTAGTTCGCTCAAAGACGAGTTTCATACAGGTCGTCCAAAATCGGCTGTTGTGCCACAAAACATCGATGCTGTCAGAAAACTGATTATGGAAGATCGTCATGTGACCTACCGTGAGATTGAGGCATCTTTGGGCATTTCATCCCACAGCATACATACAATTTTGCATGAACATTTAGCCGTAAAAAAGATTTGCTCTCGTTGGATCCCACATAAATTGACCGATGAACAAAAAATGGCTCGTGTGAGTTGGTGTAAAGAAATGCTCAAGAAATTCAATCGTGGTGCTTCAAAAGACGTTAATAAAATCGTCACTGGTGACGAATCGTGGATATATGCCTATGAGCCCGAAACGAAACAGCAGTCGACTGTATGGGTCTTCCAAAATGAAGATAACCCAACGAAAGTTGTTCGAGCAAGAAGCACTTCGAAGCGAATGGTCGCCTGTTTTTTCGGGAGAAGTGGTCATGTGGCAACCGTTCCACTAGAGGATCGTAAGACCGTCAATTCTGATTGGTATACCACCATTTGTTTGCCCGAAGTGTTTGGTGAAATAAGAAAAAACAACCACCGTCGCAAAATAATTCTTCATCACGATAATGCGAGCTCTCACACATCTTTTCAAACTACTCGATTTTTGACCGGTCAAAACATCGAACTGATGGGTCATCCACCGTACAGTCCTGACCTGGCACCCAATGACTTTTTTTTGTTCCCAAGCGTGAAGAAAAAACTACGTGGTCAACGATTTTCGACACCAGAAGAAGCAGTTGAAGCGTTCAAAACACACGTTTTGGAGATATCAGTTTCGGAGTGGCACGAATGCTATGACAAATGGTTTCATCGAATGCAAAAGTGTATCGATCATCTCGGGGAATATTTTGAAAAACAATAAAACCATTTTCGACAAAAAACAACTGTGTTATATATGTTTTTAAAAAAAATTATGGAGCAACCCTCGTAGAGCTGCGTATAAATAATTTTACAATTAAATTAAAAGAAATCAGTTAAATCGAATTAAACATTCATTCTGTTGATCATCCTTCTCTTCATTCCGGTTCATTTCGATAAATTCCAAAATGCTAGAGACAGGGATTGACAAAAATATGTATCTTTTGCACTTGAATCTTGAAAACGATAAAAACATGATAAACAACAGCAATAAGAACAATCAACAAACAAAACCACTTTAGACCGTTGACAAAACAGGAAACAACAACTCCAGAATACCCAATGCAACGATACACACACACACACACACCAAATGCAAATAGTCGTTAAAGTTTTATTGCGTAAAGAAACTCAACAAGTTATCACGTTGTGGCGTTGAATTTGTGATGAACATTTCGAAAAGAGAGGTTATTTAAGTGAGGATAACGAGATTTATACGCCATTTAATTTTATTCTAAAGTTTTTCACAACGTTTGTTACCCAATTGTTAGAGCTATATGCCGCCCTTCAGCTAGAACAAACTTTTGCGTCGCCTCTTACCACCTCATTACCCGAAACGGTATTTAATATTTCAAACAATTTATGCGTCAACGACATCCTTTCGTTAGAAAATGTTAACCAAAAGTGATGAACCAACTACGTATATTCGCAAATTTCTTCAGCTTCTGCTTCATATCAATCGCATGATTCGATTATTGTAATTAAAATTTATTTAGCCAAAGATGCAAAATTCGAAAATTGCCACCTTTCACAAGTGCAACAATTTCAAATCCTTATAAGAATGAAAATGTTCATCTTTACGTTCGATGAGCGTTGCAAGGTTATCGAAAATCGATAAAAAGCAATTATTCTGAACGGGACGCAAACCGATAAATAAGTGCAAAATCATTGCACAGCCATTGCCGAAGGACACCACTATATTAAATAAGTGTGACAAAAAGATCATGAAAATAATGAGCCGCATTTGCTGAATAATATTATCTTCGTCCCCCGTTAAATTTATGCGATTGCCTCCTCCATTTTCTTTTTTTCCGCTTCTGCTGCTGTTGTTGTTATTTTTATTCCTTCGTTGCTGGGTGACATCGTAAAAACCGTTTCTTTCGCTCCTTGTGGCGGGATGGGTGTATAAATGTGTGTGTGTGAAAATGCGCGCGCGAAAACACCGAGTGTTTGAGTGTAATTCAATATTTCTCACTGTCACCATCACTATTGTCCTCATTATCACTTGGTCGCGCGCGCGGTTAAAATGTGGCCGAACTGTTTGTGTGTGATTTTGTCTGTATGGTCTTGCAGACTTCTTTTCTCATTCACATTTCTTTCGATTGTCATTCGATTTTTTTTCTTGCTTCTCTTTGCCATAGCTAAACAAAATTCACTCTCTCCGAAATGTGTTTGCATTCATTCACCACAAAACTTTACCTCACTATAATTTATCTTCTGGCGATATTGTGTGTTGTTGTCGGCGACTCCTTCGTCACGTCTATTTAACAATGTCGTGAAACGCTATTCGTTTATGCATTTTTTTCTTCTTCTCTCGTTCGTTGTTGTCGTCATTGTTGTTGTTTGAACTCACCCTATTTTCTCTGTGCCAACATTTCATACATTTTCTCACTTGCTCCTTTGCTTCCATCGATATTGACTTTCATTTCGGCGAAGTCCCATGCGCTTTTATCTATTTTGAATTTTAAATTTCGTTGTGGCGTTGATATTTATGTTCTTATTCATAAAGGCTTGTCTCGCATTCACGGCGAAGAACAGCATTTGTGGGTGTGTTTGTGTGTCTGTGTGTGTCTCTGTGTGTGTATGGCAAAAATGTTTGTGATGCGTTCATTATTGGTACGCATTGTGAGAGTGGCGCTTATGATATCTAAGCGTTGATAATGTGCTGTCGTGAATGCCAAACAAGAAAAGAGACTGAAATTATGTATTGTTCAAAAGAATGAAATGATTTCTTTTCACCTTTTTTTTTTGTTCATACTTTATCACATCATTGTGAAAGAGTGAATCACGCACAAATGTCGCAGTCGTTATCATCACCGTTGTTGTCGTCGTCGTCGCCGCATTTATCATATTGATGAGGAATTCACACACCGCTGTTCGTTGATTAAGTGCTTGAAATTCGATCGAATATTGTCTGTTTTCAGTGGATATCGATTTAGCAATACTTTTTTTTTTCATTCTCATCAGACAGACGATGATTCGCCAAACGTCAATTTTCGTTCAGCTGGAAAACGAGATGAATTCCACACTCTTTTCTTTCTCTCTCTTTGGTTTTCGCTCTTTTGCAGAATCGAGCACGGTGGCGAGAACAAAGCCTAGAAACATTCTAATATTTTCTTCTTCTTTTTTCTTTAATGAAATGAATTATTAATTTTAAGAAATTCCATTGAAATGCGAACAATTTTTTTTTTCATCATTTACCAAATTATGAATATATTCGCATATGCTACATACGTGCATAAATACATCACACGAATAAAAATGGAAGCATTCTATCAGGACGTGGACGCGATTAAATGCTTCCCGAAATGAAATCGAACAAATAATAATGGGAAAAAAAGAAAGAAAAACGGAATACATGTAGTCGGGCGCAATAACGAGCGCTAAAAATGAAGATTTTCATTAAATCGATGGCACGTGGCAATATCGGCCACGCTTTTCTGCATTTTAAGCGTGTAATATCGCTCTCTTGTGTTCGCTTCACGTAATTTTAACAGATTTTTGTACTGCTTACAAAGTAACACACTTCAGCCATCTAACCGGCCGATTATTCGTTTTACGGTCCGTACGACGGCGTCGACAGCAACAACCGAACTTCAAACAATATTTCAAACGCGTAACGCCTCTTTCTTCGTTTGACGATTTTTAATAAAATTCTTATTAAATATTTCCGTTTTATCGAGTTTATTTTTACGAGTCTCCACGTTTTACATTGTTTCTTTTTTTCAGTTTGTGTGTGTGTAAACGAGAATGAGAGAGAGAGAGAGAGGACTGGTTTCTATTGCGCCATAGTTTTTGGCTGTCGAAAATGCCAATAATATAAGACTAAGATTTTTACAGCTACCATCCGAAAAGATTGCAATCAAAGAAATTCTTTATCGCTTGGGATGGACGACTTGGACTATCTTTCAACTCGATCAATATATTTAAATTACAAAATTCAAGTGGTTCTAAGTTTAAGCTATCAAACTAGCTCTTGGAATACTTTATAAAAATCACTCTGTCAAAATATTCATAAACACCAAACTGAGAGTGAGAGAGAGAGAACAGTTCCCAGCATTCTCAAACGAATATTTGAGATGTCCGTCAAATTTTCGACATATATTTGACGAGTAAGATACACTTTTGTTGCCTGCAGGGGTTCAAATCAAAGAAAAAGGCCATGCATTCATATCACAAAAGGTAGCCCATCGCCGACAAAATGTTTTGGCATTAAAACTGTCGAAAACAATTTAAAATTCCCAAAACACACACCGAAAAGGGCGAAAGAGAAAGAGAGAGAGCCTGAAGAAACACCATTTTTATTGTTCATTTTGGCCGATCTATCGGACGCTCACATTTTTGTGCGTGTAATTTCTATTTACGCTTACAATTAATCGATGTGAATTGTCTTTAATTTATTGACTGTGGATTTCGAAGGTCTTTCTTCTCTTTACGGTCATTGGGCATTATTCAATTTTATTATTGGTGAGAGAGTGATCTTAGTCAAAGCATAAACGACAATTGCGACACACAATTTTTTACATTCATCTTTCTCTCTCTCTCTCTATTGCATTGAAATGTGTCCCTTCAAGTGCTGTGCACATCAGGAGAGCAATATAGATATATCGACAAGCGCATGGGCTATTTAAAAATGCCGACGATAGAATTATGTAACCGATTTCTGTTTTGCTTTCACAAAGTAAATTTCCATTCATCTTAGGATTTCTTTCTGCTTCTTCGTCTTCCTTTTTAGTCGTCGAACAATGAAGGAATGAACTGTATTGAATGGTATTTAGCCGCATTACTGTTGTTTTCTGTGCATCTCGTGTGATCCGCTTCAATGCTATTGTTAATACGTACACACAAAATTACATACTACCTATACCACAATTAATATAGTTTCATTTCATTTTTCGTTGCTACCATTCATGTCCGCTGCATGCGCCAAAATGCGTTTGCTTATTCTTTGTACAACAATCCCGGAAATTCCGTTGTCTTGTTAAGCTGGTGTTATTACATGGTTTTGGATGTAGAAAATTGTTGCAAATCGAAAAAATAAAAAATTGTATACTGAATGAGGTCGTAGGACCCCTGATGTTGCATCGATTAAATTATACAACAAACAATATTTGACTCAGCAGTGACGCGCTTTGATCGACAATAAATTTTTTTTTTACCCAAAACATACACTTTTCGACGATTTCACTTCATTTTTGCTCCCTTTTTTTGTAAAATCACTTTAATGCGGGATGTACGATGTCATCAAAATCTTATGCGAATTATATTCTTCCCAGGCACTGTTTGAATGGTGCGCAGTTTGGTAAAATCCATAAAATTGTGAAACAAATCCCAAAACTGTTTACTTTTATAAATACACGAATAAAAATCATTCATTTTATTGTGTAAATTCGTTGTTATTGTTCAATTCACTGCGCAGAAGCTGCATTGCAAATGAAGACGCCTAAAACGATGCGCTCATAGCTGACGAAATCTCTAATGAGTCTCATTGTAATGCATTTTTTTTGCTACAGTTTGTTTCACTGCAATTTTTTTTTCTGAAAATGTTTACGAATATTTTATTTACATTCTTAAATTTTTGCACATTTCTTTTTTTAATTCGATATATACATATGTTGGAAGAATTTACTCAAATATTACAATCACTTTGAAAAATTAATAAAACAAACATCGATGGAAAACATGTATAATGAATTGCACTTGTTCCCTCTTGTAATGCTGTCAGCATTATACTGTTATTCTAGAAGTTCATTGGGAAAAGAGTGTTCAAAAGTCTGAGTTAATTTAAAAGCAATTGTAAAATGAGGCTGAGCCGAACAACATACGATTCTTGAGAGTGTAGAACACAAGTATACAATAAAACGATAAACAAATTGCATCAACTTAAGCTCAAATGCAATAGCAATTAGAATTTTCAAATGAAGAGCGCAGAGTATTAAAATTTCGGGTTCAAGTGTTGTTATTGTTACATATATCGGCAAGGAAATTGAATCAATTCCATGAACAGGAGAAAGAGAGAGAGAGCGAGAAGAGAATGATAAAGAAAGGGCAGACAAAATAGTGTTGTACGTTTAATATAATATTTTTGTTATATCATATTTTCGATATTCGTATTTATCTCTCCGTATTCATTTCGGCGATCTGTTTTTTTTTTTTGTTAAATCCCCGATTTATTTAAATCCGTTCCGTTCAATTATTATAATCTGGTATATTTAGTGTTGTTGCTGTTGTTGTTTGTTAGTTTGTTGTTGTTTGTTAGTTTGTTGTTGTTTTGTTGTATTCGGCCCGTTGAATTCATACTTAACCGACAATCATTTCATATCCTTGTGAAATGCGAAGGTCGTGCTCATGAGCCGAGAAGAAAATTGCTACCGTTTCTGTTGCTGCTGTTCGTTGTTATTCGGAAGAGAGTTGCAAAGAGGATAAAATACAAATATTAATACTTTTATTAAATATATAATTAATTCATTGAAGCGCAAAAAAAGAGAGCATGCACAGTAGCTGTTGTGGCAGTTCATCGAATTGCATATGGCAACCGAATGGGCCCATTTCAAACGACAAGCAGCCGTGTCAGCACTAGGGCTGAAACAAGAAAAAAAAAACGTCCGAATATAGAACAATGGGTGGAAATATGTGTGATGATCATAGCGCGTCATCTTTGTGTGTACCATCATCATCAACATCAAATTATGTTTATCTTGTTACAAAACGAACAACGATGACAGAAAATCATATTTAACCAACTGAACGCATATCCCATGTCCTGACAATGTGAGTGGATCTTTGTTGTTTTTTTTTCGTTCGACAGCTACGGCAGCAGCATGTCGATTTTCACTGACAAGTGAGAGAAAAATGGTTAAAACACAACATATCGGTAATAGCAATGGCATTGTACGCAGTACGAATAGACACCCTTTGCAACAATCAACATTAGAGAGTTTTGGAATGAGCGAAAATGAGAAAAGAGACCAATATTCATCTTCACATTTCTCGTGCGATAAGCGCATTCACTTTGCTTGCCGATTGCACGGTGCATGATGCACGCATACATTGTATAAGCACTGGGGTCTCCCAACGGTGTTATATTGCGATATGAAAGTCGAGATAAGATAGAAACATGAAAGAGGGAAACATTCATACACCCTTGCATGCTCTATTTGCACTAGTTTTTTTTTATTTATCCTTTCAAATCGAAGTATTTTTTTTCTTTTTCTCGCTCGTGTGCGGCTGAAGAAAGGAACACTACCTTTAGCAGAAAATCCACTGTTGTTACACATGCATACGACGAGAGAAGGAGATAAAAATCATATTATACGGTTTCAACAATTTTTTTTTTTGATTTTCGAAGAGCACATGCTTTTTTATGAGAAACATTTTCGGTGATGTTGTCCGCCTTATGTGCATCTACATATGTTCGAACCACAATAGAATCATAATATTGACTGCATTGTTGGCTGAAATTGCACTCTATGAAATGGCAACAAAAATACAATGATTATTGACTTCATCGATATAATCAAACAACAAAATCTGTGAGATTGTACGCATTATGCTCGATTTTTATCAAATCGACCCATTTCATTCAATATGCATCGCATTTTACGACCGGATGCAATCTCATTTTAATGGACACTTATTTTTTGTGCAACCAGTGCTCGAAAATTTCATCGAATTTTAATTTTGTTTGTGAGAGACATATCCAAATACACCGGAAAAAATGATTAGAATCAGATCTCTTGAAGTAAATCCACAAGAAAGTTTTCGTTCATCATATATTCAGAGACAAAACTTCAAGACATTTTTCACCGCGATGAATCCGCAGCGTTTTCCAAATCATAGTGGTAAAATTGCTGTTGTGGTAACGCCAATTCTTCTGCTCCACTCATTTCGAATTGAGTAATTGATGAAACCGAATCTTAAACGATAAACACACCGTACACCTTGGCAAAAACCCTATGATATTTGATCGCTCATTTCATGTTTTAATAATATATTTATGTTGTTTGATATATGTATTCATGGACAGATTAAGTTTTAAATGGAGTTGGCGTCTTTCAACAAATGTTCAAGCGAGAAATGTCTCGAAGTGTCTCGGTCTCAATTCGATTAAACAAAGTAACAAAAAAAAAACCGTAAATGGTTTGAGAAAATCCACAAATAAAATGGCATTGAAAGGATTTGAAAAGGCTTTTAAAATGAATAGAATCAAAGGAGTTTTCACTTTCATTTGTTTGTTTCGTTCTTGCTGTCAAAGTGCGTATTTTTTCGGTTCTCTTCGAAGTTTTGTACCAAAGTGGTAAATCTAGCGGAAAATCGCAATCAAAAACTTTGTACGAATGTTTAGGCGGAATAACATTTTTTTCTCTTTTTCATTCGAATTCGGTCGAAAATAGATTCGTAATTGTCGTTAAATCATCAAAAGTTTAATTTAAATTCATTGAAAGAAAAAGACCACACGAAGCGTATTATTCATGAGCATTTCAATATAAAGAGACAGAAGCAATTCAAATTCGCGTGAAAATGTAAAAGACAACGGCAAAGATAAAGGGAACGAAGAGATTTGGTTCATATGCTTTTGATGTTGATCAGCGACAACACGGTGACAAAATGAAATCGAATCGCAAAACCAATTATGTGTAGTTAATAGAGATTGTTCATGTTAAATGCATTAAAACCAGAAAATGGGAGATAGAGAGAGAGAAACACATCGGAGATACAAATCTCACTTTCATATCTTATGATTTGATCTCTTTAACACAAGGGAACATAGAAAAATTGTGAAATCAGGAGAGATATACACTTGTTTCACATCTTGTAGTTTTAAATATTTTGATTGCATGCGTTGATGTGTCAGGACAATGATGAAAAGAAGAGCAACAATAACGAAAAAAGACAACAAAAACAAGAAACCGAATGGCAATTGACCCCAAAAACTAAAAACGAACCGAAACAAAAACACTCATTTTATTTATTCTTCCAGTGTGTGTGTGTGTGTGTGTGATCATCAATCTGACACTTTTACGTTTGCTTCCACATTTCCATTGTCATTCACCGATATTTGTTCACATTATTACAACATTATTTATTCAATTCGTCATATATTATGGTCTGTTTGATTCGTATATTCACACACAAAGCCATACACGCATACACAATTGTCTACGGTCCCTTTTTTTGCGCATCACTTGAATATATAATATGTCTCAATTTGGTAAGTGAGAGAAATCTGTCGAATGCGAAAAATTGAATGACTGGAAAAAGAGTCAAAATCCGAATGAAGTACACAAAAAAAAACCATACACCCAAAAGATAGAATTAAGTGATAGGCTGTGACGAATGCCAAACAATGGAATAACACACAGTAGCATAATATAATATTAGAAAAAAGGACATGTATACACATTTTGCACACAGCCCATTTTAATGTGAATGGAAATGGAGAGAGAGAAAAGAGACAAAGTGCAAAAGTGTTTTTATTAAATCGCGTCCAGAAAACTAAATGCGAAACGCATTTAACGATACATTTCGTATTTCTCTATTTGAATTTCATGTTGTGAATTGAAGCGTAACTTTGAGACGAACGAAATACCGTGCAAAATTCACAACGAATTGGAGTTTTATCTTCCTATTCTTAGTTTCGCTTTTCAGTTATGTCCGTTCATTGAAAAACTCTTGCGATATTCTGATTTTCATTCTACATACGATTGCGAAAAAAGACCAACGATCAAACATGTAAGACAGAGTATATTATAATGAAATTAAATTTGCCAATCGGAAGTTAACAGCACACTTACATACAGAATTGCACACACTTTTGATTTTAAATCCGATCGCTCATTGTGCGCACTCGTTGAATACCAATAAGACGAGCGCGATACAATTTGTTCTTGAGCATGTGTCACACCGGAAAGGAGCTACTACATTCTGTTCTTCAACACGTGCGATATTATTTATTTCCGGCTGAAACGAATTCAAATCCGATTTATTTCAACGAAATATTATTAAATGTCTATTTAAACACTAGACTTTGCGATAACATTTTTTTTCCTTTGGCATGATGCAAAACTTTAAAAAAAACATTCAGCATAGGAAATAATCCATTTCAGCACACTATCTAATTGAAATAAATGAAAATTGTTGACGCATTTGTATTTCTTCGCATTTTTTTTAGGTGTCTTCAATTAATCGTGTCCTTCGCAATTTAGCCGCACAAAAAGAGCAACAACATCAACAGGGCTCCAGTTCATCACTGCATCATAACAACACTTCGCATACACATCATCATTCTCAAAGTAAGTCATCGCCAAATTTAATTAGAAGAAATATAATTTGATTCTCGTCTTTAAATCTCATATTTAAATTCCAAAAAGATTTCTGACAAAAAAAAATTATCCAAAAAATTTAAATCCAAAAAATTTGACACAGTTTAAATGAAATCAAAATAGTTTCGTTAAATAGTTTTTCTTTTGTTTTACTATTTTTTCATGCCATCACTTTTTTTCAGGGATTGTTCCTCTGAGGAGGAGGAATGGTAAGGAGGAAAATGAGGAAGAGGAAGAGAGCGAGGAGGATCCTCCTCCTCCAGTGAGGAGGAAAAGTTTTTTTTTTGCGCAAAGGGCTATTTTTATATCAAAAATATCATTTTTAGCTAAAAACATTTTCCTCCTCGATCTCCTCCTCCTCCTCACCATTTCTACTCCTCAAAGGAAAAATCCCTGTTTTTGCCTGCGAAAGTTTTTTTTAAAAGCTTCCAAAATATGCAACTGACCTAAATTCAAATTCGTTTTTTAAGCTTATGCAAAATGGGCAAAATAATTGTATGAATAAATGAATAGATTTTTGTTTGATGTACATCACTCTTCATCAACATTGTGCATTTCAATTAAATTCGCGACTCGAGAATAATTAGGCCAGTGCAAGAACTTCGCGTTATTCATTGAAAATGTTTGGAATTTTCGTTAAATTCTCTCTTATTTTTCAGCTTCTGTACATCAACAATCGCCAATAATCGATCGTGTTGCCGCATCAACGCCACCAACATTGAGCAATTTATCAAGCGATTCGGCTTACGATAAATTTCGTTTGCTAAACGGACATCATGTGAGTTTATCATCGGATGATTTTTTTGTTCGTTCTCTTTCTCTTTTTTTTGAAATGAATAAATGATGAAAATCATTTCGATTTAGCATCATCATTTGACATCGCCACATCATTCGGGCGGTAGTGGTAGCGTGGCGAGTAATGGTACAAGCAATACAGCATCTTGGCCACGAACACCAACGGCATGGTATCCAAGTGCTGGTGCAACAACGCCTATGTCGTTCGGACTACAACCGCTCAGTCCATCGGATGGTGCCGGCATTGCAAGCGGCGGAACATGCACCGTTCTTGGTGAGGATATCGCATCAAAAAAAGGTTTGTCATTAATTTCATAAATCTTATGTCATAAATTACGATTTATCCACATTACAAATTGATTTGCAACTCAAACAAACGAAAATTGCGAAAAACGAAAAAAAAAAAATATGATTTCGGATTTGAATGTGTATTCAATCGATAACATTTGTATTTGTTTTTTATTTGAAATGGTCTGACGTTAAAGAAAATTGACAAAATCTTTGGTGTTTTATATTTGTTATCCCTTTATTGCTATCACAATCTAAATCCTTGTAAGATTGAATGACCATTCATAATGGCTATTTTCAATAATGAAACAATGAAGAATCGTGCACAAGGTCAACTCTTTTCAACAATTCTACTTTATCCACAAACAATGGACACTAGTCTATTCGTTTCGTGTAGGAAGTGTTTGCGCGTGTTCGTTATTAAAGGGGGTAATTGATTCGGCACATCGAAACATTTGCTGAGAGTAAGAAAAAAGAGGAAGAAAAAGATATTCCAAATAATCCAACAAATAAAATTGAAATGTCCGTTCAAATTGAGTGTATATGCGTAAAATTGGCATTAGTGAAAAGTATTCCATTTTATTTATATATAAAAAAAACAAAATTGATAGAAATTTCAATGTAGCGACACACACACATGTGTGTGCCAATAAATCCTTACGTTCAACGTACTCGGAGCAGCTGATAAAGTAGCTCTATTGTACGCTTTATCAAATGTACAATAAATAAAGCGGCAACAAAACAAATTCATGAACAAATGATCGGCCTAAAAGTCGATGGCATTTTTATTTTAAAAGCCAAAGCGTGAAGTGAAACACGAAGAATGACAAAAAAGGAGCAACACCATCACAAATCATCAAACCATAAATTATGAACAATTGACACGATCGTAATACATGACACATCTTCTAAAAACTCTCAAACAGAAATTTATCTAATAATAAATGGCAATCATAATACAGCAGCAGCAGCATCAGCATCAGCAGTGGCGGCAACAGCAACGCGACACTGGCAATTCACCCCGTGGCACAATAGTCGAACTGACGATTGAATCGAATAACAGTAATAATGGTTCTTGTAACAATGGAATGGAATATAAATAATAATAACATAGAAATGCATGTTCATAACCAATAACCATGTGTATTTTACGGTGAACATTCATAAGTGGCCCTAAATGTGGTGTATTGTACATTGGATTTGGGAATGTCGTACATTCATGCCAGAAAGATCTGACTGCGCAAAACTACAACTATTATTGAGAGAGAGAGAGATTGGTTGGGTCTTTGTGCGGCATATAACGACTGTGCAAATTAAACGGCACTTTAAATTGTTAACGGTATATCATCGATTTGGGACTGTCTTTTCTCGTACAAAAAATTGACGCTCACTTTACCCTGTTCGGGGTTGGCGCTGCTTATTTTGATATTCCTTCTATTTTCAATTTGAAATCGTAATTGAAACGACATATTCCCATATTATACAATTTTCGTTTGGGCTGTTTTGCATTCAACACACACATATACAAACACAAAAAAAATAACACCAACCGTGTTTGGCTCTCTTTCAGTTTGAATCCTACTGTTCTCTTTCTTTGAAACCATTGTTTCACTCTTTAGTAAAAAAGCAAAATATTGTCGACTATTTCTCGGTCGCATACTGATTTCGTCAGCCGCATCATCATAAGCGTGTAATCATATGTGATGACATTTTTGCGCCCAGTTTTTCATTTCTTTTAACAGAGTTCTGATTATTTCAATCGGGCACAGACACAGATGACAATCACAAGAGCAAAAAGGACATAAATATTGAATAATCAATACACAGCGCCAGATACACCAATGAAATTGCCATTTGGAAGTATCACAACACGAGCTTAATTCTCTCTTTTGCTCATTCAATCTCCTTTTTTTTCACTTCGCATTCAGGCGCACTAGAACAATGCAACACGAAAACGTTTCATTGATGAAGAAAATAAAACACACTCACATCGTCATTCAATGGAAACGGAATCAAATGAAAATGAAAATCGAAAAATACAAATTGAAAGTGAGTGTATGACATCTCATTATGTGCATTAAATAATTTAATGGTACCTTTTTTCGGATTGTCGTTTGTCCTGCGCTTCGACTAAGGCAACAAACAATAAATAAATGTTCAGGGAACAAAAAGTGCACACATATAAATTGTTTGCACCGAGAATGAGAGAGAGAGGGGTAGAAAGAGAACGACTGTATGTCTGATCTAGTCTCTCTGGTTACCGTGGCTGTATGCTAGTTGTGTCATCAATTCAGTACCTCAAAAAGCTGCACAGATTTACCTCCTCAAACACATTTGATTCCCTCCATTCCATGTGTGTTCTCTCTTGTTCGGGACTTTTTTTGAGTTTGGTGTTTTGATCTTTTGCTACTTAACAAATCTTTTATATATATCGATCACAATTTATAGCCGAAAAATCACCCAACGAACCCAAATGTTTATTTTTGTGCATCTCACTCGCTCTTCGCTCACTAGCTGCGTTTCCATTCACCTTTTTTTCGGAAAAATTCAAAGCATTCAATATGTTCTCTATGTGTGAATGGTCGATAAAATTTATTAGTGCAACACTTATGGTCGATTAGCTTAGAGTAACATACTGCTTATAGTATTGAATGGCCGTTGACAATTCAAGCATTCAATCATTTTATTAAGAGATTTGTAACTATTTGTTTTGTATTTGTGCTCGTCATATAGATTGTTGAACGGTGAAGATAGAGAATGACACACAGAGACAGAAAGAGAGCGATAGAACGAAGAGTGCCAAAAGAAGAAGCACAATAACAAACACACTGTTGAAATGAAAATAGACTTGCAGCATTTCATTGGAATTGGCTGTGAAAATAACAAAGTCAAGAGAAAAAAGGCATCAATCATTTCAAAAACAACATGCGATGCCATGTAAGAGGAATGGAAAATCCGAAAACAGTAGAGCTTCAAGATTTCGATAATCGACAATCATCCGAAATGGTGTGTAATAATGAAGAGCCAGAGCTCCTGTAAAAATACAATGAAACCCAAGAAAAATGGAACACATTTCATGAAAAATGATTCAAACAATGGGCCATTGAATTTTTACTTGTCTTTTTGCTTATATAGCTATTTTACGCTGAATGGTGCCATTGTTTCTTGATTTCTCTCTTTCACCCATTTATCTTATCGATACCAAATTAGGTGATGATCATAAGCACTTAAAATCGATCTTTGCGTTATTGTCAAAAAAAAAATCATTATTTTGCGGTTTTCTTTTACAATTTTTGCAGCAATTCGAACATGTTCACGCTGTGAAATCAATTGATTGAAGTGTGGTTAAATGCTCTTCGGCCGATGGACTCGATGAATGTACGATGAAAAATGCTTGTGTTTTCATTCTCTTGATACTGTGAAAATAACTTAATAAACTCACACTTTTTTCCGTATTTTTGTTATTGAATCACCAACTTCCGTATTGCATTCAGTCATGCAAGTGCGTGCTATTCGCCATCACCAGCCCCGTTGTCCGAAACAATTGCTAGCTGTGTTTTTTTTTATTTGCGTTCGCATAATAAATTTGTATTCATAATAATTGCAACAACATATCTCTCTCTGTGTCTATATGTGATATGCTCATAATTTATGCTCAAGCAAACCGTATGCGATAAGCAACATGATAAATAATTGTTTGTTTTTTGTTTATCGAAGCTGAAACATTTGATCGTTTGTAATGATTGTTATATTAAGTGCGGAACGACTCTTACCATCCAAACATATTCGCATCCATTTATGATTGCGAGAGTAATTGTGAAGGAGTCGGACAGAAAGAGAGAGAGAGTCTCTCGATAAGAGACAATGGGCAAAGTTTTTGCGTAAATGTAAAGCATAAACCGACGAGCACATCATTCACAATAACAATAATGGCAAAAAGTGACAACAAATTTAATTGCTTTGGTGATTTGTATGGTCATGATGTAAATGTTTTGTTTGGATGTGTAGTAGTGTCATTGTGGAATGAGAATGGTTCCGGATTACATATTGCGAAAAACAATTGACTCTTTGGCTATCCCTCGCCATGGCACGTTTGCAGAAAAACTGTACAAAACACTTAGTACAGCGCGATACAGTACAAAACAACACATCAGGGGCGCCCTCGCCACTTGATGTTGCTGCTCATAACGATAAATGTCAATAAAGGATTACACAACAGAAAATAGCACTCTTACCAGGCGATTTCGTGCGGGCATCAATTATAATAGTATAATTGTAGAATGTGATATGATATCGAAATGTGTGCGTGTTTGGCGCTCGCATTTGATTCGTTGAAAAAGTGCGAATGAATAAAAAAAAAACAACAACAGCCGAAAAAATATGCAGTCCCTCTTCCGCTCTTCATAACAAATAACAATCAAACTGCTACTTATATGTATTCCTCTTTTGGACCGGGAATATTGCTTTGTTTGTTCTCGTTATTGTTCACGTATTTAGTTTATTTATTACAATATTTCAATTACATTATTAAATATTGTACGAATACATTTAATAAAGCAAAATCCAGTGACACCGATGTCAAGCATTCAATTTATAAATCGACGATATGTAATGTTTAGGGTGCATATATGCATATGCCATTTGAGACTGACTCCGCAACACAACAACAAAAATTGAAAATGTAAAGTTGAAAGTTATATTTTATGTGTAATCCCTCTTCGTTAAGTGAAGTGACTATGGAAGCGAACAAACACTCTAGAGTGTTATAAAGAATGAAGTGCTCTTAATCACATACAACAAAGTTAATTCGCATCGTCAACACAGTCATTAGCACGACCGAAGTGCGAACAAGGTTCTCAAGAAAAAACGTATTGACTTTGCTTCTTTTTCTCTCTCTCTCAATCTCTTTCTTTAAATAGGAATTATGAAAAATTAATAAAAGAAACATTCAAGTCAAAAGTATTCAACGAAAAAAGAGAGAGAGAACGCATTTTCAACTGTTTGTATGTCACTTAAATATTACATACTGTTAAGTTTTCCTAAGTGTTCTAATGACACTTTTTACTGCTCTTCACTTATGTATGTGTGGGAGAGTCGCCAAGGAAATCCATTCAACTTGAAAAATATAATGAAAAAATTGCATTATTTTAATGTAAGCGCTTTAATTTGAACACTAGTCTGAATGACGAATTCAAATGAACATGCTTGCATGTTGCTATTCAGTATTATTTGGTTTTATTAAGTTTTCTTTAAAAATTTCCATTTGCAAAACTGCACATAGATTCATAGGTCTAATGGATCCATTTACAGTTTGGAGAGTAGATTTGAAATGACTCCTTTGGGATTCTTTTGTGATTTTTAAAGTGGAACCTTCGTTTTGTTCGATCTTCACTTTTGTTAGAGACCTTTACTTTTCGAAAATTCTTTTTTTCATTTTTCCATTTCGGTTCTTGGCGAAAAATATGAGGACCTTTTTGTGCTCCTCACTTTTTGGGAGACGAAGCTTTCATCAAATATCCCCCATGCCATGGGCCCATGGTATCGTCAACTTCAGAAGCCGATTGAATCAAAATAATTCGAATTCGTTCATCAATTCAAAAATTAGTGGCATGACATCATTTCATTGGCTTATAAGCATATATCGTAACAGTGACCCAAATCTATATGGTGAATTTAATTAAATTATTTCAATTTAGTTGTCAATGTTAAAAGCGGATGAAAATAAATCACATCACAACAATGCTAAAGGCATCAAAATTGGTTATTGTTATTGTTGTATTCGGATGAAATTGTTTGAGTCATGATGGCATATTTTCAAGAAGAATCGAGAAATTGACATCATTTCCAATGAAGATTGAAAGCAGCTGTTTTGTAGTGTTACCATTTTTAGCGTCTCGTTTTTTCCAATTTATTTGCTAAACGATAATGTTGGCGAGCACTCATCCGTCTAACTGAAGAGCAACGAACGAAAAATTAATGAACCGAACTGATGGCGTATACACTGTCGTTCAAAAGTTTCAGCCCGACTACAACATTAGACTTATAAATCTTTGAAGACAATATGCAATATACTCACTATTGAATAGAGTCGGATGCCGTTCAATTTGAAACGATTTTCTTCTTCTTAAAATTAGAAAGTTTCGAAAAAAGTAACATGTCAAAAAAAAATTCTACGAAAAATGTGTGGTTGTAGCAAAAAAATCGTAAACTGACATTGGATGCGAAACCTTTGAACGGCAGTGTATCAAACTCTCCGTTAGAGATGCGGAATCTTCGTAGTCATCGTTTGGTGAATGTGTTTTGATTCGATTTCTCTGTCATTCGTTTTCTTTATCTGTTGTTGTTGTTCTTTGAGTGTGTGGGTTTATTTGAACTACTCGAAATAGTTGGTTGGCTGAAAACTTGTTGCATTTCAATTGTTCATTCCAACTGAATGCCACTTTGGGTTTTTATGGTTCCGTTCCAACGAAATCTCATGGGAGCGATGAGTTTTATTGGCAAAATCCGGAGCGTGAAAAGGATTTGAAATGGAATTTATTTCTTTTCTCGACACATCACGCTCAAATCTACGCATTAGCAAGCTGTATGCAAGGTGTTTGATCCACCGCCAAAACCACACACATTCTAAACACTTAAGCAATTTTATCAGGGGTAATTGCGCAGGAGTTACATTGTTTCGGATTTAAAATTGATGACATTCGAATCCACTTAGCAAGTGTTTAATTTTATTTCTGGCGTCAATAATAAACACCGTTCCAAATGTCAATTTGAAATGTCTTTAATTTCGAGGTGTAAAATCATAAATAAACAGAAAAAAAGCTTCGCTTGTGTCACGAACAAGTTGCTTCGGGGGGTAATGAGAGAAGGAAGATGTAATTTCTGCCAATAATAACAAACACGACTAAATCGAATCAAATCTAAACCAAACAATTTAATAACATGTAATTTGTGTTGTCGATTGTGAATTACGGAACCTAGTATTTATCACTAAGCGATGTGGTGCATTCCACAAAATAACCGCACACGAACGACAACCGAATCGGGTAGACACTTTCGCTCATCAGAAAGCGAGACGGATACACAAACCGTGACGGAGAGGAAAAGAGGAAGAATAACTACAAGAGCGTAATGTAAACGCGTAATTATTGGAGATTACATACAAACATGCCCGAAACACACGTTTTCTCGTACATTGTATCGGTTCGCTTGCACAAAATACCGCCCCTTTTTTATTCATAATATATCGAATAAAGGCAGAAAAACGGCAAAAACACTCCGATATTACGTGCTATACACGCACATACATTACGCTTCATGTATATGTTTGTGTGATACACCGATAGGGAGAGAGAGAGAAAGCGAGAGCGAGAGCAAAAAGAGAACTGAGCGCATAGCATGCGGTTCTCGTAAGAATGCCATTTCGGCATTTATGCCAATACCAATACGTGTTTTATTCCTCGCCACATTCGTATCCGCATGTTTCCATTTGGCACTTTGGAAAAAAATGGGGGAATGAGAATGGAAATATGCGCGCACGATTTTGATTTGTACATCGGCTGCTAAATAGATCAAATGGCATTACATACGATATGAGAAATATGTGTGGCATGCAAGAATGTATTTCTCTCTCTCTGCTCATTTCGCTTCGTTTTGTGCGTTCATTCTATCTGTCTCGATCCATGGATCGTCTTCGTTCTCTCTGTTTCACACAAAATACGTTCAAAACATTTGGAAACGACGAGAGAGTGAGAGGAACAAAAAAAACAACAACTTACATACGCACAGGGCAACGGTTTACGTGATTTATGTTAAATGAAATTGCCAACGAGAGTGAGGTTTTGTTGCGCGCCTTCAAAATGTTTCGAATATTATTTCAAATAATTTAAAAAGTGGCTGATACCGAATGGAATTTCTCGCATATTTAGATATGCGCATGACGACCGATTTATTATCATTCACATTTCTCTATGTTTGGTTGACTAATAAACCGTCGATAATTTGCTTACACACTCAGTTAACTCCCGGCAATTTTCAACCGAATCGACCTTGTAATTTCATCGGTCTTTCGCATTCACAATACATACACCGCACACACACACTCAATGTTTTCATTTGCATTCACCGTGATGCAATCATTTCAATTGGCTCTCGAATTATTTTCAAGCATTTTAAAGGATCCATCTTTAATAATAAAAATACGAGAAATATCACCCCGTCCCAACGGAGCATTTATACGGGCAATTTTCTCTCTCGGCTCTCTCTGTCTCTCAACGATCTTGGATGATTGCTTCGCGTCAAAACAATCCCATCTGAATGGAATACAAAATGTGCGCGGCTCAATGTAATAAAAAAAAACATGCACTTTTCTCTCTGACGAATAATTTCTTGTACAAATCGTCATATTCGACTAATAGGATTATGTTTAGAATAATAACAATCTGATTATAAAAAATATATGACACGCACATTTCGAATAAAATGAAAAACGAAAAAAAAAAATGTTCTGCTTCGATGAATGCGTAAAAAACATCGCACGCAATTTGTCTGTATGACTGCAACATAAGTGAAACAATCACTTTGCCTTGTACGACGTCGACGTGAACGTCAACAACAGACTGAACATATCAAATCTTTTTTCAAAACATATAATCCAGACGATTAGCAGCTCTTTTTTTCCAACTTCGCTGCTTTCACTCTTTTCAACAAATTCCAAATTCATTCACTTTCAACCACTGTTTGTTCAACAAAACATCGACAATATCCATATATATTCGATTGCTGCTCATGTCACCTATTCAGACACTTCAAGAGACATTTGTACCCGTACTCCAGATTGGCCACAAAAAAAAAACGCACACTCAATTTCAGTTCGATGATTCGTTTCTTGATTTTTAGGTGAGACAGTCATCAAGAAAAAGCTCAGATTTGCCATCGAAAAGTAAATTTATGAATTGTTGGATGTGTTGATTTTTTGACGATGTTGTGATTCACAATCAGTACTAATTCAAACATAATTTGTTTAAAGTCGAACAATATTTGTGTAATCATCAAGAGCAAACTGCAGGAACCGGTGCTATTTTGCATAAATTTTTATTCGGGATATTTAATTAGATCGATGAAAATTCATGACGATTCGAAACAAAGACTTAAGAAAGTTCAGAATTCAAATTCGGTTCAATCGGTCGATTTCTCAGGCCAAAACAAACAATGAAAAAACGACAACGAGAAAAACATTATGTACAATAGTTTGACTAGATCCAGATCTTTTGTTTCTACACTTCGAACGATTGTAATTCTTGTTCCCCCCTGCCATGCCTCGACTACTTACCATCGCACTAAATCGATAATATTTTCGCTTAATGAGATCCTTTAAAAAAAAACACACACAATATATGCACCGAATAGGATGAAGAATCGGAAGGTCGGCATCGATATGAGAAAAACAGGACATAAAACCAATAAACAACACATGAGCAAAAGAAAATTTAACAAATTACTTTCGAATAGTGGTTGTGTATTGTGTGGTTGTTTTCGTTGTGCTGGGATATTTGTTAATATACACATCTTTTTCTTATATATATAGTTTTTTTCGGGCGCGCTGTCGGTGTGCTCTAAGATTATTTTTTTTAAGTAAGCAAATTCTCACGTCGATAATAATCGCACGACAATAATTGATGTATGTAGACCTATATGCTGGAATGCCGTGCTTAGAGCCGAAAGAGCGAAAAGGAAGGAAAAAAAAAACAAACATGATCGGTTAAGACACACGCACACATTAACTTCTTGCATTGAATTGTCGCATGGAATATTTCTTTTGTTGATGCCTTGACGTCGCGAACCGCATGCCGTGCACTGCTGTTCAGCTCGTTGTATTGTTGTTGTATTTTTCATTTCGATGGAAATTTCTTTTAAATGTACACATTAATTGCAAAGATCCAGATTTTTATTTGACTTCTTCTCATCCAAGCGCATATTCTCATTCTCTTCGTCTGTTTCGCTCTCGTTTATACAAAAGGACGCGTATGTCACAATGCGCGTTTCCTTTGTTATACATTTTTTTTTATTTTTCGCTCTTCTGATTATTAAATAACTTTAAAGAGAAAAAAAAAACTTTTGATTCCATTTCTTCGTGCGATTGTTTGCTTCCATTTTTCTCATTGCAATCACAACCCCGACGCGTACTTGAAACTCTTTTTCTCGTTTTTCTTTCGCACAATTCGGCGCTTGTTTTTGTATCGTTACCTTAATAACGGGTTCCAAATCGCGTACACACTCTCGCACTAAAAACAGCATCGATTTTTCTATTTCCAACGCGGAATTCAATTTCGAATGATGAACATGACGAGAAAAAAAAAATATAAACTTGATTTTTCGTACACACATAAAATGAGTGTGCACTTTTCTTCCAACAGTGCGATCAATTCAATTCAGCCAGTATATATAAAATGTACCATAATAGAGTGAAAACGCGTTTTGTTTCAACCAATTTCCAACGATTGATACTCATTCCCTTCATTTCAATGTTTATTTCTCAAAGAATCGCATTTGTTTTCCTTGAAAAAAAAAATACTGCATGTTTTGTCATTGTTAGCTGAAACAATGTCACCGTATGACATTTATTTTGCTTTAATTTGAACATTTTTTTTCGCTCCTTTGACGAAATTTGTTCATTCGTAGCGAAAACAAGATGTGAACAACATAAAATTCACATCGAATCAATGCATTGTGCATTGTTTAAAGTGATCGCTTTTTCGATGCTTCTAATTATGCTCTTGCAGTGCTAAACAAATATTTTGTATGACGGCGATGAAAAAAGTGCATCGACGAAAATTCTAATTTGTCGACACCATATAAAATGCATTCAATCAAGCTGTGACGACTTTGCTATCTCTCTCTCTCTCTCTTTCCCTATCTCTCTCACACATTTTCCCTTGAATGCTCTGTCTTTCACTCACATTCTATGTGGAACATCAAATCCATCGACTTAATGAACATTTTTTGATAAAACCGAAAAATTAAATTCCATAGATTTTCATTTTCCGTTTTATTTTATGATTTCTTCGGAACGTTTTTTTCTTATTAAAATGTATTTAACATACGTAGCGATTCCTTTAAAAATCAATTTTATTTGAGATTCGGGGTTTTTCCAAAAATTTCAATGAAAAATCCATCAAAATTAAAATGGTTTCCATCTTCTGAAATGTAATATGGTACGCAGAGAGTGTATATTGCAAGTCGATGTCGTCATCATTATCATGGTTGTGGTGGTGCAGTTTAAACGGTAACACAATTTGCTGATTGCCGTTAAGTGAAAGCGTATCTGTTTTTGCCATATCCACCAACCGTTTTGTTTAAAAGTCCTCCCAACACACACACACAGGCTTCCGATGTTATGATCTCTCCCGCAACCATGGTATTTATAAAACATTGATGGCGCTTTTAAATGTTATATGTATAAAAAAAACGTTTTCTGAATGAATAAATTTCATCATTATTTCACAAAGAAACAAACAACGACCGGCGCATTGTTGCGCAGCATAAAGACCGATCTATAACGAGAGAACGAAAAAAAATGTGAGTAGCTAGGATGAAAGTGAAGAGAATGTGAGCGAAGGAGAGAAAAAAAGGTCGGCACGCACATTAGAAATTCACCGAATTCAAACAAATCAATAAAACCAATGGCAACAAAAGAACAATCGACAATATTTCGTCGCTTAAAAATAGGTAGCAACTTTTTTTAAATTCACATTTACACAGTGATTATACATCAGTGAATATTTGAACGAATTGTGACATGTATGCACAAATTTTTTTTTATTTGAATCTACCAGAAAAAATGCGTTTTAACAAGATTTCAAACGTTTTAGTTTTGTTGAAAGATAGACATTTTTTGTTTGCATTTTCCGTGTGTCAGAACTTTACATCAACACTTTAAATGCAGCCGATTTACGCAATCCTTTTGCGAATGTATGTGATGGGCTTGTGTGAAATTGAAAATAAATTGCATAAAACGCAACGAAATCAAAAAAAGGCGTAAGTTTTTTTTTATCATTTTGCCAATGAATAATTGAAAATGGTTCGCTTGAATGGTGCGGTAAGATAGATGAGCAATATATTGATATCGAATAATGGATCAAATCAAATGGAATTGACGTCATTGCCAATTCAATCGACGAACGGATAATTAATTTTTTTTTTGTTAAAGTTTTCACTTTAGAGTTTTCTCCCAAAAAAGAACACGCACAATCATCATTGAATAGTTAGTTGATCAATGTATTATTTCATTCATTATTTTCAACAATTTCCATTTTTTTAAATATTTCAATGAAGCAATTGATTTTTTTCCATTTACTATATGTATTTTATTACGTTGTCAATATTTGTATGTTTGTTTCGTATTTGCAGAGCTAGATGTTGGTTTACATTCGGATGAGACAGGGTCGGGTGAAGGTGAAAATTCAAATGGTGGCTGCTCGATAATTGGCGGAATAACAACCGGTACGGATAGCGATGATCAGGCTCGATTACGTTTGAAACGTAAATTACAAAGGAATCGCACTTCATTTACAAATGAACAAATCGATAGTTTAGAAAAAGGTATATATCATCCATTTGTTGGCTCCTTCCTTTACTTTTGTATACTAAAACTAGTTAAATTACACTGTATTCACATTTAAATTTGAATTTTCGCTTCTCGATATTTAATGAAAAAAAAAAAGAATTTGAGCGCACACATTACCCGGACGTGTTTGCACGCGAACGATTGGCTGCCAAAATACAATTACCTGAAGCTCGCATACAGGTATGTAATAATTCACAACTAAAGTATATATTTTGCATTTTGTTACACACAATAGAGTTAAAAAAAAAAAACAAATTCCATACAATTTAAATATTAAATTAACTCTTGTGCATTGTGCAAAATGAACGTGTAGGTGTGGTTTTCAAACCGTCGAGCCAAATGGCGTCGAGAGGAGAAACTGCGAAATCAACGCCGTACACCAAGCTCAAGTGTTAGCAGCACAGCCGGCGGTGGTACCAATCCGGGTAGCGTAACACCAACTAATCTAAGCGGAATCACTGCAGCTGGAGTCAATGGATCCACTCATCCTGGCAGCAATACTCCCATGTGTACGTTTGAAAAATATAAATATTTAAAAAAATCCCGGAAAATAATTCAAATTTATGAACATAATTTTAGCAAATGGAAACAATCATGCAACTAATAGTGATCTGTTGCAAAGTGGTGGTTCTGGCTTGTTGGGTAGCTCCAACTATTTGCATATATCATCATTGTCGCCAACACGTCTTAATTTAAATAATGGTTTTGGCAGTGCAATGAGCACCATGTATCCATCGATACATCCGTCCATGCAAATGGGCGATTCTTATAGGTAAACACAAATTTACATATTTTAATAAAAAAAATGTTTATGAAATTGTCTGTTCCGTTTTCAGCTTCTGCAATTATGGTTCGATGTCGGCAATGTCAAGTTTCTCGCATCATCATCATACACCACCGTCATCGATCGGCCCATTATCGGTTTCACCAACGCACACCGGTGCCAGCCATGGACCGCCGTGAGTTTTTTCATCAATTTTTCCCATCTTTCAAAGAATTTCGTGGTTATTGAAATGAAATTCTCTTTTTCTAAACCATTAAATGGCCAATTTTGAAGCGTGCATATTCTTTGAATAAAATCTTAGGCTTTTCCACTTTTAAGAGTAAAAACAAGATTCGTTTTTCTTTCATTTCTTCAGAACATCGGTTTCGCAGCAATGTTTAATGCAATCAAATTCACAGCAATCACAGCAATTGAATAGAGATTTGATTTCACCTTCGCCATATCAATGTCATATGTCTGTGCGTAGCGGTACATTGACCCCAGGTCCAAGTGTATCAGCATCATCGTTGGCCGCCGCTGCTGCAGCTGCTTATGATTCACTTGGACTGGTCAGCGGACCCAATTCCGCCAGTACATACAATACGTCAAGACATTCGCCAAGCAGCCCCTCTCAAACCTCATCAGCCGGTGGACTTTATTCATTCAACTCTCAATCGTCGGTACCATTTGGTTTACCAAATTCATCAAACGGCACCACCGGTAAGCAGTTTTTTTTTTTGAAACTTGATCGCATTTTATTGTGAAAATATATTTTTTTGATTTTATAGCCAAAATCAGTATCTATTTTGTTTGAAATTTGTTGTTTTTTAAAATGTGAATATTATTAATTTATAGGTTTAATTTCGCCAGGCGTTTCAGTACCGATTCCCGTCGCAATACCTGTTCAAACCACCGATATGACATCATCGGCGTACTGGAGTCGACTTCAGTGACCTTGGTATTAATTGGATTGAGTTAACACAAAATCATTTTGATTAGGTTAAGAATTCAAAAAAGGATAACAACCCATTTGAATATCTTCTGTATTTCCTTACAAGCAATTTTGTTCCAACAACAAAAAATATATTGTGTCTCAATCTTTCTTCCTTTTTCGAAATATTTGACTTCAAGGTGATGAGTACTCACAAGAAGTAATCGAGTGATGAATGTAGATAAAAACCATGTTACAACCCAATTTGGTTCGATCAATCGTCGGAAAAGTACCGATAGACTAACCAACGCATTCCATAAAATGCCATATACTTAAAACATGGTGTTCATCTAATTAGTTCACACCTAAATCTAGCTCATTTGTGAGTAATTTTTTTCATTTTCCAAAAAAATGGAACTCGTCGCAGGAGTTTTATCAAGTTATCAATTAAACGTAATGGAGGTTTTCACCATTAAATGGGGCCTCCGATGTGTGAACTCAAAAGCAACAACATTAAATCGTCGAACAAAACAGAAGAAAAGTTTAAATGAATTAAACAAGTGTAAATAAGTGATGAATGTATTTTTTTGGGTAGTTACAATGTTCATTAACTCTTAATTCATTCGAATAGTTGTTCACACATCATCCACGGCAAATGCGAATGCAGCAAAAGGCAGTTTTACAAACAAACAAACAAATTAATAAAAAAAACCATCAATTTAGCGAGTAAACAACTTCATAAATCCGAAGGAAAAAAAAGTGTGTTAGAAATTTTATAAATATATATATTCCATTCACGTAAAAAATTGTGGACAAGAAAGAGAACAAAAAAAAATACAAGTAACATTTAAGTAAATGAAATCTTAGGAAATATGTTTAGAGATTTAAGATGAATTCAACCATATCCGTGCTGATAAAATAAATGTACACCCAATCTAATAGAGCGCTCACCTCCAATATATATATGGCAAAATCCGATGATACATTTTGAATGGATTTCAGTTAGACTCTGTGGTCTGAACGTAATGGACAATTTAATTGCAGGGTTTTTGCAGTCGGATTGAACAAATTCATTACTTTTCCCCTCAAATAACATGTAATCAGACATGTTGAACGAATTTTTCAGATAAACAATCACATGAAACCATTTTGTTAGACACATTTTTGGGACTCGAAACAAAAAAATAAAATAAAATAAAATTCAGTATTTTTCTTTAAATTTAGTTTTAACTCTAATTTCAAAAAATAAACTAATTCCAATTTAGTTTCAAGTTAAAATCGAATGATCGAAAAATGATTCTAGCAAAATTCGTTCGGTGACAAAACGAAAAATACGAGCAACAAATGACAAAAATGCCAATATGGCGATCGATATCTAGAAAGATCGAATGATAAATGAAATATTGGATGTTCATAAAATTGCTTTGAAATTTGTTGATGTGTGATCCAAAACCACCGCCCAGTCAATCTTGTCATTCACTGTGTATTGTATAATTAATTAACGTTTCAACGTGTAACTTTAAAATTGTGTACCCCACAGAACAAAATGAACTTATTTTGATGTGTGAATAATAACATAAAAAAACTGAACAAAATGAAAGCATAGGATATATATATATATTTATTTATGTACACGAAAACTCACGAAAAAATGGAATAAGAAGAAAGAGGAGGAAAGGAGTTAGCCCCCCCCAACAAAAGCCCCAACATATCCTTCCACACATTCGGTGACCCGTATCAACAGTTGATCAACTATATAGAGTAGCATATGGTGCACACGAAATGTATCAATATCATACAGTTCATCATTTGACACAGCTTACGACATTTTGAATTTAAATCGGTAAATTCACGGTTTTCAGTAGTCACTCTTCCAATCAATTAAATAAGAAACAACAACAACAACAAAAAATGAATTCATTTCTCAACGTAACAAATAAGTGTATATCAGAGAGTTCTCAAAGCATTCTACTAATTAATCTTTCGATTTAAGTTAATGAATAAATATATCAATATTATATCCAATTTCACTCAGATACACACAAAAACACAAAAACACACAATAATAAACATGTATTTTATGTATTTTTTGCGGAAAACGATTTAGTTGTTTTGTTTTACCTTTATCACATTGCTTTTGTGGTAGATTCAATTGATTCACTCTTTAATTGATGACCAAAGACTTTGGTAAGTGTAATTCTAATAAGCTTGGTTTGGTCTTCACGCTTGTATATACATGCAATTAGATCCAACGTTTTCATTCCACTAACTTTGCACACTTTCGTTAGATGGTGTTGGTGTTCTGTGTCCATTGTCTGCATTAATACTATGTATAAGTAGCGTCATCTATGATAATTTGCGTAAACGCGCTGACTTTTATTATGGCATTCAATTGGTACACGATTTCATGACGGAAAGAAGAAAAACATATACAACTACAAGGTGATACATATAGTTTTTTGAACGTATTATGTTTTTTTTTTTAGTCGGCTGCTTGTAACTTGTCGTACATTGAACGAATAGAGCGTGAAAATTATGATCGTATCGATTGTTCAATAATTTTGATTGAAAATAGTGGCAAACAAAAGAAAAATCAAATTTTAATGGAATTTGTGTATATTGCATTGTAACCAAAGGGCATTATAATTTAATTCATTTTATATTTGGTGGCATTTAGAGCGGAAATACACAACAAAAGACACACAAAATGAGTAGTCGATATTCGGATGACAAGCGTAAGAATATTTTTTTTTACTCAAAACAATTTAAAATTTTAGAAATATTGCGCATTCCAAACAAAAAAAAAAAAGGATGGAATATTGTTAGATTTTGCGACGTGAAAAAAAAAGATTTTTAATTTTATCAGTAATTGATTCGTTCAGGCACGCATCATCATTATCGTGATGAAAAGGATAGGCATCGAAGTCAATATGAACACAAACATCGTTCAAGATCACGTTCACGGTCCCGATCTCATTCGCCTGTCCATAGGCACGGTTCATCGTCATCGTCGTCGGGCGGCAGCAATAGCCGAAACATTCATCATCATCATAGAGACATAAACAGCGGCCGAAATGGTTTGTCATCGGTTTATGGTCGCAATGACGAACATAAATCGAGAGGTAAAAGACGGATTTTCAAAATGGATTTAGTTTAATTTAATATGAAAAACAAACAAAAAATTGACAATGTTCAATACAATCCCGTTCTGCATGGAATATGTCATCAGATGCCGACGAATTGATCTGTCCACCACCGCCAGTCATATCAAAGGTCTCGATGTCTATTGGAAAATCAAATATACCAGCCAAGGTAAGCCGAAGGAAATGTGGTCATATCAAATTATTTGAATAAATAACGAATGAATGGAATAGAAAGAGAAAAACAAAATTAATTATTGATTTTTTCTGCATTGTGCAGCCAGTACAGTTGAAACTTGCACCAACCAAACCCAGTGAACCTGTGAAAAAGTTAACAGTTGCATCAGCGTTTAGCAATAATGACAGCGACGACGACGAAGAGGAGGAGGTTCCAGTCAAATACTCGCGCAACATTGGACGGTAACTACTTGTGGCTTTCACATTTCAATTGCAACACATTCCGTTTATTTCATTTTATGCTATTCTTCCACACTTTGTTCGCATCGATTTATTGGGTTTTTTTTTATTCGCCGTTATTTGCAGTGATACGCCAACTTCATCGGGCCCAAATTCATTTGGAAAAACCAAACAGGGATTCTGCGATGTGAAGAAAATCTTTGAAAAATCTTTACGTGAATTTAACACGGAATAAGAACGCTAGAGGTAGAGGGAGGCTTTCTATAATTATTAGTTTTTAATGGAGTAATCTTGATTTGTCATTTAATTAATCAAAAATAGTAATGAAACATAGACCAAATTAACCATTGGGTTCTCATTGCTAATGGTCAATCATTTCTTTTCCTTCACCGCAAATCCGCTATAGTATAAAAAAATATTTTCGCCACAAATCATGTTCAATTGAGATATGCTTTCTTCCATTTTAAAAATTATTTTAGAAACTGTCAATAATCTAATTCAAATATTGTTTTCGGAAAATCTTATTCAATACCCATTGTAAAATACTTGCATAAAGCAATAAAGAAAATAGATGCAGATATCAACCAATTCAATGACTCTTTTAATTTTCTCTCGACACTGATATCCATTTCATTCAATTTAGATGGACGAAATGGTTTTAAATTATTAAATCAGACGAATTTACTTTAGTGAATATTGGAAGAAGCCCCGTGGTAGATAGTAATTTATCCACAATTATTAAATTTACAGACTTATTCAATATCATCGAATATGACGAGACATCGATTTCTGATTGATTTGAAAATTCCAAAATTTAGTGAAAAGTAATTGAACCTCGACGTTTGGGTCTTCTGAAACACAGCTATTGTTCTCGCCTTCATTCTTGTTTGTAAATATGCAACTAATATACAGATGTCGCTGAATTCAACTTGAAATAAGGAGAAGAAAAAAAAAACAAATTAAAATCAACGCAATTGTTCACTGTTTCTAAAAAGAAATATCCAGGAAGACCTTGCAGATGACTAAAAATGGAAAAATTCATAATAAATTCAGAGAAAAATTGATTTTCATACAAAAAATCTGCGTGTCAATCTCAATAAATCAGATTTTGTGTTCATTTTTAAGATGAACTATATGATTTTTTTTCTGAAACTTTCAATATAAAATAGTATACTTTCAATATAATTTTTTTTCTTTTCAAAAATGCTGAAATAAAAATAAAACCTCGATTTTTCCAATGAAAATAAAGAAGAAAAAAATGCCATGGTTTAAAATCATTTTCAGTTTCTTAACAGAAACATGTCTTTAAGTGGTTTTATTATTTTTTTTTAAATCATCATTTTATATTTTTTCATGTTCTCTCTTTCTCATTATTTCTCCATTTTTTTCCTCATCTTTTTTTTAAAAAACATAACATAGAAGTTTTGTTTGATTTGATTTAGTTCACTTGACCGCAGTTATGGAATAGTTGTTTGTATGTATGAATGTTACATTTTCTTATGGTATTTTTTTTATTTAAAAAAATGTATTCATGTGATGACAATATATTCACAGACAGAGAAGCACTTTGAATAAACGAATATAGCATAGAAATGTGCTTTTTTTTTTAAACATTCACGTACATGCGTAGAGTATAAAAAAGGTACGACACTCGGTTTACAAAAAACGCATACATTAATTTTGTTTGTTTTGTTGATTGATTTATAGAATTTCTTTTTATTTCTTGTTTAAATCGGCGGCGGTGGCGGTAGTGGCGGTGACGGTGTTATCGCTTGTAAATCACATCATGAAGAATTTGTGTCCCCGTTGTCGTGATAGTTATTTCCATTTATTATAAATGTGTTGCCTAGGCCATACAGATGGCCACAATATTTTGCGTTGTCGATGTTATCCTCAAAGAACATCTGCATGCGCCAAAAACATAAATTGCATAATTTTGCATTGTGTGTGTGGTGTGTGTATAAGAAACAACCAGAGAAATAAAAGAACAAAAAGAGAAAGAGATAATTAGGATGGATTTTGATAATTGTTGATGAAATGAAATGAACTAAATGCTAATTTAAAAGAAAAAACTACGGTTTTATTTTAGCGTGTTGGCAGCGATATATGTGACATTTGCTCTCATCTGAATGGCATCATTTTATACATTTTTTTTGGTTTCATTTTTGTTGCGCTACGAAATTCATTGATTCGAAGACTTGAATTTTAAACCAAAACAATCAATGTAATGTAAAAAAAATGATGTAAACTATTTCGATCGTTTTTTTTTTCTTTTTGAATTTGATTTTTACATAAATTAATGATATTTTTTATCGAAAAAATGATGAATTAAAAAAAATTATATATCTTTGAAAATTAGATAATTTAGAAAAGAATAATAAATAAGATGAAAAAAAAATATGCTTAAGGCAAATTGCAAAAAAAATGCAATTTTACATAATGATTTGAAATCAAATTGGATTTACTAATATTTTTTTTGAAGACGATGATCATCTTTGCCGATATTTCATTTGATTGACTTCATTCCATTTGAAATGTTTATTCGTTTGATCCTTCCAAGCCATAAGGAATGGAATTATGATTTAGGTCGAGTTTTGTTTCAATATCATCATCACTGTCATACGCATTATTTGTGATCAAATTGCCGTTGATAGTGCCGTTGTTATCAATCGTCGGACTTGCATAATCGTCACAACATCGCCAAAATAATTTTTTCTCCGAATTCTTTACAGCTAAACGAAATTCAACGGAATCATATACCTCTCTCATTTTGAAGAAAGCCATACCGGTGAGATGTGAATCGGAGCCGGCTTGATGTTGCGGTCCAACGCGTCGTAATTCCAATTGATCGGCCACCTCTTGTAGGCCGCCTTTCAAATTTTTACACGATTTCATTAAATACTTAACATCGTAGATGGTTGGAAAGTACAATCGCAACAATTCAAAAAATTCACCCTCTTCGGCCGGCAAATTTTGATCGGTTAATAACTTAAGTAGGTAGCCAAAATCGTAGCCGGAATGAAAGCTCAACCACTTAATATTGTCCATGAGCACAATGCCTGATGTCATCAATAATTCGGCAAATTCCATTGGATCGATACCTTCTTCTTCGTGTTTTTTAAATTGAATGCCAGAATTTATCAGCAAATCGATTGAATCTTGGGCGTACATATCCTCTCTGCAAATATCAAATGGAAAAGTACAGTTTTATCATCGATTTTGTTTACCGCCGATTATTTTTTTTTTTCAACTTCAATTAAATTTAGAAAATCACATATAATCCTGTGTGGGATCCGCATGCTTTATATTAATCCGTACGAATTCGAATATACAGAAATAATAATGCACACACAATTATTGTTGCGTTAATTCAACGTTCTGAAAACACGCGGCGTCCTTCGTACGGATAATAAAGATAAAATAAAAAGAAAAATTGTGAAAACCTACTGTATATTAAATTTGAAATTAAACTGCCATGTTGAGTAACCGCTAGGCGTTTTTGCTTCGTCATCCATAAATGTGAGACCCAATTGAATGATGCGCAACAGATCGACATTACACTTAAGCAATTGATATTGATAATCGGCGGCTGATCGAAATTCACCAATTGGACGAGCCACCACACCCGGAAACTCTGTGTCCATTGCAACATAATTGTATTTTTGTACGATTTGACGAATTGTGCGGAATTCTTCTTCTAAATTGTGTCGCCACACATCACGAATTCCACATTCTTCATTGTTTGGTATTTGTCCGGATGCATTTGCCGATGTTGAATGCGTCGTACTACCACCGGTACCTGTGCCACTAACTGTCCCACTAGCATTGTTACCAACACCAACAGGAACGCTGCCACCAATTGCAGATGGCATCTGGTTGTAATACTGTAAATGCAAAATATAACACACGAGATACGTGCATGATGAGTAAATGCTTTTTTTTTTTTTTAAATTTGAATCAACAACAAAAAAATGGCAATGAATAAGCAAGCAAAATCACGTCGTCAATTCTTACGAACAAATTATCTTTAAAACGAATGAATTATCTTTAAAAAAAAATCATAATTGCGAGCAAATTGATATTACCACAGGCGGTTGCATGTAACACGGCACAAATGTTTGATAATACATATTGTATGAATTTATAGGTTGATAATGGTCTGTCATTTTTATTATAGATATTTTGTTTTAGACGTTTTATTTTATACGATTTCGGTTTTTTTCTTATTTCATATATGATTTAAGATTGAACGACTGAACAAATCATGCAAAAAATTTTCGGTTTAACTTGAACTTATAACAGATTTTAAAAACAACTTATGAACTAAACATTCCTCCAAATAAATAGCGTCCTCTTTCTTTTAAATTATATTATTAATTTTTGGTTTTCGTTGATTATAACAATGTTTTTCTCGTTTTTTAATAATATATATTTAATTTGAAGAACAAATAACAAGCACGTGCTTCATTTGGAGGTGTCGTTGCGAATAATGATGAAATCACATTTTTACCATACCAAATGGCTCTCAATGAAACGGTAAATACTGTCATATCATTTGTGCACAAGAGATGCGAATTGTGTTCACATGTTGTTGCACATCATTTGGCGCAAACGATATTTGGGTATCATTACACCGGCAGACGTGAAAAACAATCGTACTGTGTGTTTTCTCTCTGCCATTTTTTAGCCGGTAAATTGGTTTCTTTTGTTTTCAAACATTATTCGCATAATAAAATTAAAAAAAAAATTGTGACTTACATTTGTTAGATCACCAATTTTCTCTGCCACGATGTGTCTCTTGGTGGAGTATATTGTTTGGTCGAAATGATGTTAGAACGTTTGTTTGGCGGTATAAAGTGAATATATCTGATTGTGTTTGTGTTTGGTAGATGTGTGTATGTATGTGCGTGAAAGTATGAGAGCGAAGGTATGATGTTTGGTGTTCTCTATGGCTTTAAATTTTATCGTTCACCAAATACAAATATCGTTTGATATTGAAATGCGTTGAGTTAGTGTGTAAAAAATATATTATATGAAAAAGAAGATTGATTTCTTTTTGTGTGTCGGCCTTTTACAAATGTAACAATTGTAAACTGTTATGCGGCCTTTTCGTCGACAGTTCGTTCGTTGACCACTTGTTTGATAGATTTTTTTTCGGTTTGTCGATTGGAATCGTTGAGTTTGCTGTGTTTTTTCTTATTATTGGCTTTTTTATTCCAAACAATTTGTTATGCGGTGTGAATGCAATCGTAATCATTCGATTTTGTGAAATTAGCTCGGTTGCCAAAAATGTTCCGCCGAAAATGTTCATTGATGTCACTTGGTACACTGTTGTAAATGTGTGTGGCAAAAAGTTCTGTTGAAAATAGAATACAAAAATAGATAAATAAATAATAGTAATTAACGCACTTCTTTTCTTCAGTCCAATGACAGTTCCAATGCTGTCAAACAAATGTAAAAAAACCTCTTCCAATTTGAACTAACAATAAAGTACTAAGAAATGGATTTCATTTGTAATGTTGTAAATGAAAACTAAAATAAATCACAAAAATGTACGTGAGATTTGATACATTCGTAATGAACAGCTTTCCTAATTCAAACACTTTTCGAATCATTCCAATGATGCACGAAGATTATCGAGTCAATTGAGTGATATTACTCTGTGCGTGCAATTTAGATAAATCGGCAAAAGCACTTTATTCTGAATTGAACTGGAATTTCTTTCAATCATCAAGACACTGAATAAACCATTATTTTTCAAATGAATGACGGGAATTTCATGTAACTTTTAATGGGAAAGATGTGTCGATGCATCATTTCATCGAGATTTTCCAAAAATATTATGTTTTTTAGATATTATTGTCTCAGACACATCGAAAGATGAATCGCTTTCTGTCTCTGTCGAACGTAGATTTTGTATGCAAACAACAAGCACAACAGAGTTAAAAAGAAAATAATTCACAGAATTTTCAACCTACTATCAAAATTTGTTTCGGATTTACAATATCCGAATGGTAAACTAGCGCAATCGGAAAATTTTGATCAACATTTGAAAAAACGAAACGAACTTAAAAACTCTTTTTCCAACACATTTTTTTGGCTCTTCTGTGGTACGGTGTGTATATTTTTTCGTTCTTCCACTAAAATGTCATGGCGGCATTAATCAAGTTTGATGTTATATGTCGTTCAAAGCAGGCGAAAACCGCGCGTCAGTGGAACGATGGAAATACAATGTAACAAAATGTATGTATATGGAATACCGAACGGACACGAATTCGCCGTATCAAACGTATTTTATTATTTGAATGTTTTTCGATGGAAAATTTTGCACACTTTCCCATAAAAAATCATTCAAACGCATAAAAATGTATCCGATTTACGGATTTATGTAATTTATTTGGTTGAAAAATGAAATTGCGCACTTTGCAAATATTATTGTTTACGTGCTCAATTCTATCAAAGTGTGTAGATTATGTGAACGCAATCGAATATCTAACAATAATATGTGTGTACGGCTGTACGTCGATGGCGAAATCGTTTCGTTGAAGTGGCGATAGAGGACGCTTGTGTCTGCACATACATTCCGAATGATGTCTTCAATTTTTGACATTCCGCAAAAATTTTACGTACAAAAAGTTTGTTTACTATTAGCGAGCGCAAAACGATTACTATCGACAATATTTCGATTTGAATTTTGAAGCCGCTTACACTATAAATCGCCGCTATGGACAATTCACTATCACCAACCACAAAAGGTAAGAATAAATGTGCAATATTAATCGCAGCATCGATATTCAATCGTATTACATTTTAATGCGCTAAATGTGGAATATATAAAAATAAATAAACGAGTTTATCTCACAATGTGAATAGATAATTTGGAGGTGACGGGAGTTTCGCGCAGCGGTCGAGTACGAAAGAAATCATCAAAATTAACCGATTTTCAATCACCCGATGATATTGATACGGCCAAAGGAACAAAACGTACACCGCACAAAAGCCCATCAACAAAAACGGCATCGTCACAACAACGGCCAACACCGAATGCCGGCACACATTCAAAATCATCAATTGCAGCATATTTTCAACCCGTTTCAAAGCCAAACACCGAACCATACACAATCACATCCAATGCAAATAGTGCGGTGAAAAAAGAAAAACCAGAAGTGATCGTTGACAAAGAGATCGACATGCTATTTTCGTCAAATAAATATTTGGGCGACAATGAAGATGCAATCAATTTGGATAATAATAATGATGCCATCGATTCGGATGATGAAAACGAATTAACGATTGACACAACAATGCGTAAAAGTGCATATATGTCGGAAAAATCATCGAAACGAAAAATATTCAAAGATGGTGAAATTGTATTGAGCCGACCGCAACGAAAAGATAAAGGTAAACCACGATTTACTGCTTATATGCTTTGGGCCAAAGAAGCCCGAAAAGAACTACTCAAATCAAATCCAAACATGGATTTTTCACAAGCGTCACGTCGTCTGTCGTCAATGTGGGCCATTGTCCCGAACAGTGAGAAAAATACGTGGCGTCGACGTGCCAAACGGGTTACAATAAAAAATAAAAAAGCACTTCGAACGGGCGACAAACTCACCACAAAATATCTGAACAGAAAACCGGGCCACAAGAAACCGGGCCGTAAGCCGAAAATACAAAAAGACAGCCAACAAGAGACGAACACAACATTGCCAACGCCATCACCATCGAAAAAAGCCAAAACCGATCGAAGGTCGAACGCATCAAATAGCTCAAGGGACGATGATTTATCAAAACAAAAATCGATTCTTAACAACAGTAATAATTTAGGAACAATATTACCGGGAGCGTACAAAGTGACTGGCATCGGACCAACCGAAGTGGCCGCTCATTTAAAGCTATTAGGTGACAATCTAACAATCATAGGACAACGGCTCAAAGAGCATGAGGTACTATTTTGTGCATCGAATTTCCTCTTTCAAATAAACTAATTTTCGGTTTTT
Organism: Contarinia nasturtii; assembly: GCF_009176525.2. NCBI lineage: Eukaryota > Metazoa > Arthropoda > Insecta > Diptera > Cecidomyiidae > Contarinia > Contarinia nasturtii. The sequence goes on from NW_022197486.1 coordinate 7,351,723, forward strand.
GCCATCCAAACTATTATAGGGCCAAATAACGGTATCAGGAAGCTTATCGGTGCTATTGGACAGTTTACTTTGTTCGTTGGGCCCATTAATGTGTCTTACCACAATCATACCAGAGGTTGAATCAGATGAACAACATGGTCATCTTAAAGATACTCTAGCTAATATACTAGATAATATCGCTTACGTGATGCCCGGACTTTAAAAGTACTTTAGCGATTTTTAGGGGTTTTTAAGTTGTCTCTTGTTAGTCAATGCAATTTTATTTCAAAATATATAGATTTTTTGTTTGTGAACCAAATGCAAATAAATGATTTTTATGAAACGAATCGAAATTAAAACAACACAAATTAAATTGAAAACATTTTTTTATCATTTATTCATTAATTAAATCGTTGTATTACATTTATAATTATTTTTTTACTTTTTGTTTGATTGGTGCTAGTGGAGAACTTTTAATGGAATTTTGGGTGCGAAAATTTGATTTTGATGATAAAAATGGGTGAGATGTTTGGATGAACCTACAAAATGCAATTCATCTTACTTATATATCGAACTATTGAAAAAATTCCAGAAACAAACGAATATATTCACTGCAAGAATGAAAAGCAAAAATAATGACATTTGTGTATTGCGGCGATTCAGTTCTGTTTCCATTCGTAATAATTCTTGAAGTTCGGTTACCTACGGTAAATCGCATAGAACAGAATGGAAATCAATCAATAAGTAATGGAAATAAAATATATAGTTTAAGAGCAAAGTTCGGTTACTTTTCGGCAAGTTGCATGGAAAGATTCTTTGATTTCATCATTCAGGGCAGCCATTCGCTGAAGAAGTGCTTCAAGAGCCATGTTTAGTTCTTCGAGCTGCTCTGTTTGCAATCGAACGGTTTCTTCTGCTACAAGACCAAAAACAATATTATTAAAATATGTTTATGACCAGTGAAAAGCAAAATTAAAATATGGCACAATCAATAATAATATATTTATTCCAGCCAATTCAACTACTCTGACGCTTCGAATTGGTTTTAAAAAAGAAACAAATTGTTCAACGTCAATTGACTCGCAATAAGTGTGCAGATAAAATGTTTGAAGACAACATATTTTTCAATTCGCACAACTTATTCGTTATAATTTAAATCTAACACTTCCATGCACTTAATGTGATCTGATGTGTTCTGTGTGTTTTTAAAAAATCAATTCGATTTGTTGGTACCATTTAATTGATAAAAAGAAATAAATACGAAATAAAATACCTTTCAATTTTTCCAGTTTGTCTGTGATGTCGATAAAAGTCATTCTGCGTTTTTGCGTACAGCTTTCGGCTACTCGATCTTTTCACCGGTACTTTTAAAATGGGTATGTGCGTGTGTGCATGTAATGCTGAAGCAGTTCAAATTTTGGTGTTGTTGCACGCAGCAAAATACTTTGTCACACATATTTGACAGATTTTGCCTCTTTTTAACGTATTTACAAATACTGCCAAATGCCAACTATAGAAGAGCGCATCGAAAAGACGTCTATGAATATAATTTTCAAATCATATTTCAAATAACTGTCAAATATATCTGACACTTGATTTTGTTGCAATCGATTCGACAATTGCCGTTAAGTTTTTTTTGCAACTGACAGCAGCAAAAGAAAAAACACAAGAAAATATTTTTATTATAAACTCTGTATTATAATGATAAGACAAGAGAAGAGCAAGAACAAAAAAAGTAATAATGGTGATTTGTTTCTAAAAAAAATATGCAAGGAAAAAAGATAAAAGTTACACACACAAACAAAAATTTAAATTAACTTCAAAAACTAAATGACAAATTTACGTAGAGTGCAGGACAGAAATGAATGTTAGTTGACTGGTTTTTATGGCCATTGTGAAGAATGCACAATTTGGAGCCAGCATGTCAAAAAATTGTGTTTTGTGTGCGCTCAGATGTTTGTTGAGACGATATATTTTCGCGTAATCTCTACGTCTTTCAATAAATGTCTATATCTCTCTCTCTCTCTCTCTCCCCCAATCAAATGGCAATGGTATCGAGTATATTATCCAAGTGCGGTTCGCATGCGCTGATATCGTCACAGTCCACCTTCATCGATGCCATTTGATTGAAAAGGTCTTTAAGTCTTTGTTCGCCCAATACATGTTTGGCCGTTTTTAATGCGCACAAACAATGCCATGACAATATTTTAAAACAACTGCGACGCACCGAATTATGTGTTTTATTATCCCAAATTGGTGTTGCACGAACAATTGGCCATGCCATTAGGCAATAATCGATAAGTGCATCCCAATTTTCCGATTCGTTGAGCTGTTGTGCTTGATCGACAACCGTTTTCTTGAATGTAGTCAAATGTGTGGCGGCCCGTGAATGTCCAACTGAATCGGTATTTTTTACCAAACGTGATGTTGGCAAACTTTTAAAAATATTCTTTTTCAATTGTAATAATTGTTCTTCCATTGGTTTTATATCGGGCATCGGTAGATTTGTTCGAATTTTTGTTTCAATATTGGGCTCATTGTTAACAAGCTCTTGAATGACATTGATCAATTGTGATTGGGTAAGACCTTTTAGAATTTTTGTTAATGGCGTTTTTTGGTTTTGTTGTGCAATTGGTGATTCGGTGAAACGCAAACGTTTCGTTTGTGGTGTATACGATTGGATTGGTGTGGTGGTTAGTTGTGGTGTACGTGGTATTTTACGTGGCGATTGTCCCATCGATTGTGGTGATAGCATAACACTTGATGATGCAACACCATCCAAATGTAGACGCTTACGTGGCGAACTACGTAATGTCATTGTTGATGTTGATTTCGTTGGTGTACGCAATATTGAGAGAATTGCAGCAGCTGACGATGGTATCTTATCCGGTGACCAATTGATCGAACGACGACGGCCCCTTTGCCGAATTATCACTAGAAATACAAAGAACCAACGTCAATCTTTTTTTTTATTTATCTAATTAATGTGACTAGTTTTTCTTCGATCTTTCAGTTTCGGCAGAGGCTGTTATTGGCACCGGCCCTACACTTATGCCATATAACTTTTATTCAAGTGCGGTCTTTCTCATACCAGCATTTACAAGTGCCAGCACCTACCCGGTGCCTATAACAGCTCTGGACGTTTGATCGATACTTACATTCATCTTGTGATGGAGATGGTGTCAAATATCCGATAGGAATGTTATCTAATGGACTGTCGATGACGGTTCGATTCAAAAGCACCGGCGGTTCATCGGTTGATACGCGTAATTGGCTCATGCGAATCGGAATTTCAGCTGCAATAATAAATAATTTTATGATAATTCAACAACGAAAACTCATCAAACATTTTTATTTCTTAATAATTTCTCTTTAATTTAGAGTTCAATTCTCACCCAATGCAGTGCGACGACGATTTATTTGTGTGGCCATTATTTTTTTTACTGGTTGTTTGTAGTTTTTGGTGTGTGTTTCCTCTCTCGTTGAATTTGCTGCGTCTACTCACGGTGGTTGATGTATTTTTGGTGTCAACTAACTGCGAAGAATCTTGTTCCGTTTTGTGATTGCTGAATTCAGTGTAGCCAAATTAATCCGGTTGATGAAATGTTGATGTAATAAATTACATCTCCTTTTGTTTTCTCTCTCAGGCTCTGCACCGAGAAAAAGTAATTATCGTATAAAATATCACTTTATTTAAACATAACCAAGAAACAAAAATACAAAAATAATCCAAAACTAAAAAAAAATCGAATCGCAAATGCATCGATATGGCACAACATATTTTTTCTCAAATAAAAAAAAAAACATTCAAAATACAAAACACTGTCTCTTCATTAAATAATCAAGATACTCAACCACACATTCCAAAATTTCAAACTTTTTTTATTTACCTTTTAACCTGTACTGCTAAAAAAAATTTACTACTATAAACAGTTTGGGTACTTTTTCAGTGTTTTTCCCCTTAAATAATAAATTTTAATTAGAAAAAAATTTGGCTGTACTCAATTAAAAACAAGAAACAATGCTCCGTGTTTTCGTTGCGTGTTGTTTTTTTGGTGGTCCTTTGAATGTGTCAAATACATAGAACGCTTTGCATTTTCCCGCCTAATACCATGTTTTGTTATTATTATTGTTATTATTGCAACTGTTGGTTTTGAAATTTGTCGATCGCATATTGTTGTGTTGAAGCGTACGTATGAGATGCGGATATTTGTGTGTGTGTAGACAAATTGACAACAGTATGAAGTTGGTTCGTATGGAATTTCATTGAAAAATTCGTTTGGAATTTTTTTTTTCGCTTTTTTAAATGCTACGGCATTTTTCAGACATTTTTAATTTAAAAAAAAATGTAAAATTGACTTTAATTTATGTAAAAAAAAAAATTGTGTGTCATTCTTCTCTCGTACGAAAATTCGATTTTTTTTCTTTCAATTCGCATTGAAGAAAAGCGCGCGAAAACCAAAAATCTATCTCTATGCAGCTATGGCATTGCATTTGTGTGTAAAATATGCAAAAAAAAACTATTTTTTTTTTGTTTGATTGAAATGGTAATGATATTGATTCTTAGATGCCGGTCTTAATAACGTTGTGGACTGAATACATCGACGGAATGTCTGGCATGAAATTTATTTAATGATTTTTTTTCGTTTGATTTCATCAACAAAGCGATCATAATGAAGAAACCAAACATTGATCAATTATTAAAAATAAAGAGCAAATGTCCAAGAGCGTGCATCTGACCGACAGACTCAGACAATAAAATAGTTGGCGCTCACCAAAAATAGAATAATCATGTGTGAGTTGTATTTAAAATAAAAAATATTATATAGACTATTTGCACATGCACAAAGAAAGAGATCACATCAGATGAGAATGAGGTTTTGCTTCATTTTTATTTTTTTTTTGAAGAAAGTCCAAAGAAGATTGAGCAAAAGTGAGAGTACAATATAAAGAGATACAAGCGGCTTTCCTTTGTATTGATTAACGGCTCTGAAATTAGTTTGAATTTGGTCAACATTTTTCCCGTTCCCGTTCGAGCACATTATGTATTTCACACTGCAATGAAATGAATCGAATGCGATTTTTACAATGTGCGGCACTTGACACTGAACAAAAATAAATGAACAACAACAACAACATAAAAAAAGAAACAATAAAAAAAAAATGCGGAGCAAAGGAACTGTATGTTTATTGCATACATTACATTGTTGTGTCGAACAATTTCTGTGTTGGGTGTGCGGCACAAGTAAAAAGATTCATTTGGACGGAATGAAAGCGATCGAGAGCATGAGAGCAAATGACACGTCGGATAGTGTGAATGAAAAAGCAGATAAAATGAGGATACATATTAAAAAATATAATAAAATGAATGATGCGCTCATTTCTTCTATTTAAGTGGTATCATTTATGGTATTATTCACGCACAATCGATACACATGGACGAATATGTTAATCGTGTCGATTTATTTGTGTGTTTGATTTTAATTCAATTTTATAAATATGAATTCATGGCAAAGAATACTTGTGCATCGTTGAGATCGTGAGCGAGAGAGATTGAGAGAGAGAAAGGGAAAGAGAAAGAGAAAGAGAAAGAACGGGAAAAAGGGAGAAAAAGAGTAAGTGAGTGTGAAAAATTATGCCAATTATTGCCAATGCGCAGCAGCATATGTGTGTGAATGTCGCTGTTGCATGTTTGAAATTCGCTCGATTGAGATGAATAAAATGCGGAATGAAAAGGCTCATCATTGAGCTTGTGATCATCATCTTTGGTGACAAAATATCTTCGCCTTTGGTTTATGCGATGACAACAAATGAAAGTGTTTGCATATATAATACATTTGCCGGCAAATAGCCATAAATATTTGTGTGCATATGCGTGTGTGGTTATAAATGTTCAAAGTGCCAATTTCGCGCATTTATATTCAATGCTATTTTTCCATTTGGCCGATGATGATCAATGCATGATCATGTGGCATAAAAATGGAAGGCGGTTTAAATAAACCATTTCACTTTGCTCCCATAAACAACACACACTGAGAGTGTGATCCATCGATATGGGATCATTATGAATGTACATTACAAACACACATTACACGCAGTTCAGGGTGTCATACATCCTGTTTCCAATTAGTTAATAAATGCATGTGTGCATTTTTGTATTGCATTATACAAAACACAATTAAATTTTCATTGAAAGGATTGCATGTGTGTGTGTGCTATTGGCATTGCCGTAGCCGTTATCTCGTTTTACCACTGTCACTGTGCATTTCATTAATTGCAGGAAAAGAAACATAAATTGTGCGAATGATCTTTGTGGGTCTTAATTCAATTTGAATTCGCTTAATCTTTTATTATTTCTCGCTTCGGTCGATTCATCTTTTTTCCATCCATTTGAGATTATTGCTCGAGTACGCTCTCGATTGAGGTCAAATGTGAGTTTGTACATTGTACGGAAATTATCATGTTCAAATAGTTTTTCTTTTCATTCGTTCCATTTTCCCACGGTTACGCATATCATGCAAAAAGGAATGAGTTATGAGTTTTTTTTTTTTCGTTGTTGATAAAAGTATGCATGCTGCGCATACACACATACATATGTATACATCGGTATATTTTAACACATCATATGAATGCAAGCCTGCGCATAAAATTATTGCAATTATATTGCGGGTGAACTAATGCCCATAAAAATTGTCGACAATGTTGTTTGCACAACACATTATTGTTTGTGTTGAAAGCGAAAATGCAGTTAAGACTGCATTTCATTTTGGCACCGAATTCAATCACTTGTTTCCGATTCGGCAAGCGCCAATTTGGATTTCTCTCTTTCTCTATCTCTCCTCTCCACCGCTCTGTCGCGCTCTCTTTTTGTGTGAGAGCGGTTTTTTTGTTTGAATCTTTTTCTGCGAAATGCACCGAATTCGATTGATCAAATATTTATCGGTACGAAAAAATTCCACGAGATTTTCAGAATCGGGTCTCAATTTTATGGGAAATTGTTGAGTATTTTACCATTTTAATGAGAATGCGTTGCTTATATCTCATAGGATTTTCTCTGTCCGGTTTTGCCGTTGTTTTAACAACAGTGTTGCTCTGTCGGTTGTGCACGCGCTTGTTGCTACCGAAAATTTTATTCAATATCAACATTCATGAATGTCATTGTAACGCGCTGCATTGCATTTACACAGGCGTCATCTATACATTAAACGAAAGCAAAATTATAAAGAGCAAAAAACAATAAAATAAAACCACAAGCCGAAACGAACAAATGTTAAAAAGTAGCAAAGTTACGATTCGTTTTTTTTCTGTGTTTGCTGTTGCTACGGCTTGTGCTTACTCCGTTTCGATTGAGATGAAATTCCTTCCAATGAATTTCGTTATTAATATTTATGAAAGTTCTTTTAAACCCCCGCTCACATTTTCGCGCGATCGCGATCCACACAATTTATACATATATATATAAAAATCGATGCGATGAAACAAATATTTCGCGATAAATTGCAAATATTACAGCAACATAAGCAATCCCAAATAATAGTGCAAGATGAGCGGCATTTAATTTATACATAATTCATGTTGCATTATTATTTGGAACGGCTTATGTTGCTGTAATATTTGTAATTAGCCGATATTTTGTTTTCGACGAATCGGTTCGAGAGTGTATGGCACTCTTTTCGGTGAAAAATATCCTATTGAAATTTTATGCATAAAAAAAAGGTTCAAAAATGTGCTGCTTAGCGGCAAACATGTAAAACAATGGAATGATAAAAGCATGCGAATACATTCTGCAATTTTTTTTTTAACGTAGCGGCGGTTTACATGGCCTTTTTATGGTAGCAATCAGAATGAAAGAAATGTATGAACAATGATCGACCGTTGGGATCGAGTGGAGATGAGTGCCGTCATAAAAGAAAAATAGTGGTAATGTTGGCATATAATTTATTACCACAATGAACTAGTGACCTTTATGTGCATAATATGTTGTACTAATTTTTTCGACCATTTATCAATCAATGACGCAAAATTTTTATTAGGCCGTATTCGCAATGGACCGGATTGAATTGTGAGCGCCAATTTATTTATCGCATAATCTTCTATTTTCACCGCATCTTTCTCTTTTACTCTCTTTTATCACTGTTTGTTGTTGTTGCCGGTTTTTTTTCTTCTTCACCGCTATCTATTACGAAATCTATTTTGTTTTGAATTAATAAATCTAATAAAACAATTCACCATGCAATTCACGAAGCGTTTCTATGTGAGTGAATTAAATGACAAAAAATTGTGCCCCAAAAGAAAGAGAATAGATAAACAAAGGCATACCGATTTTAGTTCTCCGAATGAATCCAGATTGACGATGATCATCAGTAGAAACGGAAATTTCGAGAGAAATTTTTTGCCACACTAGATATTTCCATTCGGTCAATCTATACTAATTTCAATTGGTGCACATCAAGAGTGCAAAAAATACACAATAATATTAGGCGAAAACGCGTTTAGAACACCATTAGAAACACGAAGAAAAAACGAGATATGATTTAAATAGCAGCAACAACAAACGAAAAAAAAGCCAACAACGGACAATGAAATGATCGGTGAACGGTGATGAACCAATGCGCTACAAAAAAGCAATAATTCAAATTCATGGTTCAATGTTTAGATAATAACAAAATGCATTTAACCTTGGTTTAGTCGCATTTTTTTTGTACCATCACAGGCAATGGCCATTGGATCCAACGCATTGTACATAGAGCATAGCACCATATGATTTATTAAAGATTCATTTTAATAGCTCTAATAGCTTGTATTCTTCCCATCAAGAGATCGAGGAGAGAATGCGATGTGAGAGCAACTTATGTGCACTTGTCTATTGCGCGAAATCATCACATTTTTTTTCACACGAAGAGTATTTAAAGTAAAAAAAAGCATTTTTTTCGTTGCAGTCTTTCTCTTTCTGTCTCTCTGTGTGTCTCGGTAAGATGGTGATATCACTTTTCCTTTCTTTTGCACTATTATTCTGTCCTTGACCGTACCTCAATAACAAGTATTAGTGTACAAAAACGCAATAGCTTTATCAACGGCAACAGAGCAACAGAAACCGTAACAATGACTATTGATGCGCGGCAAACTGTGTGTGTGCGCGCGCACGCGCATAAATGAATAAGCGTACACGCTTACACACACGCCCGCTCATTTCATTCGTTTGCTTCACGTCACAGTTGCACAGAAATTAAGGCGACCGAAAAAAAAAAACTAAATAAATAAATAATTGTATTTTTTTGGAACGATTGGAGCAAACGAAAGATGAAGAAAAGAAACCAGGAGAGTGCGGCAAAGAATGATGCCAAAAAGAAGAAGTAAATAATGAAAAAAATGGGGAGCACGACTTTTGAATCACAATGATTGCATATAATGATTCAATTCAATAATGTTTAGCCCGATTTCTAACTTTTTTCTATAGATATATTGTTGTGTGTGTGTTTTTGTTGTTACATCTCCACTGTTACCGCTCTTTGTTGCTATTCGTTTGTTCCCTGCCCCCATCAGTCGCATATATGCGACTAAATCAAGATTCTATTTACTAAACGTTTGATTGCAAGCCGTTTCTTGACTTATTTTTATTCGCAAAACTTGCACATATGCTATATACGACATCAATTGTGTATACAAAATATCATGATGATGATGATGATGATGATGATGAAGAAGAAGAAGATGAGAGCAACAAAAAAGCAACCGCCAACGACACAAAATTGCCGTGATTTGACAGATTCACAAGTTCAAGGCGTCACATCTTCTATGCTGAAGTTATTAAATGTGAACGACCATCTCTCACTCTCATTGTCCGACATCGACAAGCAAAACATACATACTGAATGAACACAATGCGCGCACTCTCTCTCTCTCTCTCTCTCGCGAGCTCATAACAACAATCATAAAGTGCTAATAAATCTTTTAAGTGCGAAAGACATTACTAGCTTGGTAAATGCCCTGATAAACTGACTTTAATGAGCCATCATGATCTTTATCTTGTCTTCGTTTTTGTTGTTGTTCTGCCCTCATATGTGGTGTGTTCGCAATATTGTGCGAAAAAATGCAATGCATTTACGTCACTATATAAAAAAAAATTTTCGTTTCGTAAACAATCGTTCGACGACATTTGCACTACGATCATTTTAATTTTTGGCGACTTATTTTGGCCAACAAAATTCAAATGGATCATCTACTCCAATTAATCTGTCTCAATTCGTGATCATTTATCTTCTTCTTTTGTAATTGGTTGCATTCCATCTGAATCAGATATAATATTAGATACCAAAATAAAATAGAAACAACATAATTTGTTATTGTAACTCCACTCATTGACGCAGATGATGACACAAAATCAGGCAACATTTAGACCAACAATTGTGCCGCGGAGAAATTGAAACCAAAAATTCAAGAATATCATTATCTATTCAAATACTCAAATAATTATCTGTTTGGATCTCTTTTGGTCGTTTCGGTCGCTTTTCATTCATATAAAATTCATTTTACATCAATCGCAGAAACGAAAAATGTAAATTAACTAAAATGGTGTTGGACTGAAAAACCTTTAAATTGATTCATGTCAAATAGATAACAGATCAAATACAACCTATAAAACTAATTCCGTTGAATTGAGCGCCACTATCCCGCTTTCATTTCGCAAAACCAAAATCGATTTATAAACGTTTTTCGATTCGTTATTGCACGGTGTGAAATGAGAGCTGTAGGACATGCCACATAAATTATCCAATATACAATTCTATTACGAATGTGAAAATGTAAAATAGGAATATCCACGTGCGCCGCACGAATCATTTGATTCATAAAATGCGCATGTTTAACTAATGTTTCAGATGTGAACTTTGAAACCCGGTGTGACGCAAAGGACGAAGAAAATACATTTTACTAGTATACTTTGTTCGTTGTGAATCTAAACGAGCTCAATTTTCAGTTCTATTTGCTTTGCATTACATTTCTCTATCTCTCTCTATCTCTCGCTTTATCTTCTCTATCATTCTGTCCCTCTTTTCGTCACTCTCGTTCTCGTTGGCAATATCTTTTGTTCGTTTGTTTTGAATTAATTTGCTTCTCGTTTACTAAGCAATTGTAAAGTGTGTGTGTGTGTCTTTGTATTGAATTTTCAATCTGCCAGCTAATTTCCATGTCAGATTGTAAACATTTTGCGATAAACAATTTGCATGCAAAACGATACAAACCGAACGTGTTTTCGAATATACAAATTAATGTTGACAGCAACGAAGCAAGAACTTTTAAAAACAAGATCAAAGCGTTTACAGTAACAAGTGTTCTCTCGCCTTCTTGTAAAATGAAGCAGAACAGAAGAAGAAGAAGCGAAAAAAATCTCCACAATTTGTGAAATGAAAATTAGCTTATCTCAATTTAAGAATACTTATCCTTTATCAACGTCTTTAAAACAAACGCCCATTTGATGAGTTGGCTAAAATTTCAGCAACAAATATTTTGATCCAAAATAAAAAACAATCAAAAATAAAACGCCCGTTGTTATTGTTGTGTTTTTAAAGTAAATTGGTTTGATTATTAAATACATTTTCAAATAAGTTGCTGCAACGTTTTACAACAGCATTCGTATAACAAATGAAAAGGGTAAAATAGGGGTCGACTCTCAAGTATATATGTGGGGGGAGATAAAACACACATATGGGGGAAATTGTTTAGCAATAATTAATTAATTTTATCAAATCAAAATCGTAATAAATTTGCTTTTCATCGTTCACATTTCCTACGGTAGGCTCTAATCTCACTTCTTCATTTCGTCATCATATTTCTACTGATATAAAAATAATTACTAAATAGAAAATGTTTGTTTGTTTGTTTGTTGTAAAAATGCTAGAAAAATGCGAATATTCTCTTTGTTTTGTTTACAATAATCTCGGTTTTATTTTTCATTCTTTTTTCCTTCTTTAAATTCCCTTTCTCCGTCATTTCATATTATATATCTATATCATTTTCGTCATGATTTGTAAATATTTTTTGCATAATTATTTGTTCGCTTCATTTTCATATTCACTCACATTTAGCCTATCAAATGAATTAATAAATTCAATAAAATCGTATTTCATCTGATTTGAAAGTTTTATTTGTTTTCATTTGTAAATAAGTCATTGTTGTGTATTCAATAGCTTGAGCACTTGTTTGTTGGATGATTTAGTGTTGCACCGTTTATGATGATTAATAACTATAATTGATTGGACGACATTCAATATGAAGAACAATCACATTTTTTTCATTTTTTTTTTTGCTTTCTTTCGATATACTTTGAAATGTATGCTTTCTTCGCAAATTCTGCATGATTTCACAATAGTCATTATTTGTATGCATTTTAAAATATTTCAAAAAGAAATGCACAATTTTTTTGAATTCTATTTTTCTAATTAAAGTTTTTTTTTGATAAAAAATATGATCATTGAAAACCATTTGTATAAAGGATGAGTAATTTCATTTGAAATGTAAGAAAAAAAATACCGAAAAGTTGAACATGATTTCACACATTTTTATAAATTCATAGCTAATTTTCACACGTGCAACAATGTGCAGCATTGGTTATCGGGTTGCACATTTATTTATATATTTTCCTTTTTGTTTTTTGAACGAATGTCAAACATCATATTCGTATTGCATGAGTCATATTCGCATAAATAACATCGAACTTGAAGAGAAGAAAAAAAAATCAACAACAGAGGCATGAATCACCGTCGACATCGAAGTTCATTTCACAAAATGGACAAACAATAACGGAAAACCTTGAAATATTGAAGATACAAATCACTGTTTAAAGTTGAATCTTTTTTTTTTGCAATTGCGAAGTAAAAGTTCAGTGACAAGTATTTGCGCACGCTAAAAGAAAATAATCATTGACGCCGTGGGCTGTACATGCGCGTTAAATAAGAACAGAACTGCATTGAATAAACATTAGCCCTTGAAATATTAATAATCTCGCAAATAATGTGGTGTTTGATTTATTCAATGGCATCCAATGTGTCATGAAACCAGTCGACTGATGGAAAATCGACCAAAAATCACAGTTAGCCGTAGTTACCTGATTCTTTGAAGCGATTTTTTTTTGCTCATCAAACTGTGATTTAGATTGGATTGGCAAGCATTTTAATATTGTCAACATTTCGGACCTCAGAAAGACCTGCAAAGTTTGAATATGGTTTAGACTGCGCAGGATGTATGTTATGTCCGTGAATAAGGCTCAAGACAATGTAATGACTGTTGAATGGCAAAAGTAAAACAAAATAATGCGTTTGTGTGTATGTGTGTTTATGTTTGAAGTGTTTAAAGTTATAAAGAGACAAAATCTATCTAAAACATAAAATCTACGGGGTAGGATATTTGTGTTTTGTTTGGTAATCTGGCAAGGCGTATACAATTCATTTAATATATTAGTTTCTTCAGATATAAATACCTACCTATGTGAGAGCTAAATTGTGTATATGTGTATAGGTGTGTGTCTGTATGTGTGTATGTATTACTCTTGGATTTATTAATGGATTTTTCCAATTGTGTATGTGTGTGTGTGTTTATTTTTTGTTTTTATTCCTACTTCAAAAGTAAAGTGTATATTTATATATGTTTAAATGTACTAGATTATATTTTCCCTAAAACTAATTTCACTATTCGGTTACAATTTTTTGTGTTTATGTGATTCAAAGTTAAAAAAGAAAATTATTCCGTGTAAAACATAAAAATGTACTTTCAGTTGGCCTGCTTTGACCCAATTTAACTTCGTTCTGTTCTGTTCATTGTTTTTTCTTTCTCTATCTCTCTCTCTCTCAATCAGTCCTCACATCATATTCTAATAGATCTTCCTATGATAACGATATAATATGTTTTATTTACGCTAATTTAAATAATGTACAATCGCATACACGATGAATGTGTCTGTTTTTCATCGATCTCCAGTCCCGAATCTCTGTCACATATTCTCAGCCATTTACTCAATGTTTACTTCATTTGTGTTTATTTTACGTTTAACTTTGTTTTGTTTGCATTATTATTATTATTATGATTTTTTTTTTGTTTTGTTTTGTTGTTTTTTATATATATATATTCAATGGCAATATAAATGCGGTCAATTTCCTATGAACAACCGCACTTCTCTACAGCCATATTTGGTATAATGCTATGAACTACATTTTTATTATCATCAAAATACAAAAGACTTAACGGTGACAATTTACGTGGCGAACAGCATGTTTGAAACGATGAACTCAACGAATAAATGTATGTGTGCGGATGCTTTGGCAAAAAGCCAATCGGACATTCACCGGCACAATAGTATGCTTCATAAATGTCGGGAGCAATAATCCAGTCCCATCCAAATTTACGAAAATCAACGCGCAAAGGGTACCGACAACATCTCGTCTGTCTCTCATTTTCCCGACAATCTTTGGCCAAGTGACGTTTTGTGCGATGCTTACGCATGTCTCTTGTCTGAATTTCAATGTAAGGCCGCTGTTTGTATATGCATCCACATCATCATATCGTCATCCATCGTTATTGTTGTTGTATTCATCGTAAACCATCGTTGTCGTCGTCATCGTCGTCGTTTGTTGTCAATTTAAAAGATGCGCCAATATCCAAACGCATCACACGATCATCATCACATCAAGAATATGTAGCGTGAGAACGTGGAGAATTGGCAAAGAGATCAGCCGAAGATGAAAAAAAAATGGCAATGGCCAGGCAAGAAAGAAAAAGAAAGAAAGAAACAAAATGAAACGAAATAAAAAAAAATGAAAAGAAAAGAGAAAAAACAATAAAAATAAACGTTTTTATAGTTTTTAGATATAAAAGCATTCATTTATGGGTTTGTGCACAGTGTGCATGATTGGACGATGGTATTGACGGCTATTCTAAATGATTAATGCCCATGGATCTATAGAGGCGCAACATAGAGCAAAATACGAATGCGAACACGAACAAAATATACTCTAAATATACTATATATATACAGTATACGTCTCTCTGTGTGTATGTATGTGTGTGTGTGTGTGTACAGTATTTAAAAAATGATCTGAACTTACATTCTTTGAATTGGTATCCAATACTAGTAGTTGGCGCATCCATGGCTCCAGAGTTTTAATAACCACTTCTTGAACGATATCTGCCGATTGAGTGTTCACTGATTGATGCTTTTGCTGTTGAATCCACTCGCTCACCATCAGCGTTATATTGAATTGAATCCATTCGCCAGCGCCTTTGGGTATTTCACCGACAAAATTGCTATCGATGCGCGTGTACCTTTGTTGTTGTTGCTGCTGTTGCTGTTGCGGTTGAGCCGTTTTTTTCGATTGTTCCTGATCATTGGTGCTTTGCTATTTTTATTGTTCAAAATGAAAATGCAGAACTTGTTCAATATAATTGGTTTTCTTTAGCCTCTGTTCTCTTCACATATAAGTCTAAATAAGTGTATTTCTTATTTCTATCAAAATATCTATGGGTGTCGGCTGGTGCATTTGAGTGAGTTTAAGTGTGAGAGTGTGTGAAAAGAAAATAACACTTTTTTTCGCGCTTGTTTTGCCATCGATTTTCTCTCTCTATATCTTTCTTTTGAAAATTACAAACAAACATGCCGATTCTCTCACATTATCTAATTCAGAATCAAAATCGTAACAATTATGATACGGAGCAAGCATGATACCCTGCTATCTTATTATTAAACTATGTGTGGTGTTGTGTTAGCGATGTATATCGACCATATTAAAATTAAAAAAAAGAGAGAACAAACCGATTGCACAAAATGCGATAATAAACCACCGATCCCTAATAGCCGATAAGCAGCGCTTCGGCTTAACTCACTTAAGGATATAATTTAGATGAAAGTTTGATTCATTCGCGTCCCTCCTTCTTCTCTCTGTCTTTTTAATTTTGTTTATCGAGAATTGACCGTTCCCGGAATCACAATAATAACGTTTAGCAATTTGGTCACTTATGTATTATTTATGTATTTAAAATGTAGAGGATGCAATTTTTACCTGTTGCTGATGGCGATGTACAAAACGGTTTATGGATATTGATAAATGGTTGTTGTTGTTGTTGACAATTTTGCTGTTGCCATGGACCTTATGAAGTGAATCACTCGATGTTGCGATATTTTGTTCATCTCTTGTGCTCATTGATGTTGATGCTGTTGACATTGGTGCATTTTCATCGCTATTCATTACACCCGTTTTGACATTTGATCGATCGCCACCACCACCACCACCGCCACCATTTCCCGATCGCATCAATAAATTCGGCTCATTTTCAGCCAGCCAATCTTCACCACGCACATACATATTAAATGTCGCACCACTTACGGACAAATGATTATTATTTTTGACTGTAAACTCGAGGATATCACCACGATGTCTTGCTTTTGATACTAAATAAACGAAAGAAAAATAGAGAAAAAAAATATTGTTTTCATTTCAATTGATTGCCGTTTGGAAGTAATTCGACCAATAACTGTAATTATACATAAATGTTAGATTTCAACGACGAAATTGGTAAATGCTCTCTTAATTATGCAAAATAAACGATCAAAGCAATATGACGATGATAAACGCTACAATATTCAGTAAGCACTTGTTTTTATATGCTTTTCGTGATCGAAGACCCCAAAACATATAAGAAATTATATAATTATTGTTTAAGGTCGGTGTTCTTTTTTTATTATCTCCTTCGTTCCCTTTTTTCCGCGTTCGTTTATTGAGCTCGTTTATCGACTATGTACACAATACACATTGCCGATACAAGCCAAACTCTGTCACAAATAGAAATCTCCTTAGCTTTATGCCTGCAAGCTTCTGCCACTCACAAAATATACTACCGCATTTGTTCATTTGAATGAGCCTATTTATTATCGTTCCATTGTGTGCCGAAAGCCAAAACCTAACTAGATTTAATATGTGCTTTACTTTATAATCATTTTGTTTTTTAATGGTCCGGGTGAATATGGAGGTTCACAAAAGAGAAAATCATATCACTTAAGCCATAATAATTTAAATATTTGTTTTATGAGATTTTACAACTGATTTTTTTTTTCATACCAAAACCATTCAATTTGATTTTGACATCGTTTTCTACTTTGCGCAAAAATCACAATCTCAAAAACCAAAAGAAGAAAACAAATCAGTTTCGATTCAATTTCAATTCTCAACCATGGCACGTGTTTGGTGTTTTTTTCAGTAATAGTTTTCTCGCCGAATGGTTTTCGATTTTGTGAATGAATAAACCGTGCACATGATGAATCGGTGCAAGAGGACAGTATAAACCCTTCTAGCGCAAATGCACATGAGTTAATCACTTTATCTATCTATGTATACATATCAATTTATGCCCAACACTTTATATTTAATTAAATTTACATACTTTAAACATTTTCAATATGCTAATTAATGTTTGCGACACTGCAGGCGATTGAGAGAGTCGTTTATTATAAATCTTTGAGTTAAAGTGAAAGAGAATGAAAGAAAAAAAGAGTGTTGGTGTAACGAACTACATCTATTTGTGCATGTATATATTGTTTCACATGCAAATACATATTATGTTGTAACTCTCTCTCTCTCCCTCTCTGTCGATATTTCTGCATTCGGTGATTTTAGCTTCTAGCATTTTTTTTTGATTACATTTCTCTATGTCTTTCGCTCGCTGTCTTGTCGTTCACTCTCCTTTCATATAGAATGAAATTTTTTATTTAAAATAGTCAATCGGTAGTGAGAACTGTTTCGCTGGGTGTGCTTCGATTCATTTTGAAATATTCCTGCATAATCCGTGCATGCTTAAAAAAATTTCTTTCGTGTTTCGTAAGTTTTTTTTCTGCCATTTAAGGTTTTTAATTTGACGATTTGCCGATCGTGTGCGCGCTATCCCTAACATACATTCTCTATTCTCTTTCCGTTGTGTGGCATTTTCACATGATGCACCTTCACGTGCATTCATTCGTCTCTCTCTATCTATCTTCTTATCGAATCTATTATTAAAAAATCACCAATATTAAAATATGTTGTTCAATATACATTTTTGTTTTCGCTTCATTTCTTCAAATTTGATAAAGTTTGTTGCCCTTGATAGAATGTGTGTGTTTGAGTTTATGGCAAATTCGATATTTTGCTTTACACATAATTTAAATTCCAATTTTCTTTTTTCGTTTGTAATTTTCATCCTTCGGTTGCGTGTGCGTCTTTGTATTCTCTGGGATTTCATTGGGAAAATGTGCATCATAGCGATTTGATTACGGTGCAGTGCTTCTCACTCATTTATGGGGGTTGTGCATATATATATATATTTTGCACGAAATTCGATCATATTTTTCAGAATCTCATTGTCCTGTACGTGTTTTTTAACGGATTTTTTGAAAGCACGTTTTTAATGCGAAAAAGGATAAAATAAAAACCATAAGACAACATAACATTTTGTCCGCTACCATTCAACATTTTTCGTATGCATAATATGCATAAATTGTAATGTTGATTACATAAATACACTCTAACACACACACACTCACAGTGATTATGAGGGTGGTTTAGGTTTCAGCGATTTTAGCGATAACATATTGTGCTTATATTATCTTCCTATTGTGTTCCTTTTTGCGAAATAAGCAAACGAAAACAAAAAAAAACCGAAATGAAGTAAAAAATACAGAAATACGCACTAAACGTGTACAGAAAAAAAAATTGTAACCAACGAAAGTTTAATAGGCGAAACTGATCGATCGAAAACTCAACCCATATACGATATATTTAAAAATGCACTTGTAAATTTATATTTCGCAAAAGGGAATAAAAGCACATGAAACCGTCCTTCCATTTTCTTCCTATTTTGTTCGTTCACATTTCTTGCACTCTTGGAGCTATAGTACGACGACCATGTGAAGATTTACGGTGTGGTGTGTATGTTTGTGTGCAATGGACAATTGACTGGGTCCCTGTTACCCAATGCAAACCAAGCAAAAATAGTGCGAAAAACAGAGACAGGAGAGGATTGATTTATTTTCTTTGTGTCTTTGTATGTAATGCCTGCATTAACAATATATATATTTTTTTCAGTGCCGAGTGACTATAAATTATATAATCCCTAGGCAAACGCATGCACACGCAAACATTGCGAATGCAATTCAGAAAATAACTTAAAAAAATAGCAACGACACACACACACACAGCGGCAGTAGCAAATATAAAAGAAAATAAATGCATTCAAGGGTTTCTTGTAACCATTCTTTTTTTTTGCATGCTGCTACATTTGTTCAATTTGTTGTCAATTTTTGAGCGATTTTTGTGTTTTTTTTTTCTTTATTCGTTCGTGGTCGTCATTGTTGCAAGTTTTTCGTTCATTCTAGTTAATTTTTTTTTCTTCAATTTATTGTCTACAAAACGCATGTTGGGAGCCTTGCAGGGACTTGAACACTCTATGGAACACACATGTAAAATAATACACATATTATACTACAAGTATGTTTTTTTTGCTCTTCTCCGTTTCAATATTATATTGTTAGATATCAACTAACAATGTGTAAAATAAATTGAACCCTTTTTAGTGTAAGCGGAGCTCATTTGTTGGTTTTTTTTTCGTCATTTCAGCCATTCTACATACATTGAACACAAATGGAACAAATGAAATATTGAAAAAAAAAAAACCAACGTAACACGTTTAACTGACAGAATAAATCGTTATAATAAGAGATTCACAACTGCACCGTATGTGATCGAAAAGAAAATAACAGAAGAACGCCGTCGTTGTCGTCGGTGCAAGGATAGCTGTGTGTGCGGTTGTTTCTTTATTATATTCATTGTTTGCGCTCTCCTTTTGGTTTATGCTCCCCATCTCGCTCGTTTATTTAATTTTTATTACTTGGTTTCACTTTGTTTCGTGGAAAAATAGCGAAATGCGTGTATATACATGTATTTGTGTGTGTTATACTTGACTTTTTTCGACGTAATTTCCAGCAAAACTAAATATAGAATTCACCAAGTGCATAAACATTTTAGACGGCAATATTTTAACAACAAAATGAAAAGGAATAACAACACAAATTGTGCGCACATTTTTATTTGATATGCGTGGTTAAGATCTTGGTTTAGAATCATTCGAATAATAAAATTCGTCTCCAAATGACGAATCGCCTTGATCTACTATCATTATATGGTTTTTTTTCTCTAGTTCTCATTCATTCTGTCTCCTCATCTATCTTTCTGGGATTCAGTTCACGTTTCCATGGAAGATGAGGAATGAAAACTCTGACTCAATTTTGTTTAGACTAAGAGCGGGCGTCTTACAATCAGAAAACAAAAACATGAAACAGTGTTTGTTTTGGTATTAAGTCATTCGTCGAAATAAGATATTGGCCAAGCGCGTGCATTAAATGTGGGATGTAATTGAAGTACTAATGTACTTACTTATTTTACCTTTAATTAGGCATTTCATACAGAGAGATATTGGAATTGAACACTGTATATCGTTTGTCTGTCGCACGCGCGCGCACACATACATTCGATCACACTTTCAGTGCGTGTAAGTGTATGTTGGCTTTGTGTAATTAATACATGTGAACAGATAAAATTGCATTGCAAGCAAATATACACGGAGACAATATATCAATGCTGAGCGGTATGAAGTATTCTCAAAATTTTTCTAAAAAAATATATGTAAAACAATAATAATCTTTTCCGAAGAATTACTCTACAAAATATCGAATGATCAAGTGTTGCGGAGGAGACACAGAACAATGTAAATCTGACATCATTTGGAAATTGCGTGAAAATGTCCGCCAATATTCCAAGGCGATCCATTCAAAACATGCGTTGGCAAAATGTTGATTGCCAAACACGCCCGGCAACTCGTCTCATTGATGTTACACACGATTTTATGTGTTGCCTCGAACATTTTCCGGCCGCCAATATGCATATATTCAGAGATTTTTTATGAATTTACGTGTTGTTCTTTCTTCTTCTCTTCACTTCATGTATCTCTCTCATGCGGTCGAAATATGCTTACAAGTGCACACGTTTACACAATGGCACTTGCTAGAAGTGAAATATTGTATATACTTACACATAAACAGTGTAGTGAAATTGGTTTGTACAAGTACACACATTTTGCAAAGTGCGCATAATTTACAATGTATGAATTGCTGCGCGAAATTATTATGTGTGTACCAATTTATATATTATATATGATGCACTTGCGACATGCAATTTCCAAAAATAAATATTGTCAATCATTTTTTCGTTTTTTTTTTTGAAAAAACAACAAAAAAAAAATTGAGGCTCAATTATCGCCTGAGATCCACGATCTCCGCAATCACCAGCCAAACTCTCTTTACTCGCTGAATAAATTTAGAGTGCATCAACGCACCGACCTGAAACATACGAGGAAAAATAGTCGAGGTTGTGTATGAGAGAATATGTTGCACATGAACACTGCCGCTTTAATGATCCAACATTATTTTCGAATGACTTGTAGCACAATCTGTCGGGATGTCTGAGCCACATTTCATGTACGGATGCAATCTGCGTGTATGTTGCCTATTATGATGATGATGATGATGATGTGCACATGAAATAATATTGCACATACAAATGAAGTGAAAACACTTTGATGCGCTAACACACTCGTCATTCGACATTTTACTTTCATAATGGTCAGAGAATCAAAAGCCAAATGTGATTTTTGAAGAAAATAAATTAAAAAAAAAAACGGACAAAATTGAGAGTCACAAATTAATGAATTAAATGGGATTCGTCTAGAACTATTTTCTCACTCTCCATTAATTGTCGAAAAATTCCTTTGAATTATTATTTTTTTATATATTCGTTGGGTGTGCGACTCATTGCGTCATTATTAGCGTTTTTGTGAATGAAAAAGGATATCAAAATGCACCTAGTTCATTGGGTAATAATTGCGACAAAAGCGAAACTAAAGCGAATCAATTCATTAAATCGAACCCTTCAAAACAGATGGTAGATGCGGTGTGCGGGTATAAAATCAAAAGAACAACAACAACAAAAAAAAAAAAAATCTGTGACCCAAAAAATCCAAACCGTCGACACTAGAATAACAACAATGAATAAAGAATACAATGGAGAAATAAAAAATAAAATGAAATCAAGTAAATAAAAAAAAGGATATTGTTATCCGCCACGGTGCAAAACAAATTACTATATGTATATACCTCCTCGGCACGGTCATTTGGAATTTGTGAGTATGATTCGATTGAAAACAACACAATTTTTTTTTATTTTTATTTTATTATAACGCGCTTCTACGAAATAATCACATTTGATACATGAAATAAAATAAAAATGATCAACAGTTATAAAAATAACAGCGATTCTAGAACAATAAACCATACACAGCACACAGCGTGCATGTTGAACAAAAGTAGGCAACATTTCGAAATTGAATGTGAGAGCATAAAAGGAATGCACAAAAAAGCGGAATTTTAAAATGTCAGGTGGTATGCCTTGCATGAGCTGACGCTATTATGCGTGTTTTAATTCATTTGAAAACACATTCATTTTTATAATCATTCGAAAAACTCAATATTGATTTTCTTTACGCATTCGTCTTTTGTTCTTTCATCTTTCATCGTCTTTCAATATTTCGCTTTTCGATCGATCAAAATATCTACACACCAAAATTACACAGAGACATGCAGACAGATGTCATCATTTATATTTTTCACTCTTTCTCTCAATCTCTTTCTCTCAAGCAAAACAACAACAACAAAAAATATATGGGACACTTTTCGAATTAATGACGACAACAGCCGAGAATTTGGAACATTTTCAATGGCAATTTGAATGCGTGGTGCGTTTTTTTTTTTTTAAGTGATCGCCACCGGATCAGTATACCATAGAAAAATCTAGTTAAACTGAGTGCGAGCACGGTATGTTGGCATATATCGGTCTCGTTGAATTCGGATTCATTGCAACTTTGCTCATTTCTCCTCATGCCAATCATACACTGCCTGATCAGCGACTTTATCAATTTGCACATGTGTGTGTTCGTTCTTTATCATGCGATCGAGTTGAGCATTTATCTTTATTAATGTTAATATCAATAAGTCGAACATCGTATAAACAAATATACGAAAAAAAAATGAAATGAAATGAACGAAAGAAAGCGAGTAACGAAATGAATTGAAATACTTACATTTTGGAAATGAATAAACAACATCAGTGGTTGAATAAAAGGCTTCGTCAGTCTCTTCGGAACGATCAAAGGACATGTCATCATAATGAAATCGGCTTGATGATCGTAGTTCATCAAAATAATCCATTTTGTAAACGATTCCAGAGCGTTCACCATCGTAATCTTCGCTAAAGTCATTTTCGTGTCTATTTTATAGGACGGTTAGTTTACAAATTTTGTGAATTAATCTATTGCGTTTGACTAACAATGCGAAGAAGAAGAAAAAAAAATACACACAAACGCCATATTCACCGTGAGATGAAAGTACGTTTTTGCGTAAAGAAACAATAATAAATGTTGACTATACCTTGAATGTGCTCCGTTATTGTAATATTGGGGCGGTTGATGGTGATGATGTTGTTCGTGTAGTCCATTTTTGACACCGCCATTGCGATTGTATATGTGATGATGTTGATGTTTATTGTTGATCATAACACCTGGATCGTCGCCTTGCATTTCATTTGTATCGTCAACATCCTCTTCACTCTGTGCACTGTTGTATTCATCGGTGCCATTACGAATGCGAATGTATCTCGAATCTTGCTTTAGATAGAAATTTTCTATCATGTGTTCAGGAATGTGTTCACGACCAGTAATATTTGGTGGACGTTCCAATCCAATACGGGTCAAAATGTGCATTTTAATTGATGCCAAATTTTGTGCTTTCAATTGTTCACGAAATTGACATGATGCACATCGCGAAAATTCTTCGCTATTATCACCATGATTTTCAATGTTCATATCTTGACCAATTTGATGTTGCTCTAATTGCTGCTGTTGCTGTTGCTGTTGATGGTGAAGATGATGATGTGTTGATCGGCCAATTTTTTGACTTTGTGTCTGTGAATTCACTTGGAATTGACTTGGATTGTTATTCGACATAATTGTTTGCAATATATGCGGTGAAACAGTGGTTGAAATACCCTTTCGACCATTATCGTTCGATGTCAATGGTGAATTACTTAAATGGGTTGTCAATGCATCAATATTCGTTTGATTATGCTTGTTATTTAGATCATTTTCAACATTGCGCGACATCAAATTACCATTGGCAACGCACATTAAACAATTTAGAATAAGTAGGTATTTAATAAATATGTTCAGTAGATTTGACCTATGAACAACAGTCAATGGTGAACGTTGCACAAATTTAAGTGATGCTTTTGATGGCGCCGAACCTTTATTACCATCATTCAATAATTGATTGGCATTCGGTTGATTTGTTGTTGTGCTTTGATCAAATGTCTGTTTTGCACAAACGCTGTTTTGTTTAGTTCCATGAACGACAGCCGTTGTTGCTATTTTCCAATTCTCACCCGCTAATTTTGTACTGGATAATTTGCATGGTTGTTTGTGCTGATTTTCAACAATGGCACTGAAATTGTTTTGAATTTCTATCTTTATGTAATGCTGTTCATTACAAAACAATTTATGATTGGATTTCGTTTGCGGTAGAATTTTAATATTGTCGCCCCATAAATAACATGATCCATTAATTGAATTTGGAAAACAGTTGCAGTCAATGGCATTACACTTGGTCTGACTGTGACCGGTTTTAGTGTGGAAAATTGATGGTGATGGATACATATCGGTGTATTGGCGACAACGATGTACACCATACATTTGAATATGATTTTTATGTTGTATTGTTGCAACAATTGAAAATGAATTATATGTAAGCCGGCTTATTGGTTGCACTTGTTGATTATTTTGTAAAGTGGTCGGTGTCAGCATCGATAAACCATCGAATTCAATGTTGTTTGGATTATGAATTTCAAAATTTGAATCGAACAACCATTTCTTAAGCATCACAATGCACGACTGTGACTTTATATCGAACGATTTATATGATGACAATGCATACAAAATTTCACAATTGACTTTATCGACACAGTTTTCGGCACGATCGACACAGTCACAATCATAGCACTCAAATAATAATTGCATAATGGGCTCAATCATAATCCAAAACGACAAACAATAAACAGTCGGTGTGATTGTGTTCTCTTCTTATTAACAGTTACAATCGATTGGTGGATTTTAAATCGCGTGGTGAATGATTTTGGCTTGTTTATTATTCTAGAGTTAGCTTTTTTTCTATATTAAGAGTGTGTATTGTGAGAGCCGTAAATGAATAAACACCGTGAAATGAAAGTAAAAACCAAACAAAATAATTATAACCAATTGTTTGAATGTTTTAATCAACAACTTTGCTGCCGTTTGTACATTTCAGATCAGTGCACACAATGTGTTGAATAAGCTGCTCAAAATCCAACCAAACGTAGTCACACACAAGCACACACCAATTTCTTTGTCGTACTCTTTTTTTTTCCAATTTGTGTGCTTTTTTCCAGTGTTTCTCCTTCGTGTTTTTACTTTTTATGCTGTGTACTTTTTTCTTGCTCTGGTTCGTTTTCAAGAGGCCGTTTTCTTCTGTCTCTATGAGCGGCGCGAGTAACACGAGTCAATATTGAAAAAAATAAACAAAAAAACAAAACGGCATTCGAAAAAAAAAAACGTGAAGTTAACTGCGCGCAAATCAAAATGTGCATGTGCACTTAAAAAAAGGTAGCAACAACATCAAATTGAAAAAGTTTTGTCAGCACCGCAGAGTGTGGCGCAGAGTCTTAATATTTTTTCTGTTGTGTATTGTTCTTTTGATTGGTGTGTGTTCTTTAGTTAGTTTTTATGTTCTTTTCCGACGTTTTCTTTAAATCTTATACGATACAATTATATGATTGATTTGTCAGCCTTTGTGTCGCTCTGTGTGTGCATAAAATTCAAAATAATGACAAATTTATGACGATCGATCACATTAGTGTACTGAGTTTTTTTTTGTTTTTGATTGACACGCACGCCGCTAACAATAACGATGTTGATAATAAACGGTGCCGATTTTCCAAATGGATCTCGTATCACTTTCGTCGAATGTTGGCCAATTTCCAAACGTTATTCGATTAAGTCTTTGAAAATGTCCTTCCGACCGCGGAAACGCTCAGTTTTATTTAAACGATGATCGTTTTCATGTGCATTTCTCTCAAATCAATCAGTTCTTCATTCATATCACAATTCTCACGACAAAAAAAATTGTTTTCTTTTATTATCGATGGTTGTTTCCTTATAAGGATTACAAATTGTTTCTCCACATTCAATAGATTTTATACACAAAATGTCTGTCTCATTCTCATTTAAAACCGAAAATATGTGTCAAAATGTAATTTTAAAATTTGATTGATTGTAAATAAAAATCACACACAATATTTGAAATTTAAGACCGAAAAAAATGTCAAAATACCAACGATAAATTAATTTGAAGAAAAAAAAACCGAAATTGAAACGATATAAAAAAAATTAACTGAACGAATCAAAAAATCGGTAAAAAAATTAAAAAAAAACACAACAGTAAATCGAAAGAATCGACCAAAACGAATCAAAACTCGAAGTGATTGAGGAAAATGTATTAAGGATAATATTAAAAATTGAATCAACCGCTCGTGTGAAGCATTCCGAGCCTACTGGCCATAATTACAGATTAACACACCGTATATAAATGATCCCGGGCGTCGTGCGCGCGATATATACGACTATGTTTTGTATATTTTTTTGTTGTTGGTGTTGTTGTTTTTTTTTCTCGCTCTAAGAGAGAGTATTGTGAGCCAACGAACACACAACGAAAGAGAGCGAGAGAGGGAAGAAGAGAGAATGAGCAAACTCTTTCGCGCGCCCGTACACGCTACATACGGCCATACATTTACCATTTATTTGTACATATATTTTGTATGTGATAATATAGCTCGAGCGCCTAGCGTATTCTCTTCTTTCATTCATTTTCATGCTAAAATGCGGAGCCAAAGACTTCAAATATACGTCAGTTGTTTTATTGACATGAGAGATGGCATTTAAGAATGAACTGGCGAGTACATCGAGTAGAATATACACATTCATGCACCACAAATACACACACATATATGTATAACATGTATGCATGCATATGGGCAATTTTTTTTTTCGTTATGTGTGCAAATGCAAACCGATTTGATTCACCGACTCAAACATGCACACACCAATCATTTTTTTGTTGTTTTTTTTTTTTGTATACACAACAGACGGACGACCTATGACGGGACGAAATATGAGCGAAAGAGTAAGAGATCGCGTATTATGCCGTACTGTTTGGCGTCTTATGTCGCACAATTTGCAATTTCGCACTCGCTCACTCATTGAGCAAGAGAAAATTCTAACTGATTTTTCGTGGGGGTCACACGACGGTCGAAAAAGTATAATTTTTACATCCAATTGAAAATTGATGAGCTGCCAAACGACATGACGAGAACATGACGACATTTGATTTTTGATTACGCTTTGTCTTCTTCTGCTTTGTTTCTCTTGATTCGCATTTGAAAAAGCGACAAATCATTTCATTCACAAATAAGCTTACCACGGTTTTTTATTATTGCTTCCATTACCACTGTTTCATCGAAGGCACGCACAAAAAAAAACTACTCGCTTCCGTTATTTGCTCCAGTTTAGTGCTCGATATGAAAACCATTAAATCAGGGATGATACTTCAATTTACCCCCGAATTGGAAACTTTTTTCCCCCGGTAACCATCAATTGGAAAATGCACGTGCATATAAGCATTTTATTCGTTTGATTATTTGTTTCGATTCGAGCATTGAGAAATTTTTACAAGTGAAACTACAAAATGTTTATATGGTATTTGACGGAGAAAGCAAGCGTTCATCTAGAAAGAGAGGGGGGACAAATACTGTACGGTATAGTCTAACGAAAAATCAGCAATAAAATTCTGTCTGTTTATGATAATGAGGTAACGTTGCGATGACGCGACATTCACGTTTTTATGCACATGGCATGCGGATTGCGCTTTTACGATCGCCACACATTGTATCAATTTTTTTTTTTTGGCCATGCAAACACACCAAAATCATTCTCCTAGCAACTGCCGAATCGCATTTAGAACGGGAATTCGAAACAAACACACATACGAAATAAACGAATAGCATTGAATTAAGATTGTGACTTGCTTAATTATAGGTTAAACACAGATTAAGAATATTCAAGTCTGGGCCAGTTCATACAGTTTACAGTCTTATTATGCATATCATTGTACTTAAAGCAATAGCAGCGGGAATCGAATCAAAAAAGAAGCTATTTGTAGCAATTTATAAGCGCTTTTTTCTGCTCTGGCTCTTGAATGTTGTCAAAACAAAATTTTAAATTATGACAGACATTTATCGAAAGTGTGCATTAAGTTCAGTCTCGAAGAGTCAAAATCATTTTGAATTGAGCATATTCCGAAAATAGAGTGCTCTTTGGCTTAAGCATCAAATTCAGTTTTGCAAGCAAATCAACAAGATCAGTTTCAAGTGCAAATTATTTATATGGAACGGCGATTTATTCGTCAAACACATGTGCCGGCACCAATGCATATCGATAAATAAAAAACAAATCATGTAAAATTGTCATAATAATAAGCAAATCATTTTATTGCACCACAATTCTAAGTGAATGGGAGTTTTTTTTTTGTTCGATTGAACATTGAATTTCAAATGAAATCGCGAAATCAACGAAAAAAAAAAACAACATGCGAGTGAAAACAAACACATAGGAAATCTACACATTAGCCGGTGTGAATTCAATTTCATCGCCGAATCTCTTTGCACTTTTGAGCAAATGCACACAATTAATCGTTTACGTAATTTGATTGAGCGAAATGTTATCCATCACGCGACTGTATGTGTGTGTGTGTGTGTGTGTGTGTGTGTGTGTGTGAGAAAGTCGGTTTTCCATTCGAATCAATTCGATGTGGGATCAGTTATCGAAGTTGGTAATATTTTAACGTTGTTGTTGTTGTTATTCTTTAAAAAGCGAATGTTGGTTTTATGCTTTTTTTCCACCATAGTTTACACAACTTACCAGATGAACATCAGTGATTTCCCTGCAGCTTCGTTAATTCCATCCCAAAACAGTGCACCGAGCATTATTGAAGTTACTGGTTTAATAATTGTCGTTATAATAACGGCATTGTACATAGTTGTATGGAGCGTCCACCTTTCGCAATGTATACCTTACAGTGAAACCTCCCATTAGAGAAACGGCAAGGTCCGAAACAAAATAATAATCAAAAAGTTCAATCCATTCAAGTTTTTTTTTCTTTAGATAAAATAAGTTTTGTATTGATTTTTTCACGTACGTTCTCCATTATTTCAAGGTGCATTTCAATATAGTTGCGCTTTGCCACTATTCGGCGGATTTACTGTATTTGATTTTGTTCGCTGGTTAAAATCAATGAAGAGATGAACAAAATGAAAAGAAACTGGCGTTCGGCAACGAAATAAAATTGAAACGGCCTTTTTTTTTTTTAAATGCAATTTATATTGTTTTTGTTTTTTTTTTTCTGTATATAGAGGGAAATAATATATATTTTCGAACGTTCGTGCTACATTTTTTTATAACTAAGTTTTTCGTCTACCTGCTCAACATATTTTAAATCAAATTCAATCGATTTGCATGACCTTCTCTGAATTTATATGTATATATATATATATTTCTTTTTCTACTACTTATTCATCTTCTTTTTCTTTTCTGCTTGTGAATATTGCCGTTTCGTACGACGATCTGCGGCCAAGAATTTCATAAAGAGGATAATTGAGCGAGAAGTTTTTAAGACAATTTTTTGTTGTCGCCGGAGGTGGAAATGGAATAATCTTGTTTTTTTTTAAGTTTCTTTCGTTTTTTTCTATTGCAATGGTGTTCAATGACTTAGAATTAAAACAGTTTTTTTTGTAATTGTATCTAAATAAATTCAAATCAGATCGATGCTAGTGGTTCAGATTTTGAATAAACGGTTACTATTTTTGGTATTGTTCATGGTTTTACCTTTGACGTCGAAAAAATTCAGTTTAGATTAAACCGTGAATAATTTAAACATACATGCATTAAAATCGTGCGCATTTTATCTCATCGTCAGAGAATCACATTTGTATTTCAAATGGTATTAGTATATTTCAGTAGAAGAAGATGTAGATGAAAGAACGAATTCAAAGTGAAGAGACACGTTTGCTGATTATAGATAAAAAAAAAACCTAGCAAGAAAAAAACAGCAAAGTCTTCAAAATAGATAAAAAACGATTTGTGATGCCAATATGCAATTTCTCATGTTTGTTGCAGCCTTTGTACTTTCGCATTTCTATCGCGGTCTGGATCAAACATATACATTATCTAACTTTTAACATAAATGAATTTACCTTAATTGATGCATTTTATTTTCATTGCTTACCATCGATGACATCGCCGATGCTATGTTGTTTCTTCCATTTCTCACTCTTTCTCTCTCATTCTTTCACTCTCTTTCCCTTTCACACATTCAGTCTACAGTGAGTTTTTGATAAATTCAATAAATAATAGTATGACAGCGACTTCCCAACAATTCAACCTCCCCAATCCTCATTTTTATATAAATTTTTCCAGTGTTAAATTTTAAGAGCATATGCAGCGACTAATTTTTGAATTTATGCAGAAATTGTAAATTTTCACTAGGAATGTATAAACATTGTTTATTAAACATTGGCTTTGATATTTCCAGTTCTTGGCTAAATGACGTAGATACTGTATCCTTTTATCTATTAATAAATGTTCGATTTGGTATTGAAAACTCGCACCGAGTATCGCTAATTAAAATAATAGTTGAATTGAAAAAGGTTCGAGCGTCGACGGTAACGATCATCGATCGATTACGGGGGAGCTTACGGTAATAAAGTACATAAACAATTAAATTAGGAATAAACGGATGGACTGTGACTCGATTTCTTTTTTCTTCTTTTTTTTGCTAATGTCATATCACATATTCATGGTGGAATATATGAATTCTATAAATATAAAAGAGAGAGATATGTTTTAAATTAGATTGAAACACACACAGGAAATGTGAAATACACAGAAGATGCGCGGGATCAAAATGCGCGTGCGGGTTGCGCGCGTTCATGAAACAACTAAGCGAGCACATTCGTATGTGTGTGTCAACAACTTCTTTGAAGGTCATTCAGTGTGATAAGTAAAATAAAATGTGTATCCGAATAAATGTCATTTAAAGGAGATGGAATAAACGGCACCGCGCGCGCATCAATCGGTAATATTCGAAGAAAAGACAAATATAGAGAAACTTGACAACAACAACAGCGCAACACACCAACAACAATAACAAAAGAAAGGAGAGCACAAAAACTCTTCTTTTTTTTGCAGAGAGATAGAAAGAAAGAGTGAGGCGCGAACGCGCGCGCACACGAACGAGTGAGAGGAGGGGAGAACATCAGATAGTACGTAGATGAATTAGATGCTATATTGCGATTGCGATCACAGTGTTGTGGCTGAGACCGAGATTTTGTGATTTTGATTGGTAAATACTGACCGCCAGTGCATTAATCGTTACTTTAAGTAATTTTTTTCTTTCTTTTGTGTATTTCGTGTTTGTCATTTATTCGCATTGTATGTGTATGAGAGCATGAGTGTGTTTTTGTTTGTGTTGTGATCGTTTCGTGATCACACTTAACTTATTCCAAATGCAGCCCAAAGAGTGAGAGAGAGAGAGAGAGAGAGAAATAAAAAAGATAGAAATGTTATATCCGATCATGATCATAGCCTCTTAGTATAATAGTTATAATGATTAGAGGTGGAATGGATCGGTGATTATTTTTTGTGATTAGCTTACACGAGGCTTTTGAATTATTGATTTGTGCTTGATGAGATGATGCCGTTGCATCTCGAAACCAACCGCGCGCGCATTCAAAAGACACACACACACACATTACATTGAGCAAAGAACACGATTAATTGAGTCAGTGTTTCTGTGTTCTGTTGCTGCTGTTGTTGATGTTCTTGTTCATTTTTTTTCGTGTTTTGCCTTTTTTTCGCAATTCTATTTATCTCTCTACTATTTTTGCGACTTTTTGTCTTCTGTTTTGTACATATCGTCCATACCATACTTCGGTTTTCTTTCTTTCTTCTTATTTCAATTCAACTAACAATACAAAATGTGGTAACAACAGAAAGAAAATACAGCAAATTGTCAGTAAATGAATGTGAAACTGAAAAAGCGAGTAATACAAGGAAATGCCTGTTTGATTCGCACGCGTATTATCTGTTCGCATATCTGCTTAGCAAATAAAATAGTTCAATCTTTTTGACATATCTTTCGAATTGGTTTCGTTGTAATGACGAATGTCACTTGCCGTTATGTTTTTGAAACACACACACACACCATTTGATTTGTGTGGCAATCGTAATCGTAATCGCATTATGGAAAATTTCAAGAAGGTATGGAAAATATCAGTGTTACTGCACTGTAGAGCTATAGTAAACATTTATATGTAATTTTTCTCCAATCTGGAAACAATTTAACAACAACGACAAAAAAAAAATAGTGAGCAGCAACAACATAAACGAGAGCAGATACAGATCAATTAAATTGAAAACAAAATCATATCTGCTAACGGATTCCCTGACAAGAACGCAGAATATATATGCTAGCGCGCAAATGTTAAGGTCCATATTTAAGAGAGAGAGAAAAGAGAAGAAAATGACACACGATCAACAACCAATCAGCAGAGAACTAGCCAAACTGTGTGTGCACAAAGCTAGAAAGACACACAAGCTACTGTACCACAAAATATATGTATCATTTTATACCGATGTTGTTGAAGTTATTTTGTTAAGTGCGGAGAGTGTGTGAGATGTGTGTGTGTGTGTGTGTTGAAACAGAGGAGGATTGATGAAGACGCGGAGAGTACAGAGACGAAACAATAACAGTAACAAAAAAAAGTGTAATAACAACTCAACGCAATTGAGAGATGGCACTTACTGAGAGAGCTGCAATGTGAACGATATCATTATCAAAGATATTCATCTCGCATATCTTAAACTCGGTGCGAAAAACCGTCGCCGTTTGTAGTTGGATCAACAATCATATCGCCTTTGTCGATGTCATCGTTGTTGTCGCCGCCACCGCTGCCACCGCCACTGCCGCCACACTCTCTGCAATTTGATGTTTATTTACTTGAAATGTTTCTTTTTATTGTTCAGGTCTTCGATTCAATTATTATCATGATCGTTACTGAATGTTTTATTGGGTTATTGATTTGGAAGAGCCCACTAGGTCAATGACAATGCGACAATGACCAAAGAGACTATGCAACAACACTTGGCGACAATTCCTAGAGTCACACATATAAGAGACACGCTGAAGAGAAGAAATAAAGAGATTTCTCCATTAAAATACAAAAGACGCGAGCGTACACCATCAACACACTTTTGGTTGTCATAAAGTGCAGTTGTTGTTTTTTTAAAATATATGAAAATAATGTTTTTAGTTTTGTTATTATTGACTTTTTTTTTTCTTGTGTTTGTTTGCTTAGATTTGTCTTTTGATAATAATACATTATAAAGTTTTCTTAAAAAACTTATATTATTCCTCATCTCTAATTTGTTACAATGTTCATGTTGTCAATGGGAAAAAAATTATTTAGCAAATAAGTTTAAAGGATGTTTGAAAAGAAGGAGAGTACAATTGTTTATTTAAATTTAGATGGAGTGGTTGGTTTCTTTATTGTCTTTTTTTCTGCATTATTTACTTTTTTTGGTTTTTTTTTTACCCACAAATTCTTTTCTGCTTCTTAAATGTGTTAATTTTCTTCTGGTTTCTTGCAAATTTATTCAATTCAATTTGGTTGTTGTTATTTATATGTTGACTTGTTTTTGCCAAAAGGTTAGTTAAACAAAGAGTGCTTTCTCCTCTCTTTTTATTTCTCTGTCTTTATCTATTCGCTTGAGCTTTTCATTCCATTTCCAATGTTCGATTGAGTACTGTTTATGGGCAGCCACATTCGTCGACAACCATTTTTGGTAGATCACGTTTGATAATCTTCTGATTTTCCTCGTAGTAAATGAGTGACATGCTGGAGAATTTAAGCGGTGTACAACATGGTTGTAAGCCGGTCAAACGATTCATCTTACGATATTCTTCAATCACATGACTATGATACGATCGAAAATTATCCGGTGTTCGGAGACCATTACAATTACCCTGACAATAATTTGCATAATAACCATGCGGTGCAATGATCCAATCTTCCCAACCTAATTCGGCAAAGCTAACATAGAATTTTTGTTTGCAACATTGTCCACGCACCGCCACCGAACAATCGGGTGTATGACGACGTACACGTTTTATTACATTCGGATCGGTATAAATGACTAAGAATGGACGCACCGGATCTGAACTTCCATTTAGTTTCTCTGTTTGGACATTTGAAATTGAAACCGAACAAACCAAATTAATTAAAAGATTAAATATAATTAAATTGAAATGAAGAGTGATACGAACCATTTTGTAATAAATTTGGCTTGGGTCGTGGTTTGGCCGTTTTTATTTGTTTATTACCATCAAACAAATGAATTTTGATGCGATCCATGCAACCGGAACAATCGACAAGAAATCGCAAACGAGTTTTACCACCGTAAGCATACCATTGACGTACGGTTGATGTTACATCTAACTTTTGCCACCCAAGTCGTGACACATGAACACTTTTGCTGGCGCTTAATTTTATATGTTGATTTGGTTCCTGGAATTGTTTAAAATCAATGGTGATTTTCAGATTACATTGGATGATGCTTTATTTTTGATTTTGTCAATTTTCGATTTCATAGTAATTTTCCACAAACGAAATATGCCTTAAAATCAGACTTACCAATGTTGGTTCGACGATATGAAAAACCCACAGTCGAAAAAAATTGGTTCGATGATGTTTGCCATTTCGATGATGTAATCCTTTTGGTTTATGCTTTTTGGGCGATTTTTTATTGTTGATTGCCTCATCAACTTTGATCCAGAGGAATGCACGTCGAACACGTGTATCTGAATTAAAATCCAAATTTAATGGTTGATATTGTGTTTGTTCGGCCTGTGAACTGGTTTGCGATGTGGTCGATTCGGATTTAACAACCATTTTTTCCAGAGCTTTCTTTTCATTTGACACTAAAATCACCGGTTTGTTGTTGTTGCCTTTTGATTTTTTTTATTAAACATTTGTATGTTTGATTTGTAGACGTGTAATTTTGTTCAAGATCGAACAGATAGAAATAAAAACAAAAAAAAAAAACCGAATCAGAAATGAATACAAATAATTTCGAACAAAAAAAAAAGAGAATCGATCGAAATCCTTACCAGTTTCTTTGGCATCCGTTGTTTCAACGACCTGTCTTCGTCGTCGTTTTCGCTTACGTACTTGCGAATTTTCAATGATATCATCATCGCCTTTGCATTTACTTCGCTGTTTCAATGTATTTTCATTGCTATGATTTACATGTGACGTACGTTTGCTCAATTGTACCGTCGTTTCAACGGGTTTTGATTTATTTACGGAATTGTTTGTATTGTCACTTTCATCTAATCCATTGGTCGATACAAATTCAATTAATGGTTGTTGATTGAAATAACTACCTAGAATTACATCGATTACATTTTGATACGCCTTTTAGTATTTTCAGTTGTGCACACATTGATAATATTTCTAATATTTGTGAAAAAAACCATGGACAATCGCACGCGCACACACACACACGGACACGGACACATACATAAATGACCTCTAAATTGGCCGCACATCAAAAAATAATCTACGTTTAGCATCCCATTCTAAGCAAGTGTGTGTGGGGGATAAAACATGGTGTGTAAAGAAAGAGCATGCTCCATTTTAAACCATTTCATGCGACAAACAATTTTTTAAACGAAAACAAAACGAGAGAATATAATACCAACAAATAAAGAGCTATGGTTACAATCATACAAATGCAAATCTATACATCATCAATAAGCGCAATTTTAAAATGTTGACATATGTTAATTTACCTCTTTCAGCAAAAATGATAATTTCACGTGTGCGACCATAAAAATCGTCCGATTCAATGTCATTTGTCTCTTCAAATATGTCCGCAGCATTGAATGGGAATTTTTCATCGTCCATGCGGTGAATGCCGGTGCTGCTGTCATTTTTATTATTTGAAAATTGAGACGCTTGATACATTTCTCGATTTGGATCCTTATTCAATGCACTGACAAATGTAAAAAAAACACGAAATGAAAGTGTGAGAGAAAAAAGAAAGAGTAAAAAACAAACAAAAAAATGTAATGCAGTAAGGTGATAATGAATAAACGTTGAACCGAAACCGATGAATCAACAAAATACTTAAGTAAAATATACTATTTTGCAGTTGCATACATTGGGGGCGTTAATTTATTAGCCGCATTTTTGTTGAGCTTTGGATGATGTTTTTGTTTATGCCGTTGTTTTTGTCGTTGATGTGATTTACGATTCGGATGTCTTCCTGGATTCTCTATCATGGTTTAGAAATAAATTAATAGCCAAAACAAAGACTCACTCACAATTCGTCTTCGAATCATTTCATTTTCGAATTGGACAAGTAAGAATAAATCAGTTTAAATGACAAACAAAAGTTAGTTTACCGTTTGAATGCGGCACATTGTTATCGTCGGCTCGATATAGTGTTTCCATAATAACATGTTTCGGCAGGGTGTTGGTAATGTTGGGCTTTTGTTTAAGTCCGAGTTTCATCAGAATTTGGTATTTAATCGATTCCAATCGCATAAGATAACTGTTTGCACTCGATGACGAACGAATTTTCTCCGTAAACTTATCAGTTTTCTTTTTCATCTTTTTATTTGTCGTCAATTTAATTGTTTCATTCAAACGATCGACTTTGGATCGTTTTTCAATTGTTGGCACTTCATCTTTGGTGGTATTTACGACATTTTCAATAGTATCCTCATTTTTCGTCTTTTCAGCAACCGAAAATCTATGGTTTTTCTGTCGCAATTGTGACAACGGCGACTGTTGCTGATTCGCAGCATTTACAACCGCATCAGTATTCGTACCATTTAAATTGACATGATCAAAATTAAATATGTTTTTAGTAGTACAATTGCTTTCGTTTAAATTGAAATGTTTTAGCTTAAAATTTATAACAATATTTTTGTTGTCAGTAGCATGACCGTCCGTCGTGGTTGCAACGGTGTCATTTACATGGTTTTTAATATTATTGTCATTCATTGTATTGTTAAGAATAAATCTATGATTTGTAGCAAATAATTGAATAAATTGGTTTTGTTTTTTTATTCGTTGAAATTTTTGCTGCTTTAAATTCTGGAAGTTTAACGATTTAGATTTATTGCCACTCGTTTGTATTGCGTAATAATTTTTACGATTGTTTATATTACGACTACTAATTACCTTAATGTAATGTTCAAATGTGGAAATTGGACTATAATTGTTAGTTGAAATATGCGATGCTGCATCGGCACGAATTGGCGTGTCCATAACATATTCATTATTAATGGTTGTTATATTGTTGGTCTTAGATGATTTAGAAAATGGAATGGAAGCAACACTGGCATTGGTGTGCAGCGCTATCATCTTAGCCAATGCTGTTGCAGTCACTTTGGTTTTGTGATTTGCATTATTCGTTGAATCAGTAATAATATTTAAATTATTTTGTAAATTTTTTGCATTTGGACGCACATTTTGATTTTTTAGATAATTAAATTGATCAGAAATATTTGTTAATGATAAATTACCCAATAAACCGGCAATTCTTGGATAATTTTTCAGACTATTTTGAAACGTTGACTCATCCCATTCTTGAATGTCATTATCATCGTCGTCATCAGCACGGTTATCTGCATTTAACGTCGTCGATTGATGATCCACCGATCGTAACGATCTCGGCAGAATGTATATCTTCATGGGTGACGTTGGTGACGACGGGGGTGCTGATGATGATGATGATGATGATGAAAACGATTGTGCGATGGTGTTAATTTTACCATTATTTTCTTCATTGCCATCACCAATGTCGTTCACACAATTCAAACATATCGATGCAATTTTCGCTAATTGAATGCGTTTTATTCGATTGCTGTGATGATTATTGAAATGCAATGGTTTTTGTGAATTATTGTACTTTGAAAAGTCACTTTCAGTATTTGTTGCGTCGATAAGCGCATTATCAATTTGACGTTTGGAAAATTGAATATTTTTCTTATTTAATTTAAATTGAATAGCATTTAATATACTTGGACTGTTTAATAAATTGAAATGATTGTTATAGTTGCTAATATTATCTATGTGGTATAGAAAATAGTAATTTTTTAATTTAGAATTAAAAAAATGATCGTCGAATGGATGAGTTGATGTTCGTTTGGTTGGTGTTTGCTCATTTTCATGCAGATCAGTCGATCGCTTGCGATTATGATGAACAATTTTCGATGAAATTGTTACATTCATTCCATTTATTTCATTAATTTTATGCAAATCGAAATGCTTTTTGAATAATAAATCCCGTAATAATATCGCATTCGTTTGATTTATCAAAATGTTGGTAGTTTTGATGTTGTTTTTTTGTTGTGATTGGCGTGGTTGTTGTTCATCATCATTGTCATCATCATGTTCACTATCATTCTGAATTTTGTTTTGACGTTGAATATTGTGATGGTTCTGTGGCGTTTCGATTAATTGGTCATTTGATGTGATGTTATCCTCCGATACAATGGTCGTTGCTGTCGTACTAATTATACGTTCACTTGAATTATTGATGGTTGATTTGTTGTCTTTGGTTTTGGCAGAAAAATGATATCGTTTCGTCACAAATGCTCTAAATCGTTTTATAACGGAATGATGATGGTGTAGTGATTTTCTAATGGCATCAGGTATTCGGTTGGTATCGTGTTGGTATCCTAATCTATTCAATGTTTGATTTTTTTGCCTCTGTACATGTTGTCCATCAACAGTATTTTGTTGGAACAAATCTAAACTAAAACTAGCATTTGGATTGGTCTTTTTACTACGTGTTATAATTGATATACCAAATTGTTGGCGTTGATGTTGTTGATGTCGTTTAAATGAGCCATTTGAAATATTTTTCACATGATTTACATTTAAAAAATGTTCACTACGTTCGTTGTCACCGTTCAACACATTCAATTTCAGCATTGACGATTTTGAGCGTCGCTTTTGATGCGGAATTCCATTATTTGATTTATGTTGTGGTATCGACGACAACGGATGCCACCAATGGTTTGACAACGATTTCGGTTGTACGGTGGTGGTGGTGGTGTTATTGCTTTCATTTAGATGAATAACACTGTTATCACCACGATCGTTGCTATTGCAATGCACAAAACCCACCAAACTGATCCACAATAGACATACAATTAACGTAATAAAAAACTTTGTAAAGCCACTGTCAATGAATTTATGCTTTACCAATTGTCCTATGCAATACGACGACCATTGTTCTTCTTTCGTTCCATTGAAATTGACGTTCGATGATGATAATGATAATGATGATGATGATTCAATAACAACACTGCTCTTCACATGGATGCGTTTAGATGCGATTGATTTTGGAATGTACAGCATTTCATATTTTGATATCGATTTGATCTGCCCAGTTTTGTTCGACGCTATGTTTGCAAATTTCTCTTGCATTTGTAATAACTATTTGTATGTATGTATATATAGTTTGTGTATATATATGTGTGTGTGTGTGTGTGTGTGTGTGTGTGTGTGTGTGTGTGTGTGT
>NW_022197486.1:7391629-7411605 GCF_009176525.2 Contarinia nasturtii
GTGTGTGTGTGTGTGTGTGTGTGTGTGTGTGTGTGTGTGTGTGTGTGAGTGAGTTAGAGAAAGTGTATGTGAGTGTGGTGTGTGGTATGTGTGTGTGTTTGGATCTTGTGAGTATGTTAAAAGGGATATTACTCGTTAATTGTCTTTTCTTTGTTTGTTTTGTAATAAAATTGTGTGTTAATGTGTGTTTGAAATAGAGAGAGAGAAGGGATACGAAAAGAGAGAGATTTAGATAGTGTGTGAGAGAGAAGTAGATAGATAGAGAGAGATATACGCATATATTGTATTTAAATATTAAGTATATGCACAAAACGAATTGTCGATCGAAAGTGTTTGCAAAAAAAAAACGAATGCACGATATTTTCTTCTTCTGATTTTTCTTCTTTTCCTCAATGTATTTGGTGTTTGATTATTCGAGATTTGAATAAATTTGTGACGAGAAAAAAAGTCAATGAAAAATCAATCACATTTTATTCAGTTGTGTGTTAATCGAAAGACTAGATTGAGAAAAATTGTCCAAACAATTATATAAAATGTGGTCCAAGTGTGAATGAGGGAGGAGGCGATAGGCACACACCCTTTTTGCTCTCTGTTTTCTCTCTCGATAATAAGAATCTCTAACTACTTAATTGTTAGGGCTTAAAGGATGTTTCGTCTTTTTTTTATTATTATTATTTTGTTGTTGTTCTCAGTTTGTGTGCTTGGATACAAACTAGAAGAATGATTTATATAAATTGTCCTTTAGATTAACTGTGATATGTATTGAATGCATGTGTATGTGTAGGGATTTTTTTTAATTCAAATATTAAATTTAAATTTGTGTGTATCCAAGTTTATTGACAAAAAAAATGGAATAAGAGAGAGTGTGTGTGTGTGTGTGTGTTTGTGTGTGATCGGAAAAAAGTTTTGTAGTAATTGATCAGGTTCTCGATGC
This sequence comes from Contarinia nasturtii, assembly GCF_009176525.2. Classification (NCBI taxonomy): domain Eukaryota; kingdom Metazoa; phylum Arthropoda; class Insecta; order Diptera; family Cecidomyiidae; genus Contarinia; species Contarinia nasturtii. The sequence continues at coordinate 7,392,564 of NW_022197486.1, forward strand.
TGTTCTTATTAAGTTTTGTTGTTTGTCTTTTTTTATAGCTCGAATAGAATGAATGCAGACTTAGCTTTTTATTTCTCAAAATGTCCGTTTGCTACTCTTTACGATAGACTTTTCGTTTTTCATTGAGTGTGCAATATGGCAATAGCAAATTTTAATTACTTGTTTCTTTTTTCCTTCAAATGCCACAACTTGTGTGGATGTGAATAGATAACAAAAATTTGTTAAATAACTTTCCTATCTAGCTAACTGTGTGTTCAACTTACAATTCATTAGATAATTTTTCGTTTAACTTTTTTTTCTTCTTTAAGTTTAAATTTTCATTTAGAATATTAGCATAGTAGTAATTTTATAATCAGGGTTTGAGTTAAATGTTCGGTCTTTTATCTCTTTATGTGTGTTTTTTTTCTGCTTCTCCGTATTTTTTTTTGTGTTCAACGTCTTATTCTTTTACTTATATAGTTTGAATTGATTGGAACAATATTTGTAAAGGAATGTTTACTTGATTTTTTTTTTAGTTTTGAACGATGAATGTGTTTGTTGCTGTATATCTCAAACGGTAAAGATTTTTGTTAATTTAAATGGAATTTTGAGCATAGGAAATTATGTTTTCTTTTATATAAATTATGTGTGTGTGTTAAATCTCTGGTAAATTTTTTGTATGTTATTTTTCGTTTGTAAAATGATTGAAAAGAATAAGAGTGTTTGAAAGAGGTTTTTTTCCCTTATTGTGTTTGAGTATTCCAAATCCAACTACTTGACTTATATATTTTTCTCTCTTAAAAAAGATTTTATCTTTTTGTTTTTGTAGTTTTCCTTTTTCCAACTTGATTTTGAATGCTAAATAAGATTTAATTGAAAAAAATTTAATCTATAAATTGGTTTATTATTAATTATTATTTAATGTAATTTTTTTTTTCATAAAATTGTTCTTTTTTATTATTAGTTTTTTTTATTAACAAAAACAATTGAAATTGTGACTTATGTTCTTGTTGGTTTTGTTTTAATTATTTGGACGGCACTAATTTTATGCAAGTTGAATACCGATCAAGGTTCTCTTTTCTTGGTTGTTTATTCTTTTTTCAATTGCATTTCTCTCTCGCTACAATTAAAGTGATGAAATTGTTCAGATCTTCAATAAATTCAATTACTTATAAGAATTCGTTGTTTGCTGATTTTGTTTTATTCTTCTTCTTCTTTTTTGCCAACAAAAGAAACGAATACACAGTTAAACGATCAACAGTTAAAATACTACAAATGAAGAAAATTTTAATTAAAAAGTTTAAAAGTTTACTCGAGCAAGATGTGGCTTAAATTTCATCGATAATTGAAAAAAAAAAAAAGAACAAATAAAATTTTCTTTAGCTAAAGTTTGTGATTACAATTTAAATTGTTAAAAATGTGAAAACATATGAAACGCTTCTCAATGGTGTTGTTTCTTTTGAAACTTTTCAAACAGGCACTAATTCAGTTGTTTAACAAAAATATTTTGGCCAATCATGTGATTTATTGTCGTTCAAATTTTGTGCTTTGTCGTTTAACTAGGTTTTTTGGTTTTAACTTCAACAGTTTTGAAAAACGAGTGAGGTGTGTATGTTCCTTTTTCTCCTTTTGAATTGACTACAACTTTTTTGATTTATCTATAACAATTGTTGCTTAGCCATTTCAGTTGCTACTGACAATGTTCCATTGTTTGTTCTCTTTAAGATAAAATCTATTTTAATTTAGACTAATTAAATTGTATTATTATTTATTTATTTATTAATTTGTTGTTGTCGTTTTTTTTTAAATCATTAATTTTTTGTTTGTGTGTGTTAGTTTTCTTAAAGCAAATGCTTATCTGAAGACACTTTAGTGTAATGCCCGGCGATTACGCAATGATGGCTTATGATACGGATTCGGATAAACCATAAAATTTTGATCAGTTTCATGTGTAGCAGCATTTTCGTTTTTTTCGTCATATATATGAATCCAATGTTGACGATTCAATAAAATGTCTCGAACTCACTAATACTTTCTCTCAGTGTAAATAAATGGTTCCGTGGTAAACCAACTTCTTTGGCCAAAACAATCACTTCAAATCAATCGATGAATATTTTAATTAATTGGCGGCTATGCGTTGTACTCGATGATATAACTTTTCGAATGGTTGCTCGATGGCATAGGAATTCCTGGAATACAAAAAAAAAAAACGAAAAAAAACACATTTGAAAAAGAAAAGAAAATAAAAGAAATATTGGATTATTACACTTGTAAACAAAATCGAAAGAATTATGAATTGAGTAAAGTGTTTCATCACCACAGGTGGTTGATTGTACAGGAAAAAGTTGGATTTTGAAACACCTGTTTGCCGCACGAAAATCCAACTACTTTTCACATCCACCTCAACTTTCAATGACACCATATTTCCGTTCCGTATTTACCATACACGCACAAACAGAAACCATATACACAAAAACGTTATACACATATACGTTACATTCACAAATTCCGTGTGGACATTTTAATACGGAAATTCAGCATTAACTGCAATTATAGTAATGGCATTTACAAACATCATAAATAAATCGCCATGAAAAATTGCAATTTGTGGAAAGTTGGTGAAATGCAAACAATACGATTTAAACCGAAACAAAAAAAAACAACAACTGTATCTTTTACAGACACACATTCATACATTCTCTTATTTCGAACCGAAGTAAGTCAACGGCGTCAGTAGAGAAGCAGCAATAAGAGCAGAAAATTAGTGCCATTTTGTGGGCACTTCTGCATAAGCATCATTCGCATCCGTTCTTATACTGCATATGAGAGACAGCAAGTCTCCCGTCTCCGTAAACTCTCTCTCTCACACACACTCTTTCTCTCTGTTGTGTGTGTACATATACAAAGAACCGAATAAATAAATCGCTCTTTCTCTTGTTCATTTGCTTCATCAATTTTTATAACGTCACATACATTCACTTGATATCGTGTGTTTCTTGAAAATCGTTTCGCTCATTTTAAAACAGTAAACAATTTATTACAATTTGGCAAAGGATTTGGAAGATGTCGTCGATAAGGACGACGAGAAAAAGAGTGAGAATGAAGAGAGAAAGAGAGAGAGAGAAAACGAACCCAGAGAGAAAACGTATATTCTGTGTCTAACATGCAATGGTCACCACATATATACTTACTTGTAGTCGCAAAATACATTAATCGCCATAATAATAACTGTAAAATATTGATCTGAAGATGTACACGAGCAAGCAAAACTGAGCATCGGCACCATCAGCAGCAGAGCAGTAATAACAACAAGAATAGCAGCAGCAACAGCAACAATAAGAACAACAGCAACAAAAAAAAACAAGTCACACACTGAGACAGAGAAACAAGAATTGTAGTGTCCTTGCGCACGCACTTTTATTGAGATGAGTTGGATTTTATTGTGTACTATATGAACTTTAACGGAATGTTCAACTTTTTGCGATTTTTCTTTTCGTCCTCATGAAATTCGATGTCGTTTTTTTTTTATTTTGTTTCTGTATTGTATGCGCGCGTGTGTGTGTTGATTACACCAAATAAGACACTTAAGAACAATAGTTGATCTGATTTTTTTCTCTCCCGAAATTCAATTTTTACTCAATTTCACTAACTATTTTTTTTATCGCCCTTTTCTTAGCTAATGTTTTAAGGCATTGAAGTTGAAGTAAAAAAAAATGAATCAGATTATTATCAATAGAAAATATTTATTTAGTTTTTTTTTCTCGTTAAGCTAAGTTTAAGTGTATTAAAGTTGGAGCTTTAAAAATATGTATTGGAAAAAAGAACTTAAGACAACGTTTATTATTATTTTTTTCTTAAATTTCTTAAAATGTAAGAATTTTTTCCGTTTTCAACACTATTTTAATGTGAAACTAAAGCACTCGGCATTCTTCATTTTTCTTCTTGTTTAATAAATTTCCCGAAAAAAAATACACTCAACACTTGATTGGTCCAGTATAAATTAAATTGTTTCTTTCTTTGTCATAAAATCCAAAATCGTGTGGTTTTTTTTTTAATTTTTCAAAAAAAAAAAATCGATCGGTTTCTGTTAATCGAAACTGCTTATGATGTCTTTTTCTCTTATGCACACATTCGTTGTGTCACTCGTTCGGTCGTTTTATAATTCTTTTTTTTTCTTAATTATTCATTGAATTGCACTTTAACTTTATTAATTATACAACTTTTAACTACTTGTTTAATCTCATTAATTGCTATGGCCTCACGTTACATGTATTTGTGTTTGTGTAAACGGTTAAATCATTTTTTTCATCTTAATTTATGAACAAATTGGTTTCATTTTTATTGGTTTGGTTTTGGATTGGTGTGTAAACGTAAAAAACTGAATGTAACCTAGTAGAAGGATAACTTTACACTGTTTTCCAGTCGCAGAGAAAAAGAGTGGTGTTCTTTGAAATTTAGTCGCTTTGCCATCGATGCGATGTGGTAGCCAAAAGCTTTTATCTTTAAGTTTGCGCTGTGCGTCGCCGTTTTTCCAATTTTTTTTATGTGTGCTGTCGCTGATGCTAGTTGGTTTATTATATGATTGTACGTTTGATGTGTGTTTGTGTGAGGAAAATTCTCTATTTTTTTTTATTGGTATTTTGTGTGTAAGCAAGAGTTGTGTCTTCTTCATGATTCTCTGTGTGTCGCTAGTTTTTAGTCGATTGTGTTCATATTGGTTGTCATTCCATTACATACCATGCTATTTCTACTCAAATTGTGTGAAATCTATGAGAGGAGTATGTATGTGGCGTTTACAATTCTTTCTTTTTTTTATGTCTCTCACTCTCGTCCATTTCTCTCGTACTCTTTACATCTATATCTATTCGATTCGGTTATCTATTTTGCCCCCGCTATATGATTTTTTTTTTTCGTTTGTCTTTCTTCTTTTGAGAAATGTATATATATTTTTTTGTTGCTCAAATGACGCGCACCACGATCGTATGCTCTCATTTAAATTTTTGTGTGTATCATTCGATCTATCCCTTTTGCACATTCTCCAAGTGGTGGAAGGCGCGCGCGCAGCCGAGCGCTCACATACAGCCGAATAACCGAATAAAACTATATTTTGTCTGCAGTCTGCCAGACATACTGGCTTTTATGGCATTTATCGACCAGAGCCCAATTTTGCGTTATTCATGAACTGCTCGTTCGTTTTTAATTCGACAACCACTATACAACATCGTATGGTTATCATCTTGAATGGTTATTTCAGACCTTGAGCATTTTTTCCATCACACACAGCAACGGCAACAACACCAAACTAAATAAAAACGAAAAACTTATAATGTTCACTCTTTCGCATTGTTGTACACCACTACTACACATTATGTATATACACAACGCGATGGAGTTGTGAGCCGAAATGAAGAGAAAGAGAAAATGAACAAACAAATAGAGAAAAAAAGAATATATAAAATAAAATAAAACTATCACCGAATGCCGTTTTCCGCTGGAATGATGATGTTCGGAAAATTGCGTACGATGAATAGAGATAGCAGCATGAAACGAGAAGAAACGGAACGGGACTACCATCGTAAGCGTGAGCCAATAAATAAAGCAATCATAACAATATTTATAATAGTTTTGCTGCTTTTATTGTGTTCGCTTCTTGTTAAGAGAGAGAGAGAGAGAAAGAGATGAAATAGCAGCAGTATCAGCAGCATCAGCGGTAGCAACAGCAACGAGAGAAAGAAAGAAAAAAATACAAAAAACCGACACGAACTATACAAAGCGAAAGAAGAACAGAGTAGATAAAAATAAAAAGAATAGTCGCATACAACAACAGTAATATCGTTAGGTTGTACTATTACACACTATTCGGATACTATGAGGGAAAAAAGAGTCACACACAACAATGCCGTAGTTATGCACAAAGAGAATAGATATTACTGGAGCATCATCAGCAGTATCGACGAAGAGCAACGTTGAAAAGCAATAAATGTATCGTACGAATCGTTGTTCGTTTGTCTCCCTGAATCACCGCAAAAGCACATAAACACACATAGAAAACATATTATTTGTCGTATCGCATCGATGAAATGCGAAAATACTCGAAAATATAAAATAAAAATGCGTGGAATCTATGGCGAAACAGCTCACTGTCTCTCTGTGAATCATTTTTGATGTACAAAAAAAAAGCACACTCACATTCACTACTAGCGCGAGATCAAATTTACGCGAAACGCAAATTATTGCTTTTGTGTTTTACAACACGACGACGATGAGAACAATGATGATGATGATGATGATGATGATGTGGATGTTGTCGTCGAAACGGGGGAGACGAAGGCGCCGAATAATGGGTCAATTGAACTGAAATTGATAGCACTCAATCGATCAAATATTTGGCCAGTAGGCCAACAAATCTTACATTGAAACCGGTGAAAAATAATTGTGTGAATACACCCCAGCCAATGACAGGTTATATAACTGCTGAGTGTGTGTATGTATGGTTTTTGTACTTCGTATCAGTGTCAAGTTGTAAGGACATGCACATAAATAATTAGAGCTCATGCATCGTATACACATGAACGTTGATGCTGCTACTGTTGCTATTACCAGCAATAATAATGAGTCAGATACTAAAAAAGCATCCCAACATAAGGGAGTGAAAAGGATACAAAAAAATAAATAAAAGCATCTTGGTACAACTGAAAGAAGTGAAGAAATAATAAAAAACCAAACAAAATGAAAAACTTGTATCTTAGCAAACGACCAAGCATTAATCGAACTTCTTTAAGTGCAACAAAAATATTAAACGACTCGATCTGGGCAGACAGACAGCCTGTATGACATTAAGGCGTGCGCTCGCGCGCACATCCCATTGTTGAATAAAAGGCACACAGCGACATAAAACAGAAGAAAGACAGCACCGAAAATGAACGAATGAGCGCTTTCGTCGACCGGAGAACGAGAAATTCAGTGGAAAAATACTCGATTTTTCTATTAGGCACAAAAATTATATAATTCAAGCAACACAAATACACAATCGCAAACACGCGCAAACCATGCAATAGTGCTGTATTTGCGGGAATTGTCCGCGTATGAATTTTGCCAACAAAATATAAAAAGAGAAAGAGAGTCAACCATCCAACAAACCGACCGACCGACACACAGAGTCACTCAACATCTTCCCATCTATACATGTATGTAGATTAAACTGAAAAAGAGTGCGAGAGGCACCAAGTGTGTGTGTCTTCTTTTTTTTATTTGTGATTCGAACAACACACAATCAAAGAACAAACGAAGGATGAATTAAATTAATATACGAAAGAAACAAAATGTTAGTTAGATAGAAAACTAAGATTAAAACTGATTCTCGAAAATACCACACCAAAAAATAATAATAGAGAGATAGAGAGTAAGAGAACGACAGAAAGACAAAAAAAAAACCATGGACGAAAGAAAAATTATTGGAAAAGTCAATATATATCTCTTGTCGTACATTATTACATACATGTCTCGCTTGCTCATGCACATCGTCAGTCAGTATGTCGCTTGCGTGCACATGAACGGGCCATTTTATGCGTATGTCTCTCGGTTAAATTATTTGTCAGGCGTAAAACCATCGCAAAAAGGGATGAGAAAGAGGAAGAGCCAAGAGAAAAAGAGAGAGAGGGGGAGGGAGAGCAACGACAGAGATGAGCATAGCTGATGGAGGCATGTCTCGGCAATTTTATTTTATAAAATAGGCAACAACCGAACAAAAAACAAGCACGCACTGAATAAAGATTTAGTCCATGGCTACGAGCTGCAGCCACGACGATGACAATGAAGATAGTAAATCTAGTAACCATTTGTAACCAGGATATTAAGTAAATGTAATGCAATTATCTGGACAAATCCAGTTTTGTCTGTCACCACATGCCTGCAAAATTTTCGCTTCGAATCAAAATTCATGTGGCCGAAAATGAAACGCAATGAAATGAAATGAAAAGACAGACACACACAGCGAGCGAGAATGGGAAAGAGACAGAATTTTTTTTTAAAGAGACGGAAGAATTGACGATGAATTTGTATCGCAGCGAGAATATGCGATGAATGTGTGTGGTTTTGAACTTAACAGCCGGATAACATAGATATATTTTGTCCTCTCTGTGTCTTTTCTCGTAACATTTTATCTCCATTTCCATCTCTATATCATACACACCATTTTGATTCCTGCGTGAAATTTCTCGAATAGAATAGAGGTCACAGCGCGATAGATTTCGAATAGCGTATTATTATAGAGGGAGAGAGAGAGAAATGAGAAAAAAGAGAATGAGTGTGTAAGAGATTTTCATGTAATGGCGCGAATACGGTCGCGCGCTCGTCTTCTTCAGTCTCAAATTCTCATATGTGAATTTATTTTATTAAATATAAATCATTGCCGATTGTCGCGAGGAAGAAATTCTTCTTGTTGTTCGCTTATTTTTCAGTGCCTTTCAATGCTTGATCTCACTCTTTCTCTCGTTCTCTGCTCTTAATTTTCTCTTCTCATTTTTTTTGCATGTCACAGATTGCAACGTCTTGCGGACGACTAAACAGAAGATATAAGTCTTTTGCTTCGATGTCTATGGCTGAAATGAAGACAAAAAAAAATACACACAGTTTCGGCTCAGACATGCAGACTCTTATCTTGCTCTCGCAAGCCTCATCAATGATACAATAGCACGCGCAAATATCACAATAATTTAACGCAAAATGTGCGAAACAGACCATTTTATCCTCATAGTTCTTTTTTCTAGTCTTTTGTATTCCGTTGTGTTGTGTGTTTGTGTGTGTCCTCGGTCCGCGTAGATCGTTGAAATTTTATTGGTGAAATCATTTGAATTGCGTCTCTTTTATCGAAACGTCGTCTACCACACTGGATTTAGCGTGATAATTTAAATGCACGTTAAATCACAAATTAGCGTTTATGCAGTCTTTCTGTATCATAAATGGATCGCGAAATCAATTTCGCCAGAGACAAATGCGTAATGCAAAACAAACAAAATAAAATAAAGACAATGACAAAAACAGGAGACACAAAAAGCTCGCACTCATTATGGCCCGAATAAAGTTTGGATGCTTTCAGAAGCATAAATCCAGGCGATTTATTGACTGAATGCGTTGTATTTGTCTTTGTCTTTTAATGCCATTCATTTACACTTTAAGCTACGTCCAATGATCCAATCGATTCCTTCAACAAATGTGTCAAACAGCCCGAAATGTAAACTGTGCTGTGTTACATGTTACAACTTGTGTATGACACGTGCATTTTTACACAAAAAAAAATACACAAGCATGCTTACCGGCACATTGTGAAAATGCCAAGAATTCATCTTTGGCACCGGCCAATCGAACGAAAATCGAAAAGAACGATAAATGAGTTGGCGTATGGAAACACAGACACATATGGAATTCTCATCAAAAAATATTTTTATTTAAAGCAAAATCAAATTGTGAACATAATTTTGGTTAACAACGCAATCACTCAAATATTTTACTTTCGGTTCGTATTTTTATTTTATTTTTGCTTGAAATTCAAAAACATCAATGCAATTTTATATGCTGAGATTATGATGCTTTTCAAATATTCTCTCTTTCTACTTCTCTTTGTGTTTTATGGGTTTTTTCGTTATTGTTGTTCTCATTCTGTCACATTCATACACTTTTCCACTTAAAATAGACCGATAAAATTTCGAAGCTTCTGGAACTATACATTCGGAATTGGAATTATATAGTGGACGGGAGGGGTGATGGTTTTTTTTTTCATCGTTGTTTTATTTGTCTTTCATTTGGAATTTGGTTTTTTTCCAAAAACGATACAGCGACACTAAAGCACTTGCTAGAACGTCGTAAACTTGTCTCTTGTAAATGTACGAGACACACGACACAGAGATGGATGGATGGAGTGTGTATCGAGCACATTTTCGCGGCCACATACAAGACATATCGCAAAAGGGAAATGGAGAGAGAACGGAAGGAGGTGGAGATTGAAAGAATGAGAAAGAGCAATCATCATGTGTCCAACTGATTTATGCAACAACGAATTATTCGAATCGTTTTAAATATGATGTTGATTCGACAAATATGTGGGAAACTGCTTACGCGTCATGAAACTTAACGATGCGATATAGCTTAAGAAACGCTTCGATAATCGTCATGTTTACAATTCGCGTCAATGTTTTTTTTTTTCGGAGCGAAAATATAAAAATGCAAACGCAAAAACATGCGTCCATATTTTTCACTCCCTCGCAGCCAATATGACATTGCCAAACAGCACATTTTTCATGTTGAAACGTTTTTTCTTTTTTCGTCTTTAAATTAGAATGTTTTCACTGCAATGATAATACCCCATTTCATTACAAGATGCTGTATTTAGTCTCAATTCTTGAGGCAATGTACGGGAATGCAGCCATATATTTCAATCGACCAAAACGTTTTTGTTGCACAATACTTTCTTCTTACAAACATTTTGGCCATGTATATAGACAGATTATATTGATTTTAAGGAATTTTCATCTTTGCTTACGATTTTGTATAGTTTATCTGATCTAGACACGAGAAAACTAATTAATTACTGGAAATAATTTGCGGCTATTGAAAAGTTGCTATTCATCATCGTAACTTTGTAGGTACGTGTTTATGCCACGAATGTACGTTTATTGTATGTGTCGTTACGCTCTTTCGTGAAGCCAAAACTAAACATTTACACTGGATAGAGTCAACCATAACTGTATTGACGCTTCATAACATTTCCAGTAGGAATGAGAGAATGATATTTGTAACTTAACCCCTTACATACTATGTTTTAAAGTAACCTAGTTTGATTGAAGATCTTGGGTATACAACATCGGATAGAATATATGGTATTATAAAAGTGCGCAGTGGTGAGCGCATTAGATCCATTTTAGAATTTATTGACAAATAATTTTTTGATCGCAAAAATCAAATAGTTTGATTTCTTATTTTATTCCTAATCAAAATTTATGGAATTTCTCATACGGTGTTACTCAGTGCTAGAGACTATTTTGAAATCTTGATTTTATAAATTTTATTACATTCTTATGCAAATCAAATGTGGCAATGTAAAAGTCATATTTTTGAAAAAATTTCACGTATTTTTATGCTTTTTTCACTTTTATTAGAGATAAATCTCGACCAAATGTAGTTTGAGAATTTAAACGTTTCTTTTCAAACAAGCGACAAAACAATATTACTTGGTAAGCTTTGCATCTATTCTTGCTTTTCAGCCAGAATCATTTTTATCATGGATGTTTCAGTAGAAAATCAGAATATATGATTAAACATTTTATACGCAATTGCTGACTGGAATCATACGTCCGGCAGGGGTCCGAGCAAAAAAAAAAACGAAAAAAGTACACTTTTCGCAAAATACACTTTTTTGCTTACCCTTCTCGATTTTTTTCAATTACCCCCCCTTAAATTTTTCCCTTGAGGACGTATGACTGGAATACTCGATCTCTCAATATTCAAACAGAATTGTATTTAAATTATTAGAATAAAGCCGAATGAATTTTTCTCCAACTTATTGGTAAATGACGCTCATATTAACAGCATTAATAAGAAATGTTAGCATTTTCTAGAATATTTTACAGAACTTTGGCGAAGATTCTATGATTCTTTTTCGGAAGTCACATAGAGACTGAATGGATCGAAATGAGAATAATGTTAATCGAAAATAATACTTGAATGGAATAGTGAAAAATGAAACACTAGCCATTTTTAAGGCGCATTTAATATCTTAAAAGTATTTCGTATATCGCAGTAGACAGTTCAAAAATTGTTCATATCATTTCTTAGTATTTTTCTTCGTCACCTCACTCTTAAAGTTGAGACAGTACCAATTAAATAAACAAATTCAGTAGACGATTGGACAATTTCCTCTAACGGATTCCTGTGATTATCGCGTCATTTCTTTATATTTTGAAGTTGCGCGATTGCGGCCAACATTTCATACAGATTTATTGGTTGTGCTGTATTGGTCTGTATATAGTAGTGATGTTCAAAGGGTGAGATAAACCCCCCCATGATATCTGAAATGTTCAGTTTTGGACTATATAAAAATTGAAATATTAAAAAAATGGTGTCCTTGCTTGTGAAATCATCCAACTTATCATCTTTCAATAGCTAGAAATGTGATGAGCGGTAAACTGCTCGAAATACATACAAAAGATTGACATTAAATAAGTCTATTTTGCTATCTCAATATAATGGTATTTTTATTTCATTTGATTTGAATTGAGCTAGAAATTTGTTGCCTCAATCTTATCGACGCAATTAGAACGAAATGAAAGCAGTATCTAATTTTGCTGTAAATGCGTTAACGTACCAATTAAATGTTATCATCAAAATACATGAAACCGTTGCAAAAGAGTATCTTGTCAAACAATTCGGATTAATCCGAAATTTTCGCTCTAGTGAATTAATTGACCAAGCTTAATTTTAGCGTTAAAGTGTAAGATTTTTCGCAAAGTTTTGCAGTGATAAAAATGTATCCAAAATAATCGTCTGTGTTTTAACATCCATCTTTTATCTATGTTTATTCACAAATATCGCCAATTAATTATTTATTAATTTGGACAATTTAATTCCATGCCACCGATTTAACCAAGATGGATTAACACATATACTTCCAACATAATACCATCAAGTACATATTTTGAATTTCTATGTTCAAATCTTACAATGTTAACACAGATACAAATTTGAGCTTTTCTTTTCGAAGGATTCGTTGCGTTCCGTAAAAAGCTTGTTTCAAATTAAACTTTTCTTTTCAAATGGAGTGTATAATATTCAAACCGAAATTCATTGATCAACAAACTTAAATCGAATATGAAACGTTATAATTACCGTTTCCACAATTTTCGTAGATATTTGTTAAGCTCAACAGAAAAAACTTCAATACTTTGACTAACGCACATACTCTGTTTGATATTGTTATTGTTTTTGTCTTTGTTTTTTGCATTACTCGAATTTCATCAGATTTGCAAATTCCCTGATTCAACCTAAATAGTAAATATTTTTTTATTTGGCCAATAAATTATGACAACACTTTGGCTCGGTTACTATTTGATTTTGGATACACTAAGTGATTTTTTTGTATTGAGGACAATTTTTAATTTAATTTAAAATTGAAGCGAGTCGGCACCATATAAAAATTATTTGCACTTGTAGTGGAGAATGATGAGTTGTCGAGTTTGCAGCAAACGCACACAAATACTAATCGATTTTGAAGAAATTCTGCATCGCTAAACATCCCACCATCAGACTTCTCCGACAATATTCTACCAAACTACCTGAAATACTCAATCCACCCAAATACAATTTATATTATTATAATATGTTTTTGATCTGAACTCAAATTGGTATATTGGCTACTACATCAAAATTTATTTATTCAACCTTTTTGATATTTAATAATAAAAAGATAGAAAGACGTAAAGAATAAACGTGTTCCAGAGAAAAAATCTTTGATTATCCTCTCAAATAATGTTACGAATTATTCGTAGTATTACATTGAAAAACAGTGAAGCTTCAACATGTTTCTACAATAAATTTTATTGATAAAAGGATCATTAACGATGGTTTTTCTGCTATCAATCGATTGGCCGTGAATATGATTCCATTGAAAATACTTTTGAATGATTTACATAAAAAGGACATTTTGACCGTCTCCATATGAAAAAGTGAATATTTTCTATGAAAAAATGCTAAGTTTGTGAAATGGAAGCGGTTTAGAAAATAGTTGCACGAATATAAAGCTATCCAATAACAAATAGCTTCATTTTGAGATGCGAGAAATCCTTTTTTTAAATGGAGTAACTAATCGATTACTATTTAAATATTCACACTTATTTTCGTAATTAATTGCAAATTTGATTAAATGTTTCGGTCAGAGATCGAGAGGTACATGAGCTGTGATCATCTTTAAATATCATTCGCAACGCACGAAACCGATATAATTACACATTATTATGCCAGAAACACCAGTTAAGAATATGGTTCAGGAGAAGAAAGAAATTAATAACACCCCGTGATGGCCAAAAAATCTTCTTATTGTTTGAAATGTCTTTTCGGGCTACGTCGAAACAATCAAAAAGGAAGCTAATTCGCAAGCACGAAATAAGAAACGTGAAACGTGGCTCTCAAAACAAGGTAATTTAGCAGTTTTTAAATTGAAAGCATCCCAATCAAGTTTGATGAGGTTTTTTCTAAAAAAATCCATTTTGAATTTTGTCGCCTACAAAAACCATTTTTGAGGGTTTTTATATATTAAAATAAACAATAAATTGTTCAAAATTTTTGTGGAATCGAGCGCGCACACCCAAGAAGACTTGCATATACATAACATAATTTGGATCAGAAAATAGAATATTTTTTTTTGACTAAAACGACGACTGAAAAGTATTCCAGTAAAAATTTAACTTTCTTGGGTCTAAAAAATCTGCGGGAGAAATAATATAAAAAAATTTACACATTCTGGATATATTTTTAAATATTTACTTCATCAAAACCAACCAAAACAGTAGAATGAATTTTGGCATATCTACCAAAAATGATTTCACTTCAGCACATTTCTTAAGAAAAGCACAATTTTTCAATAACCAAGTAAATATTTTTCTTGTTCAATATTATTGACGTAAACATTCGACGAAAAAATATCGAAATTTCAATAAACCAAATGCGATCTTATATAATCAAGTTTTTGGTTGAATTGTCACATTTCTTGGAGATAAACAGTCGTTTTATATTTTTAAATGATACCTAAATGCATGTGTTTATACAACTGATGTGACATGAAGTTTTATTTGTTTTGAATGCTGTGAACGTGGTTCGAAGAATCAAAAATGATATGATGATTAAATTCGGAATTGCAAACAAGTTTAATCATATTGAATTTTGGCTGCGGAGACCAGACATTATACTCAGGCTATGGATATAGCGGCTTCATAGCCGCTATTCATAGGTGCTATTTAACTCGTGTGTCTGTGTGTAACACTGAGCAGGAATAGCATAGCCCTACTATTCTACTGTATATTTGAATGTGAGTTTATAAAAACGAGAGAGAGATGAAGAAAATAACAATATGCAGAAACGAAGATCACAAATATCACGCGAATTATATAGCGCCTGTGAAATATCAGCCGCTATATCCATAGCTTCGCAAACATATATAACGATCAACGAATACGCGTGTTTGGTCAGTAAGCGAATGACGTTGGAAAGAGTTTGTTAAGTGATAAATATTGGCTTTTTATAATATTCTATTTATAAAATAATAAAGTGATTCGTTGAAAAAAGTGTGCGTAATTGATTTTGGCTGTGATTGAACAAATTTTAAAATAATTAAAGTTGAATTTTACATTTTACTTCAAATCGTGAATTTTAGTAGTACATTTTATTAAATAGAGCATTTATAGTACCAAGATGTCGCAAACCAAATTGAATTGGCCAAACCTTCTCATCGCCTTAATAATTGTGAATTTTTCTTCAATCAATGGTAAATAAACAAATAAGAAGAATTAAAATGAATAATTATCATTATTTTAAACAGAAAGTATCTGCTGTTGAAGAGATTCAAAGAAAAACTTTGTACATATGATGACTAATAATATTAGCTGTGTCTGATAATGATTTCAAGCACTTATTCAGCGAAATACGATCACCTATCCAATCAAGCTGTTGATTCAATTATTTCATTTTCTCAAAAAAAAATCTGCGAAATGGTTTGATGGCTTAACATATGGAAATATAGGTGTTTGATGTCATGATTAAATCAAATAAAAAACCTCTATCGAGTTGAAGAACGAGTGACGAAACCAAAATTTGAATCACAAAATTTCTGATAATAATTTTGTGACGAAAATAGTTGGTACTACCAATGGTAGATATTTTTTCTGTGTACTGTGAATATAAACTTAATATACATTTGAATCGTTGCTGCGAAAAAGTAGCTCTTATTTTTCTCCAAATAATACTGCAACATAAAGTTTTTTATGAATAGTTTATTTGTTGTATTACAACAAATAAACCGTGTGAAAAAAACTTCATGTTGCAGTATTATTTGGAGAAAAATAAGAGCTACTGTTTTGCCGCAACGATTCATTTGTATGGTACATATAAATAGAGGTGCATATGTCCGGGGTGTGTCAAGTGGATGTGCCTCGGTGAATGTAGGGACAAAAGTCGAGAAGTTACTTTTGGAGGCCGGCCACGGCCAACATGGCGGCCAAATCGAAAAGTGCCGGACGCAACTACGCAAATTGGCCACAGACAGACATTTTGATTTTTCATAGATATTCATATGAAATTTTTAAAATAATAAATTTTTCGAACGGATTAAGCGATTTCGACGGTTAGGGGGTCGTTGGAAAGGTATTGAGCTCTAGAATCAGAATATCGATGTTTCAGAGGTCAACGACCTCATTTAGTGCCAACTATGATCATGAAACTGAATTTTGACCCTTTTTTGAAAGGACCATATTTTGAAGACAGGTGGACCGATTTTCAAACTTTTATATTTTTTCTTGATCTATGGCCCAAGGGCTTTCCAACCAGAGTATTGCTCAGCGCTGCTGCTATCCACAGCATATTAAAATATCTTGCTGAGAATGCGTCGTCCGTCGCATGCGAATGTACGTAGCAGTTTATACATCACAGCGAACTAGAATGAATGCATTGTTCTCTTCACGATTATGTGACTCAAAACATTCAAACGATTGTATAGAGAACACTGCATGTATTGTTGTTCGCGGTGATGTAAAAACTGCTACGTACCTCCGCATGCGACGGACGACGCATTCTCAGCATAATATTTTAAAATGCTGTGGATGGCAGCAGCGCTGAGCAATACTCTGTTTCCAACCATACATCAACCGGGGCCAATGGCCTTCTAGGTCTGGATTTCGTATATTCCGTGTATATGCGAGTTCGAATTTTCAACACACTAATGTGGTTTCGTCACTCGCGCGAACTGCCGTCCGCTGTGATGTGAATTTTTTATTAGGAGACACCTGTCTTCTGTGCAATCTTATTTATTGCAAAAGCTTATAACGATAACCATTTCAACGAGATCTTTGAGTGAATACGAATGAATGAATTGAATCGGTGACGGACGAATTACTTTGAAAAGTTCGCGCGAGCGACGAAACCGTGTGGTAAAAAGTCGACTCGCCATATATACACGAAATATCCGAAATCCATGCCTAGAAGGCCTTTGGACACGATGTATGGTTTAAAAGTCCTTGGACCATAGATTAAGAAAAATCATTGAATTTTGAAGATCGTTCCACTTGTCTTCAAAATATGGTCCTTGCATTCCGTCAGTAGTCCATACTGATAGTAAAAAGGGTGGATTTTCTGCAACGTCACAAAATTGATCTACCAACAATTTTCGTTAGAAAATCGATATCAGAGAATTTGTTTTACAAATTTTGGTTTCATCACTCGTTCTTCACCCCGAAAGAGGTTCTTTATTTGCTTATAATATTCTCGGAAAAGGTGTTTCGAAAAAATGTTTGCGTTAACATTTTGGCTGTAATTTAAAATATTTGAATAAAGAAAGTAATTAATTGCTGGGAATTTACTTTTCATACTTTCTAGGTTACCCTTATGCAAATCCAATCGAAAAAGTTGCCAACGTGAACGCCAAAGATTGGAAAAATGAAACACTTCATGGGGCTGCTGAGAATGGTAATCATACTCTTTTCCGAATCGAAAAAAAGAATCCAAAAAATTTAATCTAATTACTTTTCATGTCTAGGCCACACAAATACACTCAAATTTCTAATTGAAAAAGGTGCTAATGTAGATGCGAAAAATGAAAATAAAGAAACGCCACTTCACAAGGCTGCTTGGAATGGTAATTATAAACTGTTCGGAATAAAGAGGAAAAATTCTTAATAAAGTTTAATTGTTCTGCTTTCTAGGTCAAACAGATGCAGTCAAAATTCTTCTCGAAAGCGGTGCCAATGTAAATGCAGAAGATTGGTTAAACAAAACACCACTTCATAAGGCTGCTTCGAATGGTGATTATACACTTTTCCGAATAATGTGGAAATATCCTTAATAAATTAAATCTCATCACTTTTCATACACTCTAGGTCAATTGGATATAATCAAAATTCTTATCGAAAAAGGTGCCAATACGAAAGCAGGAGATTACTACAAACAAACGCCACTTCACTGGGCTGCTTGGAATGGTAATTATATGATTTTCTGAATAAAGAGAAAAAACATTTCTATCTATGTATGTTTGTTCCGGGATAACGGTCAAACGGTTCAACCGATCTGAATGATTGGTGTATCGTTCGAAATGTTTTGGTATGGATGAACATAGGTCACATCATAGACGGCCGTCACTGTTCAACACGGATTTTTACCCAATTTTTATCCTATTTTCCATCTTTTTCATAATTTCCAACTGTAAACATAGTTATTTTGGTCGTACATCATGGTTCATTTATGATGATTATTGAGGTCGGCCATCATGAATTTGTTTATTCGTCAACGCTTTGAAGCGAATCGATATATTTATTGCTTTTGTAAAGAGTTATAACAATTAAATTTAATATTAACACTCACAGAAAAAGTGGAGACGGTTTTTCCGCAAATTATTGCAGAAACAGCAGAGCAGCACTAAAAACGTGTTTTTTGTAGCTTATTTTGACAGCTTCGTACAAATGTGTGTATTTTGACGTTTGACATTATTTGTCATCAGTTAGACAAAAAATTAGAGCCAATGTAAGTATTTATTTTTTGAATAATTTTTGTAATGTCGTTTTTGCAAATTAAATATCCTCATTTTTGACACAAAAAAAAGTATTTTTAATAGCGTTGTTGTTGTTTTTGTTTTCTTTTGATTTATAAATTACAATGACATACTTGATGTGATGACATACGTATTCATTACAATACATAATGCACATTCATATTTTGTGGGATTCTGGAATCAATACATTTAAAAAAACATCATTGATGCAAAAAATCGAATATTTTTATCAATAGGTGCTTTTAGAATTAGATATATTTGGTA
>NW_022197486.1:7412005-7420234 GCF_009176525.2 Contarinia nasturtii
TTTCAAATAAATGAATTGAAAAAACTAATCATTATTTCAAACTCTGGCGCGCCGCATAAATTGTATTTGTCCATATGATTTTCATTCAAAATATCGTTTTTGTGTATTCTCTTTTGTGTGGATCTTCTTCAAAGCATAAATGAAGCTCAAAAGAGAATATACAAAAACGATATTTTGTATGAAAATGACATAGACTAATACAATGTTTTATGTGAGTATTGTATACGAAAGTTCAAAAACTATACAAAAGCGTGAAGTTTCAAATGTTTCGGTAATAGATGGCATAAAAATGTAGAAATGCCAACGCATTTGAGATATGGATTAATCTTATCACTTGTTGTGCTTTCTAGGTCATACAGATATAGCCAAAATTCTAATCGAAAACGGTGCTAATGTTAATGCAGAAGGTTGGTTAAAAAGAACACCACTTCATATGGCTGCTGTGGATGGTAATTATACTCTTTTCCGAATCGAAAAGAAATATTTCCAATGAAGTTTATTCTCATCACTTTTTAATGCGTTCTAGGTCGCACAGATACACTCAAAATGCTAATAGAAAAAGGTGCAAATGTGAATGCAGAAGATTACTACAAAAATACACCACTTCACAATGCTGCTTATTATGGTAATCAAACACTTTTCCCAATGGAGAGGAAGTATTTTTAATTTGTTCATTATAATTTTTCGTCAACCACCATGAGTCCCCGTATATTAATAGAGACGAGAAAAAAGTCGCACAATAATGCGCCATCTGTTGACATGGTTATCAATGTATGTAATTACAAAGACGGAATTGTTGGATGGTGTCTTGACTAAATTTTGATATCGGTTGTTTTCAACCACAATTCGCACACGTCACCAGATCTCTCAGTTATGATGGTTGTTTTTCGTGCTTTTTAGGTCATACAGATTTACTCAAAATTCTAATCGAAAAGGGTGCAAACGTGTGTGCAGAAGATAACGAGTACGAAACATCACTTCATAAGGCTGCTCGGAGAGGTAGTTATACACTTTTCCGAATAAAGAGGAATTATCCCCAACAAAGTTTAATATCATCACTTTTCGCGCTTTCTAGGCTATACAGATATAGTCGAAATTCTAATTGAAAAAGGTGCCAATGTCGATGGAAAAGATGAATTTAAAGAAACACCACTCCATCAGGCTGCTGGAAAGGGTAATTGTACACAACTTTTCCGAATCAAAAAGAAATATTTCCAATGAAATTTAATCATGCATTCTAGGTCACCTAGATATAGTAGTATTTCTAATCGAAAACGGTGCTCATGTCAATTTAGAAAATAAACACAAAGAAACACCACTTTATAAGGCTGTTGTGATTGGTAATTATAACATTCTCGGAATAAAGAAAAAATATTCTCAGTGGAGTTTAATTTTGGTATTCTTTATGCTTTCTAGGTCATACAAATATAGTCCGATTTCTGATCATGAACGGTGCCGATGTAAATGTAGAAGATAATGGCAAAGAAACACCACTCCATAAGGCTGTTTTGAATGGTAGTTTTAAACTTTATTAGGAAAAGAGGGAATATTCTTAATGAAGTTAAATTTGATCAATTTTCGTGCTTTCTAGGTTATACAGATTTAATCAAAATTCTAATCGGAAGCGATGCTAATGTGAATGCAGAAGATTTGACAAAAGAAACACCACTTCATAGAGCTGCTGAGAATGGTAATTATACACTTTTGATTTGAATTTGGGTCCACTGTCAATACCAGAAAGAAATTCACAAGCATTTGTATGCGTAAAACAAATAATTTTACGTTCTGGACATTTATGTTTCTAAAAAATGTCTTATGGAAAATTTAAACCTCCTTTCAGGCAACATTGAAACGATTAAATTCCTAATTAAAAAGGGAGCAAATCCCCTCGCTCGAAATGAGGCAACAGAAACTCCTGGTGATGTGGCTGTCAGAAAAGGTAATTTAGCAATCTTCAAATCAAAAGTATCTCAATGAAGTTGAATCATCCATTTCAGGTAAAAGCGCAGCAGCCAAACTTTTGGCGAGTGAAGAGGAAATATTTGCAAACAAAAAATATGGTAATTATTATATAACAAGTGTTAAATGGTTTTTAAGCGCAAAAAAAACCCCTGCTTCAACTGAAAATGTTGACGTATTCATTTTTATCTAGTATAAAATTGTAAGTTTTGGATGCCAGGGAGAGGTCTTCGCCAAAAAACCCTAGCAAATTCAAAGACTCTTCTCTTCGCCAACAAAAACCCTAGCAAAATTGAATATTTTCTCCCACTTTACAAAGTGAAGAGCTAAAAAAGGTCTTCACTTTTTTCTCCAAAATCCCTAGCAAATCGAAACAATATTTTTTCTCAATTTGTGAAGGGAAAATTCTCAAATCTGTTCTCCAGGTATGTGTGTGTGTGGGGGGTAATCCAACCCCTCAGACCCCTGTTCAGAAGCTATGTTCGTATATTTTTCATTTAGACAACATTCAAACGAATGCAACTAACATATTTCATGAAATTCCATTAAATATTTTATCTACTACATAGTGTATATACTTGTGCTTGGCTTTGTTGCCATTTCATTGGCACTACTCATCGGTATCATGTATATCTTTGTTATATTACCAAAATATAAATACGATTATCGGATTGTAGAGAAGTTAGACCCTTTGGGAAGTGGTCAATTTGGTGAGGTGTACAAAGCGATAGTAAAGGGAAAAGGTTTTTTTAGTGAAAAACAGACAGTTGCTATAAAAACATTGAAAGCCAATGAAGAAAATAGAAATAAATTGGATATAAAGGTTTGTGTTGAATTCAATGATTTTAATCATTTTTGATGATTGACAAATTGACTAACAATTGATATCAATTCATAAATCTTCAATTGAACTCAATTTAGGGTCCTATATTTCAATTATTGTCCGAGTTGGATATTGTGAGGACCCTGGAAAAACATCAGCATATAGTTAGTTTTATTGGTGCTATTTCGGAGAATGTTATAAATGGTACGTTTCGAGATATTAAAACAAATGCACGCGTTATTTTCATTGAAACATTTCACAGGGGAGTTAATGCTCATATTCGAGTTCTGCAAAGCTACTGACCTGAAAAAGTTTCTTCAAAGTGAGAATGGTGAAGGGCAATTTGTTAATCAAGTTGAATTTACCAATGGTAGATACAAAATAAATAGAAACATAACAACACCAACGCCAAATACATTCCAACAACCCGATTTCTACAAAAGATTTCGTCGAGTATATGATGCACGAACAAATGGTTGGTTTCATATTTTCAAAATTGAAGACCGTTTTGAAATCGGCTTTCTTTTACAGAGTATTCGCCTATAAGTCAAAGTGAAACATCAAGATTGTATACGACAACAAATTTGGTCGAATGGTCTGCTCAAATAGCAAATGGATTAAGATTCTTGGCTTCGCATAATATTGTGCACTGTGATCTGGCCGCCAGAAACATAATACTGTGTAACAACAATACTATTAAAATATGTGACTTTGGATTGGCAGAAGCAATTTCTACAAATAAAACATATAAGAGGCTGTTTGGGGTAAATTATTAAGAAAAATAAAAATCTTGTCAGATTTAATGTAAACTATTTGTTATTTCATCATAGAAACAATTATCACTCCGATGGATGGCTATTGAAGTGCTGCATAATGAAGTATGTAATGAAAAGTCGGATGTCTGGTCTTTTGGTTTGGTTATGTGGGAAATATTTTCCGGAGGACTAGATCCATTTCCGCTCATTCCTGATGAAGACCTCAATGCCTATACTATATCAAACGAAATAGAGAAAATGAGAAGCAGTTTTAAACGACCACACAATGCGACACCAAAAATGTGAGAAAATTCTCAAATTTTTATGCAATTGATATTTTTTCAATTTTTTATTTTCAATTTGTTTTATTAGCTTTGAAATTATGTATTTGTGCTGGGAAAGAGTACCGGAAGATCGGC
Source organism: Contarinia nasturtii (assembly GCF_009176525.2). NCBI lineage: Eukaryota > Metazoa > Arthropoda > Insecta > Diptera > Cecidomyiidae > Contarinia > Contarinia nasturtii. Next base: position 7,415,962 of record NW_022197486.1, read on the forward strand.
CCTCTTTTGAAGAACTGGAAAACGAAATTTTCAATGTATTAAACGAGAAGCCGGAAATATCAACCGATGAAGATAGTGAACCTGATGATGAGGGTATCGATTCATTGTTAGATCCAAATGAAATAGAAATTACAGAAATGACCCATTTGTAAATTCAAACAGTAATTTTATAAGCTTATAATTACTGGTCATTATAATTACTACTACACAGCATGTTCTTACTCTCCATTTGGAATTTTGAGTTTAGGCGTGTGGAGGAAATGATTGAAACTGAAACATGTTCTTCTTCTTCTTCTTCAAAAAATGGATGTCGTTTAATTATGTGATCGCATGTGATATGAGCAACCAATTTTTTTTAATTTTATGCTGGATTCTTTATATTCATATATGAATTTTGCGCGCTCTATTTTTAAGATAAGATAACATTTAAGCAAAATTGCAAATAATTAAGAAAATAATAGAAGTGTGAATATTTAAATTTTAATCTATTATAAATTACATTTAGGAAAAAAGGACTTTTCGCATCTCAAAATGAAGCAATTTATTATTGGATGGCTTTAAATTCGTTCGTAACTATTTTGTAAACCGCTTTCATTTCACGAGCTTGGAATTTTTTCAAAGAAAAGTTTCACTGTTTCATATGGAGACGGTCGAAATGTCCCATTTCCTATTTATACATCGACATTTATGTGTTTTTTGGATTATGTAATTCAATACTATTTTCAATGGAAACTGACCGTTATCAATTGATAGCAGAAAAAACCTTCGTTAATGACTTCTTTTATGAATTATTGTAGAATTATTGTTGAAATGCCGTTTTTTTAATGCAAGACTAAGAATATTTCGTAACATCATTTGAGAGGATGGATTATCGCTTAAGTTTTTAAACGAAATTTCTTCAATAATCAAAAATTATTTTTCTGGAATTTAAATTTTGACGTCAATGAAATTCGGATAAATATGATTTGAAAACAAAATTGGCTCATTTTTTCGAAATTCAGTTGTCTCACTCTGATAAGAGCTTTATTTAATTAATATGAAACTCTTATCGAATTTTTTTTTTGTTTTAGTCGATTTGATTTGAACGCTCTAGAATAAAAACAACGTACTGAATGGTTGTTATATCAAAGCGGAACACGGCATTTTTTTATCTAAAAAATATAAAAATTAAATCTATGTTAAAAAAACGCCGTGTTCCGCTTTGATACAACAACCATTCAGTACGTTGTTTTTATTCTAGAGCGTTCATTTAAAGTTTTTTTAATGTACTTGTTTCTCATTTATTTGAAATGCATAATTGTTTCTATTAATTATGTTATGTACCATCAATATTTCATCTAACTTATAAAATATCAACATACATTAGATTGGCGCATATTTAATTTGTTGTTTATTTGAATTATGTTCATCGTTTATACATTCTAATATAAATTCTATAAATCTCATTTCTCGTATCAAATATATCATCTTCAGTTATCATAAGGCACTTGTTAATAAATTCACAATATGAAATGTTAATTTCCTGATATGTTTTATTTTCTTTTTTTGCTAAGAATTTGTATGGAAATCTAAAAACAACTTGATTTTGTACGTTCAAGTTCAACGAATTCTCGAGTTCAAGTTCTACGAAGTTTTTGGTTAGTTACGTCACTGATTTAGTTCAACAGAGTTTTTTGCTGCGCAAACTTAATAATAACATCAGCCGAATGCATGGGCGGGTATCGTTTAATCATTTCGAATAGAATCAATAAAATAGTACGATATAGTGTGTCACAGTTGAAAATTTCAAATTAAAATATTCAAATCATTTGATTTGAAATCATATATACACTTCAAATCAAATTATTTGACTATTTCTATTTGAACCTTTTCAAATCAAATCATTGATTTTAAATTTGTGATTTGATGTCACATAAAATTTTAGATAAAAATGTTATTGAAACATGTGTGTCATTCTCTCCTAATACAATAATTTTTCTATTTTTATTTATCGTCATTTCTATTTCAATTAATCTGAATAATATGGAACTCAAAGTTTAGTGAGTAAAATAGATATTGCAGTGCATTGAAAGATATCAAAATGTATCAACTGTTAAATATTTCATGAAATCAAAAATCGATTCATTCGAAAGCAAATATTGTTTTCCGAATTACTTTTAATAAAAATAAAATCTTGTTGTTATCATTTGTTGGAATTTCAAGCGAAAAACGTAGTTGGATTTTTACGAAAATTTCCGTGGATATCCGGAATAATCTTATGATTGTCGTTATCGTACCGACTCGCAGAAACGTTTTGCATATAAGAAACTTTCAGTATAAATCTATCGTACCAGTCGCATTGTTTCTTTCGACTTAAAACATTTGATACGTATTAATTTCTTTTTTGTTTTAAATGTCAAAGATATCATAAAAAGTGCAAGTTCCGAAATTTATTTTTACATCGTCAATAATAATTCTAGTTCAGTGAGCTCTTTTTCATTTGTGATTTGTTTAAAGTTTATTGATTATTTTCATTTTGGTTTATTTGAAAATTAAAAATGTTCGAGTATTCACGTTTGTCAGCGGAGCGTGTGGTTAAAAACCAAAAACAAATACTCTATGCACTTTTGGGTGGATTTACATTTGTAATTTTACTTGTAACAATGATTTGCATCGTGGGCAAATCAGAGCCACCAACGCAAACTGTTGCAGGGAAATTAATTTCAAATGATAGTTTACCAGAAAAGGAACACCTGCAACTGAAAATAATCAGTGAAGATCCCGATCCAACTACTAGAGAGCGCCGCGAAAAAATTCGCGAAGTAAGTTTTAGATTTTTTCGACAAAAAACATTACAACATGATTGTTAATGGGAAATTTGTGATAATCAAAATAAGATGGCTTTGAACGCGTGGGAAAACTACAAAAAATATGCATGGGGCAGAGATGAATTGCATCCAATAAGCAAGACTGGTGATAATAAAAAAGGTGATTTGGGAGCCACAATCGTGGATAGTTTGGATACATTGTACGTAATGAACTTGACGGAACAATATAAAGAAGGTCGTGATTGGGTAGCAGAAAACTTTACATTTGAAAACAAGGTGCCAATTTACTCATGCAAAAAGATTCTTCTTAAGTAAAAATTTAAATCTCATAACTATTGTTTATGTTTTTAAATAATTTATGTACAGTACGGAGATTTGTCTGTATTTGAAACTAACATTCGATTTATGGGAAGCTTTTTAACCATGTACGCATTTACCGAAGATCCAATGTATAAATCAAAGGCCAAAGAAGTTGCAGATATTCTTTCTCCAGCATTCGATACCAACACCGGCATACCAAAATCTCTTGTTAATATTCAAACAGGTGTAAGTAATGCATTTTTTCGCTAGCCTTTCGTTTGTAATTTTAACTCCAATATTTATATCTCCACTAAACAGGAAAGTAAAACTCATGGATGGACAAATGATAACAGCATTTTATCTGAAATTGGTGCATTACATCTCGAATTTGCTTATATGAGTGACATAACTGGAGAACCTGTATACCGTGACCAAGTTATGAAAAGTCGTAATTTTTTAAAAAATATTCCAAAACTAAATGGATTGTATCCGACTTTTATAAACCCCGAAACGGGAAAATGGGGAAGTCGTAAGTATTGATTGGTCATTGATTAATTTCAAGAATATTTTTATAATTCTTTGAACATTTTATAGAAAATGTGGCATTGGGTGCATTTGGTGACACTATGTACGAATATCTTCTGAAAATGTGGATTCAATCGAATAAAACTGACACCGATGCACGCGATATGTACAACGATGCAATTGATGCTGTTGCCGATAATCTCATAAGAACATCTCGCAGAGGATTGAAATATATAACGGAAATGCGCTATGGAAGCACTGTTCATGTGATGGATCATTTGGCATGTTTCGCTGGTAAGATCACAACATTTTGATGGAAACAAATTTGTTTAATGGATATTCTGCATTAATGGTCTCAAGGTGGTCTTTTCGCATTGTCGTCGGTCACTCAGAAAAACAAAAACTCGGAAAAATTTATGCAGTTAGGCAAAGACATAACAAATACATGCCATGAAAGCTACATCAAAACCACAACTCATTTAGGACCAGAGAGATTTCGGTTTGTATTAGAATCACTATCACTTGTATTCACATTTCTAGTTCTTTAAAATATTAAAATTTGCATCATGTAATTTTGTGATTTCAGATTCAATGATAACTACGAAGCACAAGCAGCACCCCATGATGATAAACGGTATTTG
>NW_022197486.1:7420244-7487960 GCF_009176525.2 Contarinia nasturtii
ATCCCCTTCCAATAAAAGGCAATCCAATGTATAGACAGGCGATATCTATCAACAATTAAAGAAAATGTATAATTTAGTTTTTTTGAACGGCAACGAATTTCAATCTCAACTTAGAAAAAATCTGTTTTAAAATAACATATGAATGCTCTGTAATAAAAACAGCGTATTAAATAGTTTCGTCTTTTTTAGCTTTGATGTGCAACTGTATAATATGCTGTTTTTATTCTAGAGCATTGGTATAGTGATTAAAATGCAGGCATTATATTGAGATATTTTCAGCCAGATATCGTCAGGAGCTGAAATGGAGTGAAAACAATAAAAATGACTGTTTTCGGCTCGTGACGATATCTGGCTGAAAATATCTCAATATAATGTCTGTTAAAATGATATAAATTACACTTAGTAAATCGATTTGCTTTTTGTAAATAAAAATGACTACATACTGAATAAAATGTCTTACATCATTTTCTGCACTGTGATCCACGCATGTATTTATTGCATGCATCTTTTCCTGTAAATTTTAATTCACGTGAAAACTAAATTTCGTACAAAAATTATCGAAAAATGTGGTTTTCTGTATGGAATCTAGGTTGGCAAATCTACACGAATTAAAAAAAAATAATTTACGTAGAATATGTATACTCTACATTGTAGATTTTTCAAAATTAGAGCCAAATTGCCAAGTTGGTGAATGAATAGAATGTGTTTCTATTGAAAATATTTGTTATGTTAAATGTCCAATAAAAATAATTGACACGTTCTCAATAAAAATTCTATTCAATTTTTGGTATTTTGATACAATTTCTGGTGGTTTTAATATATTTTTTCGCCAAAATTGAATAATCTACAAATTTTGTAGATTACATGGGAAAAAATATGTAATTTACATGGTAGTAGTCTAAATTTACAAAATGTAGATTATGTATCAAAGTAATCTACATACCAACCCAGTATGGAATACATAATAATTATAAAAATTAATCATTTGAACGTTTTTGTTAAAAGGTTTTTATTTTTTTTTTTTTCGTTACCCTTGTGGAAAAAAAATGACTGACTGACTATAAATTAAGTCAATTTTGATCACTTTTATTCGGTTAAAATTACCAATAGATGATTGAAATCGAATATAGTCGGTTATGTTTCAGAGTTAACTAAAAGTGATTATAGTCATAGTTGACAAAAGTCAATTTCATATACTTATAGTTAACCGTAGTTAACTATGATCACAATCGACATTTCTCAACTCAAATTACACGAAGACGCATATAGTCACTTATAGTTAACTTTAGCTGACTGAAATCTCAGCCATTTTTGTCCAAAATTAGTCAATTTTTAGTCGACTATGAAGTTGAAATATTTCCACAAGGGATTGAATATTCGAATATTATTTGAGGGGTTCCGAGGAAAAATGTTACGTAGAAAAGTTCCGCAGAAAAATGTTCGGGAGCTAAATGATATCATTTAGCAAAGCTGATTGGTACCAAATAGCTTTAGTTGAGCTATATAAAAGAAGAAACTTACTCTTTTATAATTAACATTTCCTTGTATTTACACGAATGTTTCACTTTTCATTCAAAGGCTGCATTACTGTATCTAAGTGCAAGCCGCAGTGAAAACGAGATTCGATGTAGGAGCACAAAAATATCCGATCGTTATATTATGACTGCGGCTCATTGTGTACATGCAGGCAAAGAACCGTCTCAAGTTCGAGTTGGAAAAGTGAGTAGATACTATAGCGAGTTTTTAAGTTGATAGCTGAAACAGACAAGCAAATAAACAAACCGAAAACGATTTTGCGTGTGCAATTCAAGATTCTTTTATTTTTCATTCAAATAGCTAACTGTTAATGATGATGATGGAATGGAAGGCGAAATCTGTTCAATACAGGTAAGATCACTTAAAAATCTAATTTTCTTTCTTTTTTTCATCATTTTCTTAAATAAATGTTGTTATTACATCCAAAATATTACAAAGCATCCAAAATATAATCCACTTACGATGAAAAATGACATTGCATTGATTCGAACTGAAATGCAAATTCAATTCAATGATAATGTTACAGCAGCGTGCTTGCACACAATAGAGGAGGATGTTAATTTTGAACTGATCGTAATCGGGTGGGGTGCCACTTTCAATGAGGGTGGGATAAACTTATCATTATTAATTTTGGCCAGTTATTTAATGCAAATATATTTAATTATCTTTTCAAAGGACCCAATTCAAACAAGTTACTCATGACGAACTTAACATCAGTTCCATTGCTCGAATGTAATACAACTATTTTGGAATGGAATAAAGAATCAAAATTAAGCGAGTTTCAAAATGGTATCAGCGAAGGGCAATATTGCAAATGATCCAGAAGGAAGAAGAGATTCCTGCCAGGGAGATAGTGGCGGGCCTCTTCAATATTTCCCGAACAGTAATTCAAGCAGAGCAACCATAGTTGGCATTGTTTCATTTGGCGTAAATTGTGCCACCACACTACCAAGTGTCTATACTCGTGTTGCTTATTACATTGATTGGATTGAATCTATCGTTTGGCCACCCGCATAAAATATTTAAATATTATAAACTGTTACAATATAGCTTAAAACTTAAAACTATGTACTCCAAATATATATTTTAGTAATTTATTTTTTGAAAATAAAAAAAATTAAAATTAAAAGATTATTTAAGGTACCAAACTGGTAATATTTTGAAAGCTGCTGCGAATGTTTCAAATAAAAAAAAGTTATAATATAACAACAGTCAATATGTATATTATAAATAGAAGAACATGACATTTTGACCGTCTCCATACGAAACAGTGAAACTTTTCTATGGTACAATGACAAGCTCGCAAAATGGAAGCGGCTTATAAAATAATTGCACGAATATAAAGCTATTCAATAATAGATAGCTTCATTTTGAGATGCGAAAAGTCCTTTTCTTCTAACTAATAGATTAAAATTTAAATATTCACACTTATTTTTTATCCTTAACTCCTTGAAAATTATTACTTTATTTTTATTAGAAACAAAAAAAATCATGTCATGGAAGCTAACAAAATTCCAAGGACCATTTCAGCATTCGTCTGCCTGAAGGCATTTTATCAAGTAATTGATAATGATTTTACTTTTCTTTATTATCTCTAGCATATTATGACGGATATCAAACTAATAATCATAAGACAAAGTAATAAAATGAAGTTCTGCGCATAAAACTAATTCCGAAAACATGGCGAATATTCCAGAATAAAGTCAAAATTTGGATTTTTTACTTTTTTGGCATTGCATGTTATCGCAATATTAATGTAAGATTATCAAAAATAAAACTAGCACAGCCAGAGATGCAAAACATATGTTTGAATTTAATTTGAAAGCATTCCAAAATCTGCAAAGTAAAAACCAAGATTCAAAGCTATCATGGCATCGATTTCATGCTTAATTACGTACGATAATCAGATTTAAACGACAATGTGCACACATAGACATGCAAATACGATGCTTTAATATTTGGCACTGCACCAAATAAAAACGGCTCAAGAAATGTGCACAATCATGCAAAGATTTATGACATTTAAATGGTTGATAAATTCTGATTTTTGCTATGTAAATATCAATGAGCGCTAATATCGTAGATTTTTCTTTATCGATTCCACCAATACGACATCTACTAAAAAACTCGCCGATTTCTGTTACTAGTGGTGTTTTAATACAGCTCGTGTAAACGTACAAAGGAACACACAGACTCCGATTCTGTGTATGCGTATGTATTACAAATTCTGCACTCAGTCGTCAATCGTAGCTGCTTGTGCAAAATTTACAATACATACGCATACACAGGATCGGAGTCTGTGTGTTCTTTTGTATTAGTTCGTCTGTAATACAGCCATAGCCGTATAGTTCGTTTGAGCTGTGTCAAAGCAACAGTAGTAACAAAAATCGGTATCTTTTTTAACAGATGTCGTATTCGTAGATCCGATAAAATTAATTTGTATGGGGAATATACGATACTATTTCCCATCGGTAAATATAGGCGACATTTAGTTATTTTCGTCGTAGAAATTTTGCTCGTATTAAAAGTACAAAAACTCTTCATTTTCTTTTATTTTTTTCGCCTTTTTGTTTTTTAAATCAAGCATATGAGAATTTTACCATTTTTAGGGTGGAACATTTTTGGCATAATTTTGCAGTCACTTGGAAAAACATGTCTTATGGTCTCCAGATTCAAGATATGAAAGATATAGGGTGCTTTTTAGGAGTTTTGTTTTTTAAATTGATATAAATCACATATTTTTTTATTTTAATCATGTAAATTGGTAGAAAAATCTCTGGCATTTATGATTTGAAAAAGATTTCTGGCATATAGTCCACCGGTATGCAGTTGCTAAATAGACACTGCTTCTTCTTATTTACACTATGGGTGCAGCCATATTGGCATATTCATTTTTAAATAAGTGCGTTTAATGGAATATCAAAAATGCAAAGTACTAAATAGTACCACACGCAATGTTGAAATGAAAACATTTGCTTGTGAACAAAGTTTGTGAATACAATGCAGGACGAAAGAAATCATATATTTCTGGATCACAGTTATTCTAGGTAAGAAAAAATAAAATAAAGTAAAGTCGAAAAATATGTTTAATAATTTGTTTGCAACTAATAGCAATATTGTGGCAAAAGATATTTCTGTCGGCTGCAAAAATATTCTGTGCCGATAAAATTATTCGTTTTCTTGGCTTATTGTGCAGTATTCCATTTACAGTTTTTTTGAATCGACTTGTATAGGCGCCGATAAAATTTTACACAGCTAATTTTATTCTTTTATTTTTATTTTTAATACAAAAAGTACTATTTATTTGATTATTCACACATTAACTTCAAACTCAACTACAGATACACGTTTAGAACAAATTAGCCATACGCGCATTTTGACGTTTCATTAAACGCATTCATTTGACTTTTAGCTTGAAAATGGTTGCGCCCATAGTGAGAAAAAGAAGAAGCAGCACTAATAACAAAAAATGTATTGGAGTTCATACCGTCGATATAGTCACAATGGCCACTTTTTTTCATAGGCCCATCAGCCAGTCCTTTTTTTGTCAATTTTTTGATCATACTAGATTCTTTAATCCTTGAAAAAATGGGTTTGAAAGGTAAACCAGTGAAAGCCCTGAATTGTTCATTTCAAAAAATGACACTTCAGTCGACTAAAAGTGACATTTTATACGTCATCAACATTTTTGAGACATTTTTCTTAAAATTTCTCCTGGTGTCAACATTATGACCATGAATACCATTGTTCAAGACTGTTTGCCTCCAAATATTGTCAGTCATCCTGCGGAGCCATTTTAGTTTCAATAAAAAATCAAAATTTGCCAAACAGTGGCTTAAACGATTGATTTGTCGAAAACCTTGATTTTAAAGCAAATTATCACAGGTTGGTTGACCGTCTTCTTCGTGCTATGGTCTATGCCGATAAGCTAACAACACAGCAATGAAATCCCTACTACCGTGCTAGATGGTGTCGACACGAGTGACGTATTTTTAAATTTATTTGAACGACGCCATGTTACTATAGTTGTCCATTACAACATACATGTAACAGAAGAAACACACAGTCCATGTCCACGCTAGTGGACATAAACGATTTGAACTTTCAATGTGGACTAGATCAAGTATAGAACTTTACATAGGATCATATACGATGAATATGGATTACACAGTCTGTTTCAAAATACCGTCACTAATGTCGACACCATTTGACATCAAAATTTTGACAGTAAAAATATGTGTTATTGTTGTTGTCGTTTCATTGCTGTGGCTAACAACGATTAAGCACTTCTAAGGCCAATATTCATCGCGTTATTCTCGAGTTATTGCCAGCGATATACGAAAAAGTGGCCAAAAATCGACTGACCAACTGGCCTATGTAAAAAGTGGGCATGGTGACAAATAAAGCAATTTTCACGATTAAAATAAAAAAATATATATGATTTATATCAATTTGAAATCCTCAACCTCTTAAAAAAACACCCTTTATTTAAATTTTCTATTTGGTAGAAGACAGCGACTACTTTTTCCGGCACCGCTTGCAAATAATTTTGTATAAAAATCGCAAAATATCACATAATTCGTGACGTTTTGATCGAGATTCGAATCTCTAGACAAATCAAGTGGAGAAATAGACAACTTTACTTGACCAGAGTTAATTAAATTGGCCTATATCAGCTTAATGTAAATGACTATAGTTGGCTATAATCACTAGTGTAATCATCAATCAACCAACCGTCAAAATGTCCCAATACAATCATCTGCCTTTTAAGATTTATAATTGATTGTTTTTTATACAACCTTTCAAATTTTAATGGACTCATATTTGCTAATAGCCATTGAGAATTGAGTTATTAAAACCTTTGTGTTCCAAATAATCAAAATAATCAGTCGTATACATGTTTTTTATAAGTTACTTATTTTCACTCCCGCGGTTTTTTTAAAGAATGTGATTGCAATTCGAAATATAATTCGTAGGTATCATAAGTTTGTGATAAAAAAGTTTGTAAATAATACGTGGAGTTTATCCAAAATGCAAAAAAAAAATAAAGGTGTCAAAATTCGTATTCAACGGCCGGATCCATTAGGAGTTACTTAAAAAGAACATTTTTTTTATTCTAAATTTTAAGTTGGTAAAAGAGATTTTGATGGTTATAAAAAGAGATTTACTTTGTCAATATTTTCCAAATAGGCACTTCGATGGAAAACAAAGCGAAAAGTTTTTTTTTCTCCATCACCTCTCAAGACAGTATAATACTTCTATTGTTGATTGTCACGTATTCGGTGAAGTGCTCATCTATTTTCATTTTTACCAGCACACAAACATAGATACGCAAAAGAAAATGAGTCGCAAATTTTGTTGCAACGTCTTGTTTTGTGATTCTTTTTTTTTCATTTGATAATAAAACACACACATGTGTGCCACAAACTTGCTGCCATTTTTGCTAAACAATGTTAGAAAAAATATGAGCAAAAATTGAGGGGTAGCGCGATGAATTTTGGAAGAAAGGACGCATCCAACAGCCAAAGAGTGAAAAAAATTGTATTAAAAGTTTAGCGAGATTTAGCTGGGAGGTGAACTCGGTATAAATGTATATGATTTGTTGTGTTCGAAATCAAACAATGGATAAGCGAATTTAAAATTTGTAGCTCTCGTTGTGAATTAAATAAAAGAAGTTCAGATAAATCAACGATGCTGTGCTTATCGATGTGCATATATATATACGTAGGTTGCTCCATAATTTTTTTTAAAATGGTACTTATAGTGTTGCCCGATGTAAACCATTGTCATATTCGTAAAGTTTGATGTTTTGGTATGTATTCGTGCCCTGAACCTTTTGTCGTACGAACGCTATTTGTATTGTTTACAGTGACTGGTAAACTGCGACTCAACAAAAAAATGAATTTTACACGTGAAGATTTTCGTAAAATGATTTACTACGATTTTCGAAGTAAATTATCTCAACAACAGTGTTTCGATCGACTTCATTTGGCCTTTGGCAATGAAGCACCAACCCTTCAGACAATTTATAACTGGTACCGAGAATTCCGTTGCGGTCGTAGTTCGCTCAAAGACGAGTTTCATACAGGTCGTCCAAAATCGGCTGTTGTGCCACAAAACATCGATGCTGTCAGAAAACTGATTATGGAAGATCGTCATGTGACCTACCGTGAGATTGAGGCATCTTTGGGCATTTCATCCCACAGCATACATACAATTTTGCATGAACATTTAGCCGTAAAAAAGATTTGCTCTCGTTGGATCCCACATAAATTGACCGATGAACAAAAAATGGCTCGTGTGAGTTGGTGTAAAGAAATGCTCAAGAAATTCAATCGTGGTGCTTCAAAAGACGTTAATAAAATCGTCACTGGTGACGAATCGTGGATATATGCCTATGAGCCCGAAACGAAACAGCAGTCGACTGTATGGGTCTTCCAAAATGAAGATAACCCAACGAAAGTTGTTCGAGCAAGAAGCACTTCGAAGCGAATGGTCGCCTGTTTTTTCGGGAGAAGTGGTCATGTGGCAACCGTTCCACTAGAGGATCGTAAGACCGTCAATTCTGATTGGTATACCACCATTTGTTTGCCCGAAGTGTTTGGTGAAATAAGAAAAAACAACCACCGTCGCAAAATAATTCTTCATCACGATAATGCGAGCTCTCACACATCTTTTCAAACTACTCGATTTTTGACCGGTCAAAACATCGAACTGATGGGTCATCCACCGTACAGTCCTGACCTGGCACCCAATGACTTTTTTTTGTTCCCAAGCGTGAAGAAAAAACTACGTGGTCAACGATTTTCGACACCAGAAGAAGCAGTTGAAGCGTTCAAAACACACGTTTTGGAGATATCAGTTTCGGAGTGGCACGAATGCTATGACAAATGGTTTCATCGAATGCAAAAGTGTATCGATCATCTCGGGGAATATTTTGAAAAACAATAAAACCATTTTCGACAAAAAACAACTGTGTTATATATGTTTTTAAAAAAAATTATGGAGCAACCCTCGTATGTAACCATATATCGAGTACAACAAGTTGCTAAATTAACTCATTGAAACTTTGGTGGAGTGTGCATTCACAATATGAAGATGAAAAAAATGGGTACGAGAACGTACACATTGTAGCAGCTGGAAAGATAGTGTAATTTCACATGTATGCGGCCAATTTGAACGGTAAGAATGGCGAGAGCACAAAAAAAAAATCCGAATTGAAAAATTAGAAATTCAATTTCAAACAGAATCACGATCTGGATCTTAGTCTTTTTGCCAACCCATTTAACCAATCGCAATGCCATATTATTGCAACTTTCCACCAATTCAAATTGCATCAATTCATTCGGATGCATCAATAAATATACGGTCAAATTGACAGTGGCACAATTAGTTCAATCACAATTCGTATTTATTCTTTGTGGTAAAATTGCAATTTACGCAAAAAGATAATTTACTACGAATGATGGACAGAATAATGAGTGGAAATAAATGTACGATTCAAACTTACAGCAACAATAATAACGTGAAAAAATAAATCGGGAATAAAACAACGATTGTATCAAATAAAAAAAGAGGGTCATTTGTAATAGGTGAATGAAATGCAAGTAAAATATTGCGAATTATGTCATTGGAATCGAAAACGATGCAGTATAAGCCCATGGCAGATATATATTGATAAGTAAAAAATACACAAACACGCACAAAAAAAATTGACTAAATCCAATATCGAATTTTGCCTATTTTTCATATAATGGCCATTCAATGGCAACACATACTGAACTGATGCGAAAAATTAACCAGGTTAAGTCAATATCAAACAATGTATGGACTCGTTTCGAGTGTAAAGTTTTGATGAAAAATGTTCGGTATTCATGGTTGTAGTCTCATCTGCCATCGTCATCACCACTGCCACCACACTTTGCCATCGCTTGCCATCGTTGTTGGGATGGACGAGATCGAAAGATCTGAAACAAACCGGCGAAATGAATAAACGAACTGATAAATTGTTGCCGCACTACTTTCCATTCGTAGAATAATCATGACCATTTGGGTGGACGTGCATCGAGCAAACGAGAATGAATTAAATCGATTTTCGAACTAAATTGAAGACGATGGAATACAGTGGAGCAAAAAAAAAAAATACGAAAAATGCTTTGGTATAAGTGCAATTTTGTGCACACATAAAGTTCTGCACTGACAAATAGCAATTAAAATGGAGCGCCCGCACACACAAACACATGGTATTTGTTGCGGGGGTACATAGAGTGAGCCAAAGCGAACGGATATAAATGCCATATCAATGATAATGCATCTCGCTGTCTATCTGTCAATGCATGTGCGAATTTAATCGATATTTTTACCGATAAACGGCACATTCCATATGTAATATGTAAACGAACTGCTTGTTCATTTGGTTCGCACAGTTGTGATCGTTTGCGCATTCGCGCACGCACACGGAAGTAAATGCCGTCATTCGTTTGCATAGACGAGAATTTAATTGAGCATATCCACTTGTTCAAATACACAATAATTAGTTATCAAAAGATAAATCGTAAAATGGACCCTTTTGGAAAATTGACGCAATTGGCAGTCGTTTCTTTTATATCGCAAATCGAACGACCGACTGCAGCCGTTGCAGTCAGGACAATGAAGAAAAAAAATGTGTACCAATGAACAGGTGATGAAGTACAGTACCAGCAAATATAGATGCTATTTACTATGCATCAATTAGCCCATGTAAACAGTGAGCTTAAATTGAGTTTGCCCGAAACGGAAGCACAAAAAAATGACACAATTCTTTATAGGCTAGTTTAGATATAGGGATCCCATCCTCTCCATCTCTCTCTTTTTCTATCACTTTTGCACACATACAATATTCAATTTTCTCTTCCTGCCCTTTCTTTCCTATTCGATCAGTTTTTTTTTCCTTCTTTTCCAAACATCCAGATAACGAGAAGAAGTCTCACTTTTATGTGACACATGCAGCCACATGTAGAGAAAAGGAAGAGAGTAAATGGTGCTCGCATGTTTTTGTTTTTCTCGTTTCAAAAAAAAAAGTTCTCTTTGCGACGACTTTGAGAGTTTGGGAGCACATGATAAGCGCGTTTTTGAGAAGCACGTGTCGAAAGAATTAAGTGAATACACTTTGGATGGAAGAAAAGGCGAAAAAGAAGCGCACACACACACACTCACGGACGAGCAAACGAAAAATGATATACGACTTGATGTGTGTGTGTGTGAAAATTGGCTGGTGCGTGCAAACGATCGAAAACATGTACAACATACCAAATACGTGTACTCATAAAAATATGCGAAAAGGTTTTGTGTGTGCGAAAAGCGAATCGAAAACATTGTGTCGAAAATAATAAGAAGACAGTTGCAAGCACCAAAAACAAATGCACAACGAATAAAAGATATTGTGTTCAATGTTTGTGTAAAGAAAAAGACAACAGGCAAACAGAAAAAGATGACGGAAAAATAGTTGTGAGTAGAAAATGTGCGTGTGTGGAACAATAGAAAAATTAAAATGTTTAGTGTCAGGAAATCTGATGGCACGAAATGAACAAATGTTTTGCATCGTGATATGTGTGTCTTCTAGCATTCCCCCCAGGATTTAAATGTGAATATCAACACCTTTTTGGGCACATATTGCATCATATTTTGGTCTTGTGTGTGTTTTTTTTGTATTTTCTTTTGTATTTTGCGGACAAACGGCGTGTCATCGACATCAATACAACACGTGATGATTGCTATCGTTGAATTAAGGAAGTTCACTGAATTAATCTTTGCGCAAATTTGGTAGGCAGTGTGTTGGGGATGATGGCGGTGGTGATGATGGCAACGATTTCAACTATAAAATGCAATTCGCACAGTTCAAGTCAATAAGTCGAAGAGGGGCCAACTGTCTATTAAATAAAAACCGTTGAAAAACCCACATGCTTAGACAAGAGAATGATATATATATGAACCCTCTATCACTCGGTATGGTAGTCGTGTCGTGTATTAAAGAAAAATGCACACTAGACTAACTCCCACCACTTGTCTCGAAGAAGAAGAAGAAGAAAAATTGAAGAAACAGCAGTAACGAACACGAAGCAAAACGAGTGAAACAGTTTGCTACGCAGTTGGCCTAAAGGTCAAATATAAAGTACTTGTAAATGCAATTCAAATAGTTTCGTCAATTCCACAGAATGCGAATGTTTAGCCGATTTTATTTTATTTTATCTCGTTTATTTGCTTCGTTGTTATATTTTCCACTCTTTCTTCTTCCCATTCTGCACAATTTTTTTTCAGTGTATTTCGTTCGTCCTTTCTGTGGTTCGCTGTGTTGTCGACAGTTTTTCCATTGGCCAAACGGTACAAATGCACGTACGATTTAAAATGATGATGACGATGATGATGGTGATGCCAATGATGAGAGTATATATGCGTATTATGTGTATCAATTCATGCTCTTTAGTTTGTTGGGAGACATATAAGATTGTGTGTTCGGTTCTAGTGGTTGTCATCAATTCGCATAAATGCAAAGGCTGCCACTACTTTTATATGGTCGCCATATACAATGCATATCCTACATACGATTCATTCCTTTTTATCTTTATTATTATTATTTTTTTTCTTTTTTTTTTGGTTTTCTATTCGCTGCCATCAATATATTATATCAAGACAAATACACACACACTTATAATGCATGGAAAGAAAGCGGAAGCTTATGCCAGAATGAAAGAAAGAGATAGAATAGGGAGAGACAATAGAGCAAATGCCCGAATCTTGGAAGTTTGTAAGACAAAAGAAACGACGATGAAAATGAAACGAAAGCAGCAGCGACTAAAATGAATATGGTGTACGTGACGACGTACGAAATGGCTATAATTGTAATCCATCGACATTGAAGAGAAGAATCGGCTGGGGCAAACAAAAAAAAGTGCTGGCACAAGAGCCGAATATTCGATGATGTGATCCACAACGCGCGAGCGGCAACAAAATAAGCAAAAGCAAAAAATACGCCATACACAGAGACACACACACACAAACTGGCAAAATTGCAATGGCACTAGCAGTCAGCAGCGATGAAACACACAGCTAGACTGAACTATTGGGCTAAATTACAACTGAGATACGAATGGCTGCGACAACCAAACGACAAGCAAAATGACGGAAGAAGCGAGAGAGAGAGAGAGAGAGAGAGAGAGAAGAAGAAGAAGAAGAAGAAAAAACAACCGTTTAAGCATATAAACACACAAATTTCTAGGCATCAGGATTGTGTGTGCTTTGGAACTCTTCCATCGACAAAAAAATAAAATACAAAGCAAGACTTCTCTGGGTGACGGGGTATCTTGCGGGGAGGTGAAAATATGAAGAGAAAAAAAATTGTGTGTTGAAAGGCGATGAAATTACAAAGAAAAGTGAAAAAGCACTTTGTTTATTGTTTGATGCGTGTCAGTCGGTTGTGCACATTCTTCGCCGTTTACATCGTGCGTGGTTTTTTTTTTTTTGCTTCAGCTTTTATTCATTGCTTGTTTTGTTGTTCACTTTGCGTTGCCTTTACGAATGTCAAACTGACATTTCCATTTCAACGATTGAGTTATTATTCGCGCACATCAGCATTCGTAAATTGAATATCGAATGTCATCGCATACATATAACAATATACATTTTCTCCGCATCCAATATTTTTGCGGTTCTGTGCGGACTGACTTTCAAGTGGCATCAATTCAAAAAAAATTTTTGTTTGCCGATACCCGGGCATGGAAAGCAATGAGTCAACAAAAAATATCACATTAGTATATACAATGCCAGTGCAAGTTTTGTTTTAAATATCGATTAAATTCAACCGAAAACGAATCTCGATTCACACATTCTCCCTCTATTCTCGGAGCATTTGTGTACCCCGAACTATCACTTTGCATTCTAGTTGTAACAAACAACAAATCCCATTTTCCATCGATACGAATAATCTTGCACGAAGTACAATTTCATTGTGGAATTTAAATTGATCGCATTTCGAAATAAACAAAATCACATGGAAATGTGCAAAACTTTACCAACGCCAACAATCACTATTATGTTTATCAAACTAAAATGAATTTATCAATATTTTCGTCCGTTGTGAACTACGATCTTACTATATTACTGAATCTCCCTTCTTTCACTCTCCCTCTCGCCTTCTCTCTTTGGAGTGTCCCTGAGCACATGCATATCCCAAAGCTCTCTATCTACTGCACACTGTATTTCTATCTCTCCATCTCAATGCCGTCGTCATCTCAATCATTGCTATCAGATCAACAATTGCAAAAGTTTTTTATTCAGAAACTTTGTGCTTTCAATTGCATAATTTATGAGAAACAATATTGAGTAATCTGTCTGTTGTTGTCATAACTCAATCTATTATTTTGGTTCATTATATCGAATTCATAATAAGTTACGTTTTGC
Source organism: Contarinia nasturtii (assembly GCF_009176525.2). Lineage (NCBI taxonomy): Eukaryota > Metazoa > Arthropoda > Insecta > Diptera > Cecidomyiidae > Contarinia > Contarinia nasturtii. Next base: position 7,434,216 of record NW_022197486.1, read on the forward strand.
GGCAAATGTTTGTATTCCATTCCCTTCCATTCTTCTTCAATCTTGCAAACAATAAAGAATGTTCATTTTCATGTCAATGGAATTTTCCATGCATCACATCACCACCAACACACACACACACCAGTCATGTCACATTGGATATGCGTACAAGGCATGGGAATAGTTATTTCTAATGAAATGAAGACGTAAAATAATTATATTTTATGCAGTGTGATTGCCATATCGTTTCACCCAAAAATATTCGAAGGCCAAAACACCCAAACAAGTCGTGTGCCGGGAGAAAATTTAAAATTGAAAAAGATCGGCATTCAATCTGCAGCCGCAGAGATAGTGGCATAAATCCATATAGAATGGTCTAATAATAATGTGGCGACTGTCGAATACAAATCATTGAACAATGTTTCAAAAATGTCGGGAACAAGAGCGAACAGAACAAATGACACAACACACCATCGGAATATCGGTATAAATGTACAGGATTTGGATACGTGTCACAAGAGAAAAACACGATAACAGAACGCACACACACACACACTCACCGAGTGACTTTATTTGTTGAACGAAAATAGATACGAGAGAGGCGGCAGGCATTCAACGAACCAAAGACAGAAGAGAAGGCTTATTGCAGTTCGGAATATGATTCGCAAAAGTATCATCAGCAACAGAAGAAAGTGGCTTGTAATGTAATAACTAACAAATAATGATAAAATTTTGGGCACGTACACTTTGTCTTGATTAAGTTTTCCTAATACATTGCATATATATAACTTTTTTAATTATATCGACGACAGTTCTTGTATAATTTTTCATCGTTTCCAATTTTCACACGTTTTTCGTTGGCCGCGCCATTGCTCGTACACATAACCATTCAGGAGTCGAGGGTGCACAACTAAAACGAGAGTGAGAAATACCGAGAACGAAAGAGTGATCGTTTCAATGCTATTTGTCAACTTTTCAAATTCTCATCGTTTCAGTTATGACTGTGTCTCGACTGTGTGCAGGCGAGTATGTGTATATCTGCAAATGCAATGCAATTGCCGGAACGTGATTTGTTCTGCTGCCGGCTGTCGTATTTTATGTGTCGATAGTTGCGTGTACTTGACGATTTCACATAATGTGCACATAAAAAGAAGCGACGCACAGAGGACTCGAAATAGTATTTTTGTGGTAGACAATTTTGTTACACCTTTTGAAAATGCAATTTTCGTTGATATTGACTGTGGTGCATGTGCTTGGCGCTGATCTTCTCCATTACTCTCTGTTTTTTTATTTCGTTTTCTCTACCTCTACTCTTTCTCTCTCGTTCACTGTCTCTCTCGGTATGATTTCCACACTTGTTCGTTCACTTGTCGAGGTTGGTTGCGAGATAGTTGAATGAGCTGATTTACGAAAATGTAAAAAATGCAAGTCTCTCCCATCAAAGCGAAAAGAGCAAGAGATATGGCATCGCTTGTCATCGTGAATGCTCTTTTCATTTATCGTACACTTTCTTTTGCTTTAGCGGTATATGCAATGCCACAAATGAAATAGATTGATGGAAAGACAATGCACAATAATATTTTCTTTTTACAATTTCGATGATAAACCCGAAGAAAACTTTTCAAATTATGTGCTTTTGTTTTGCATTCTATGCATTTGCTGCCGCACATCACCATTGCTATCGTCGTTGTCGTTGTCGCCGTCGTCGTCGTTGTCGTTGTCGCCGTCGTCGTCGTTGTCGCCGTCGTCGTCGTGATCATCAATTGTGTATATTTGGTGTCTGCCATTCGATTTCCACAGTCGATATGAGTTTTCTACCGTTGCTTCGTGATTTTAATACGAAATATACTGGCACTGAGCATATTTGCTTTTTTTCTTTGCTTTTCATTTCTTCCGTGTCGTCAATGCAATTCTTTTTTCTTGCTTGTTTTTGATCTCATGTCTATTTCATCGTCATTTCTCCCCTATCCCTCTCTCTCTCTCTCCGTTTCGGGATGAGCGATATTCCCTTTGAAATGTTATAATTCTTCTTACGAGTTTTTTTTGATACCCTTATCTCTTTCTCACTCGCCCGCTTAATCTATCTCTCATGCCCTGTGATTCAGTGTTTCGATCGCTTTTGCCACATGCATACATATATCTTTGGCTTTTGTCTTGCAATGCCACAATATAATTTTCCATTTTATTTTTGTTCAGGTTCAACAGCAATCATCTTGGATGTAACTATAATAAGTCCACACCGTCAATGCAAACGCAGAACGTGTCCGTTTGTACGTGAAAGACACACTCAACGGTTGATATCGTATTTTGTCTCAACCAAAACTGAAAAAAGAGCGAATAAAATACAGAAAAAGATTGAAAGAAAGACAGATACATTCCGGCAAAATGCTTGCATAAGCATTTTGTCAGCATCAAATGTATTTAGTAAATTCAACTTATATCACGTCGGTAGATGATGTGAATTTCGGAAGAATTTCGTTAACCTACCCCATTACTCATAGAAAAATTTGCGGATATTTTGAACCCAGAAATCGGTACAAAACCCAGCGGAATGATTTTTGGGTATAACTTAACCGAAAAATCGGTTGAGACTTAAAGTTTGAGAATTTTGATGAGACTTGAACACAGAAGTGTCATTTTAAAACTCTGAAAGTACGTGAACACGGTAGAACGACTGTGTGCAATGTGCATCGCACACAATGCTTATATTTTCAATGTGCACGCACATTTACATAGAAGTTTGACATTTCAAATATTGGTTCTGAATTTTAAAAATTCAATTTTTCGGCAATTGTCAAACTTCTATGTAAATGTGCGTGCACATTGAAAATATGAAAATTGTGTGCGATGTCGCGTGGGCGTACATTCTACCGTGTTCACGTACTTTCAGAGTTTTAAAATGACAGCTCTGTGTTCAAGTCTCAACCGATTTTTCGGTTAAGTTATACCCAAAAATCATTCCGCTGGGTTTTGTACCGATTTCTGGGTTCAAAATATCCGCAAATTTTTCTGTGAGTACACATACAACGGGTTTTATTTTTCGAATAAATAATCGCCAATACACCACAATGAAGCTGCTTTTCACCAATTCGGTTGCATTTTCAAAATATACATTACCAACTTAACAACCATAATGATAATGAATGATGTGTCATCGATACAATTGTTACTTTTGTTTGATCGTTGTGTGGATGGGTTTGCTTTTATTCACAGTCATTCACCCATTTCCTGCCATATCTACGCAAATCTACACTCTATTCTTTTCTCGTTTCGCCTTTATTTGGTTGATTAGATCAATATAGCTGGAGAATATAAAAAAATTGCTTTAAAATGCCATTTAAACCTCGTTCAATTGAATGATGGCGGTGGCGGTGTTGGTGGTTGATTTTTTTTTATTATTGAAAAATGACTTAAATAGTTTGCCTCTGGCAGCAGTAGCATTAATCGATTTGCAACAGCAAAAATGTTTAGATCGACAGATTTGACGTCTTTGTGTGTCACAAAGGCAGACTAACGACTTAAAAATGAATCAATATTTTCATTGAAATGTTCGTTCTATTGAATGCACCATCCAGAAATGGTTTTCCATCTCGTTTGTTCGCTTACTTCAAAACATACTCGAACCGAAAAAAGAAAAACACGCGCGCACACACACACACACATGCACGACAAACATCGAAAGTCACAATATGGAAAAGAAGAAAGAGTGAACGAGACAACGTGAACACAAAAACTAATGGAAAATAGCTGGCTATACTGACTACTATACTGCATAATGATCGTGATTGCGAAACGCAGAGATGGAAGGAACATGCAGTGAACAAACAGAGTGAGAGAGAGAGAGAGTGAGAACTAGAGAATGAGAAGGAGAGCGAGAAAAAGAATGGAAGAATCAAGTAGAACAGAGCGACTGAGTGTGAGTGAATGCGACTGAGAATGAGAGAGAAAAATGAAAAAGTGCAATAAAAGTGAAAATCAAAATGGGAAATCCAAATAGAACGAACGCTAGCCGTACTGCGACACGAGTTCGTGACCAGAATATCCTATGCATTTATGATGTGCATATAAGGGAAGCATGGCATGTGCATGTCGTACGGATACCAAAGTACAACACCATTTTTGCTTGCACACTCACTTACTCTTCGTCTGGTCGAATCTTGAAATTCCAATCTTCGTACCGAAATAAATGCTTCTTTTTTCCTCTTCTTTAATTCTCTTGCCGTTTTGACCATCAAAACGTACCCCACACCCGTCACCGAACAGCACGAATTACCAAACGGAAGAAAAATTACTGGAATCTAATACAAAGTTTATGAGCTTTGAGGTATTAGTTTTGGACAACAGTTTTGACTTCTTCGAGCAGTTATTAATGGATAAAACGATTTCGTTCTTTTTTTTCACAAATTTTCTGTTTTTTTAAACGAACCCGTTACAGCATTCATTACAGTCAACCGTATTCAAATGGCATTTTCTATGGATAACAACACTTTAAATTAACATCACATTTGCAAATGGATTATATTTTCATATTATCACGCCTTTCTTTTTGTGATCCTCAGCAACAGATTCGAACTACATATTTGGATGAATTTTAAGTGGAAAAAAATAAAAATAACAATTTTTTATTTTAAGAAAAAAATAATAGTTTTTTTCCATCGAAATAAGGTTTGACGCTAATGTTCGCTTTGGAAAAAATCTCAGAGTAGCATGAGTTCAAATCAGTCTATGTATTTTGGATGGATATCCATCCAAAATACATAGACTGGTTCAAATCATTCATTTGTCTCATTTTCTTAAAATCAAAGTAGTATTGTTCTTAAAAAAATAAATTATATATTCTCACATTCGATTAAAAGGCTTTTAAAGTTATTCTCTCAATAAAAAAAGTTAATAACATCTTTGGACAACTTATACTTAAAAAGTTCCCAGCAACAAACTTAACTTAATTTCAACACCTTATTATTAACACTAATTTTTACAGTGCATGTTGCAGCTACTTTATCGTTGTTCATTTATTCATGTTCGAAGAGAATGTTTTAAAAGCATGACAAAAAAGTGATTTTTCGTACCGATTTATGTTTAATAGAATTTTCAAAAGTAAACACAAAACTTACTTCATTCATGACGGGGAAAAAAACCGCAAAACTTCAAATATACTACATCCCAATGCATCCATCCATCGATGGTATACAGTTTGCTCTCGAATTTATATCTATATTTTGTATGTGTGTGTGTGTGTTTTTATCAGCAAATTTAATCGTAAAATTCAATTCTCTTCTAGCATACTGTACGTACCATACCGTTTTGTTCGCAAATATTTTGAGGCTATTTTATGTGCGTAGCATTTATTTCCAATCTTTATTGGAGCATTTTCAATGTATGAATGTTATTATACATACACCGTACATAACTTTACAATGTGATGCAGTGGATACTGGATTCAAACTCTCTCTCGTTCTCTACTCATCATGATAAGTGAGATAGAGAAAGAGCATATTGTATGAAGAAGAAAAAAAACTTCGCAACCAGAAATGTGTATACATGAATATTTTCACGTAAACAATCACCGGGAATAAAATGTTTGTCAGAAACTCGTTACCGTTCCGTATGGGAATTGCATTTGGTGCATGGTGTTTTGCAATGATGTGAAAGCGCTCGTTGAGTAGTCACATCAAACTGGTAGCGAACCATACATGGGCACAGAGGGCTGTGAGCGTGGATGATCCCCCCTTTTATGCTTTTCAATTTGGCCTGTGATAGAATGAACTTTTTGTAAAATTATTTCGATTAATTTCCAAAATTCACCGCCGGTCATCAATTTTGATCCGTCGTGTGATCAAAAACGCCTTTTCGATTTTTTCTCAACCACCCGTAACTTACCCACCGTGGACTCCTCTAACTTACCCACCATGCCCATGTACGGCATCGAACAAATGCAACGGTTTATACATTTTTTGGTGAATGTTGTGCACTACACCTCAACTCGACTGACAATGAACGAAAAGAGAAACGAAAGCGATAGAAAGAGACGAACGAAAGAAAAAATCAACATTGATAAAAAGATATGGATTACAATTGGAAATGGTTCGATCATGTGCATAGCGATTTGAGAAGATAAGGTGAGGAGCGAAAAACACAAATCTACTTAAGTGCGGACGGGATGAAAATGTGAGTTTTTGACTTGTTTGCAATTATGCTCGGTTTGCGATAAACGATGTGTAGTATGCCAAGGAAATCGCTGCTATGAAGCTTTGGTTAAGACAAGACTAAACACTCTTTTGCACTTGCAAGCAATGTAACTAGCGCGTATCACAAACCAAAGATACAGCGCGAGCAGTGTATGTGAAAAAGAACATTCCCCTGGCAACTTTACGGAGATTGAACAAACACGGGCGGTTTGCTAGTTTTTGTGGTTACCATTTCGGAAAACATTTACAAAAAAAAAACTTTCCATTTTACCAAAAAAAGAAGATCGCGAGTTTTCCTGGTGAAATTACATTTTCTTCACATTTCATGAGGCGAAAAATGTTTTTCTGTTGCACAAGTTTTCTGATGATGGCTCAAATAAAATGAATGGTCATGAATGTATATGTAATGTGGTTCACACAATTGACATATACAAAATGATTGCACTTTGATTTTCCATTAATGAGTCGAACTCAAAAACAACATGATCTTTAGTGTTCAATGGTTTTGCGGAGCGAAACGAGAGTACTTGTAATTTATTGGTGACTTGCACTCACTCAATTCCAATTGGTTTTGTTTTAATACCATATTCGGACAAACATGAACCTCATGTGGTGAATAAATGACGAAGGCGGCGGTAATACCACGGTGGCGAATATGAGAGACATAACAAAAAAAATACAACGCACGGCGTTTAAAACCAATACCACTTTTCCTCTCTCCCTCTCTTTAACATTGGATTCACCATCGTAAAAACCGATGGGAGAACACCCCGTAAGCAATCCATTTACATTTAACAATACTCTTTGCATCAAAACTGTTGAATATTTTTCGCTGTTTTCGTTGAATGTAATATGTGTGTGTATCGACATTCGGTGTGTTGCATCTATCTATTACGATGAGCCAACTTCGAAAGCGGAAAATACGGACAGCCAATGAGAGAAAGTGAAAAAGTGAGCGAATCACTCAGACTTGTAAAAAAAAAAACATGAAAAACGCACATTCTGTTGCTAAACTGAAACAATATTTGCAAATAAATCTTAATTAATCCGGTTATGTTATGTTACCATTTTCCATTAAGCAATTTTTCACATTTCACTGATTTAAAAGGAGCACATTAGATGAAAATTAAAAACTATGGACGAATTGGGCAATCGAAAAAGCCACAGTTTGAGTATGCAAACATATAAACGAAATGGGGGAAAAAGAGTCACTAGTTAGCAAATGAGTACAAACGACCATAATATTTAACTGTAGACACATAGATTTTGGTACTGCATCTATTGTATGTTTTGTGCATGTTTTAATACGCATGGATAAGATGGCCAATACTGTAGCCACAGGTTGACAACAATATAATATTCTACTTTATTTGCTCAGCGCCATTTACGATTCGGACAATTTTGTCAATAACAAACGATTATTACTAATCCGCAATTGTCCCGCTCTAAAGAAAATCTAAGAATGGGACCCCTAATTTTGACAAAATCTTTTCTCCCTTGTAATCTATTTTAATCCGAGTAGCGTCAAAAGTCTATTTTCCAATTTTCACACTAGACACATTCGATTTTTGGCAGGACTCTCTCTGGATTTTGCTGGAACCCTTCTTTGGATTTTTCGCATTAACCCCTCTGAAATGGACACATCGCTATTATCAACTTGCTTTTAATTTCCCACTTGAGCTTCTGCGGCGCTGCATACATGCAAGTAAACACACTATGTTTGTTGATGACCTGTGGCTATAACATCAACGTTATATCGCATAGTTTATTTTGTAACAATACCACAAAACTCAGCCGATTGATGTTGAATACTAAAATAAAAATATGTGTATGACTGGTAAAAAAGACAAAAACTTAGTGCTTCGTAAAAAAAACCAACAACATGGAGTATGTATGTAAAGTTAAAATGTGCAACACCTCGACCAATTTTTACTACGTATACACAGATGTACATATATTTTCAAACTTCAAAATGTCCGTATTGAATTGCAACAATAAATTCTGGTCGACGCATATCGAAGGAGTTTAAGACGAAGGTAGATTGGTCAAATGTAATGAATGGAAGCACAAGTGAGTTTGTGTGTTTTGAAAATGGAAAATGTTTTCGCAATGCTAGAAAATTGGGTACTTTGGATAAAGAGATTTTTTTATTATTATTTTTTATTCTTTCTTTTCTCTCGTTTTATCTCATCTCTCGCTTTGTTATTATATTTTCAAAATGTTGCTCAGAATAATAGTCCAAAACAAAACAAATCAACAATTTTTGAATAAATAAATACAAAACGGTATAAATTAACGCAATCTCACCGGATTATCATTTTCAGTTGGATTTTCGTGAAAATGGCAGTTTTTACACTGTATTCCAATGCATGGCAGACATCGTTCTGCATATACAAACAGACAAAATGCAACGGTTCATATAACCAACCAGCCATCGAAACTATATAGCAATAAAAAAAACGGTGATGAATAGAGAGAGAGAGAGATAGAGAGAGAGAGAGAAGAAAAGAGAGTAAAATTGAAGAACCGCTAGACAAAAGAACTTTGTAACAGGCGAATAAAACTGGAAATCAGCTAGAATCTAAAAAGTTTTCATTGACTGAGCTGGCATTACGCTGAATAATTATGTTGAAAACGTTGCCATTCTTGGCATGAATGTTTTGTGGCTGGTAGATTTGGGATGAGGTTCCATTGACGTTTTGCAGTCATTCATTTGCAGTGAATGCGTCAAGCATTTGCAGCAATTTCATTTCTCTTTTTCTCTCAATATAACAGAAGAGAAATCTGATGTGTTGCCTTTTCATCTCGTCTTTATATCGTTGCACTGCCGCTATTGCTGATGATGCTCTATCCTGTCCATTCAAACGAAAGTATTAACGAATTAATATGTATTTCGTTGATGATAATTAGAGTTGTATATTTTGTGTGTGTGGGATAAGCGGTGGGTGTGCAGGATAATGCGACCCAAAGTGAGCAATGAACATCCATTCAAAAATATATGTATGCCATTTGCTTGTAATATTTTCGTTTTTATTGTAGTGGTTCGGTTGTTGTTGCCGCCGCTGTTATTGTTGTGGCGCATGTTATTAAAATTTCGATTGTCATTCATTCATGATGCATTTCTGGTTACGATTCTGGCAAATTTGACTGTAAATTTCTTGTCTTCGACAATACATTTATTCATTTTACTCCTTTTGTATTCACAGCTCTTTATATCCGGGCACGCTCGCACATACAAATGGAATGAATGCCATTGTGCTTCGGCTTTCGATTGTGGCTTTCGTGGCAAAATAACACTAAACAAAATGAATGGCGGGAAGAAGAAAAAAAAAACTAGGTGTGAATAAACATATACGTACAGTCAGTTGTTTCGATGCCCCGATCCGCTGTTGCTTCTATAAAAAGACATAGTACATATAGTGGACAAGTGAAGAGTGGATACGATTTGGATACTAAAATACAAACAAATGTGATGGCATCTCATGCACAGTGTGAGCAAAGTGCGATAAGGAAAGAATGAAGGGAAATAGAGAGAAAGAGGGATCCGAAAGAGAAATCGACCAGATGCAAAAAAAAACTAGCGATTTACGTGACAAGCATACGATTGCATTTTGTTTTCAGCAATTTGAAATTAATGAAACGATGATGCTCTATTGTGTTGCATGGTGAAACATCGCAATCGCATGTTAGCAGCATATTATGCACGTTGAATGACCGAACTGCTGCCACATCTACTGTTGCTCTTTCCTCTCTCTCTCTTACAGCGACAGTTTGCAAACTACAACATAGAAAATCTTTCCTTCTATACATGTATTCGTGATAGATGCTTAGTTTTGTTGAGCAAAATTTAATTTCGAACATGAGAAGAATGTCAACAACGAGATACAGTTTGAAGCAAATGCTGTTTTTTAGTACGGAAAAATTGCGCTGCTTTCTCGAAAACTCGTTGTATATGTGTGCGTTCAATTTGAGCCCGAAATTTACAGTTTTTAGGACCAGATCTTTGGGCACACACACATGATAACCTTGCCGATTGCTATTTTAATTTGTCTCTTGAATTCATTTAATGAGCAATGTACTCGGTAATAAAATGAATGTCGCTGGCGCAGCGACACTATTTATAAATCACATGACATTCCACAGTCTTCATTTTAAGCAACACTCATGCATCCGAAAATATTGACATTTTCAACCGAATTCATTTCCATTCATGCGGTTCCCTCTTTCACATTAGTATCAAATACAGTTGCCGTCGAAAATGCTGACGTTTCGGAAAAACAGGTGTCGCCCACTTGTGATTTGTACCATACAAATGTGCCACCACAAATTAATATCAAAACGATGATCCGCGAATTATCGTCATCTTTAAAAGCTGGTTAATTACATGCACCGCAATCGCATACCAATTTACCCTTATTTATGAGGGCGATTTCGAAAAGTTACGCTTCGACCAAAAACTTTTTCGCTGCACGATGTGTGTATGGGTGTATGTGTGTGTGAGCAAGAGCAAGATTGAAGTTCGAATCGCGATAAAATAGATGTTCTCATGTCTTCATTCGATTTATTGACCTGGGGATTCCATGCAGTGTGATTCATCTGGCGTATCATCGTTCACATACGTAAAGTTTTTTTCTCCCAATTCGCTCTCTTCCTATCTCTTACTTTCTTCGTTAATTGGTTCACGTCAATGCTATTAACCGCATATTGCCCAACATTCTTGACTAAATGATCGATACGCATACAGAAGAAGTAAAATGATTGAGAGGCGGTACACCGTCAAGCCATTTAACAGTTTTATGAATGTGGTTGAGTGTGCATACATGAAATATATCGGAACAGTATCATCACTAGTAACCCCGATAGCAAATATCAACATGTTCTATTTTGATTTCATCGTTGCAATATATATTTCGTTTGTAAATGTGATCATTTCGTTAATACGATTTATTTCGGCCATTTTTATCTTCTGGTATCTGAAAATCCGAATATCCCACATATTTCGCAACATAAATCTGATGAATAAAAATGATTTGTAAACGTGTTCTGGAAATCTCAGTGTCATAACAACGCATTTTTGATGACCAACATGCCCACAATCACATGTGTATCTCTTTTATTCAATAGGCGAGTGCATCATTTGTATTCGTTTTAATTTTTGTGATTTATTCGCATTTTGAGAAAATTACTCTATCATAACAGAAAAGAAACCATTTTGGTGACAAACGAACAAACGCGGACGGATATTTTGGTGTCTGCCCGTTCGTCCAATGTTTGTTTAGACATTTGAAAACGTCGATCTAGAAAAAATCACGAACGGACAAAATTTGTCCGTTTGACACCGACTAGGGCTGTTTCCTTTCTCTTTGGGGGTGTTCTTCTATCTAATACAAAAATTTGACATTTTCGTAGATTTTCACTCAAAACACGGACACCCTACAATTGCAAATTAATGGCATCGACATTTCAGTATCATGGAATTGATCGAAGAAAAAAAAACAGAGAGAAACGAAATCCGACAGCCCTAGCTTTGACACCACAAAGAATTTTTATTTTTTTTCCACCAGAATTGACAACAAATTGTTTGTTAATAACAACATTTGGCTCAATTATGGGAAAAACATTTTTGATTGTTAAATCTGCTTTTCAATTATATTTTCTCTTATTCAAATCACTTTAGTCCGCTACAAATTATTTATTGACGTTTCATTCCTTAAAACCATGAGCAAACGTTGCGATGGTAACTTTGATGTTGAACGATTTGGTTCTTGGTTTTCATTTTACTTTGTTGTACTCACCGCGCTTTCTTTTTCCAAATGTCACATGAATATTTTGCCGTCATTTCTTTCGTTTGCACAAAAAACAACCGTTCAAAACGTTCGTTTTTCTGCGACATTTTTTTCCATAATTTTGTGTTTTCTCTTTTTTCATCTCCTTGCGATATGAAACATACCATGATGAAGAAGAGAAAGCGTGCTCTTTTTTATGAGCATAAAACTTCAAAAGAAAACAAACCGGCGTTCACGTTTGTAGGAAGTGTTCATTGAATATAATGTATATCATCGTTCTTTGGCGAGAAAAAAAAAACGAGAATAACTGTAATAAAGGGCGGTATCATTTTTATCACCTTTGTTATTGCTTAATAAAAAAAAGGTAAATTCAATTGTCAAATATCATGCTGTGTTAAACAATCAATTGTGTAGATTACAAAATTTAACTCATGAAAAATTACGAACAATTCAATCTACATAATTTCTATAATTCACTCAAATTTACATGACCTTAGCAATTACAGTAAAGCAATCTCATTTCTTTCCTTTACTCTGTGTCCGTTTCTCCCTCTCTGTATATGTTTGGCACAACTTTCCGCTTGCAGCGTGTGAAATATGTGTGATTGTGTGTGTGCGAGAGAGAGTGAGAGAGTGGCTTTTGGTTATAATCCATAATTCAGTTATTTTGGGACACAGTACATAGGATTCAAACATTGATTGAGTTAATGTTTCTTCGTCAATTTCGATGTGTGTGTGTGTGTGTGGTGCCTTGGTGCTCGTAATTTATTCAGACGAATCTAAATATTTCATAATTTGCTTCGATTTCCACTCGCTTGTGTCTTCCTCACTGCTTCTCTTTCACATTGTAATGTTTTTCATTGCATTGAAAATGTGAACAAATGGTATTTATGGGCAAACTTCTGAAATCAGATTTATTTATTTGAAGTGTTTTATGTCCATAACTGTATATGAAAAATGGTATCAAACAACCAAATCACACACAAAATGGCACAATGAGTTGTCTATATAATTAAATCGATGCATAAAATAATTTCGAAAGCAAAAAAACATGATATTTGGTGTTTCGTTAAGCGTTTTTCCATTGTGGGTCATATTGTAAGACGATTACAACGACAACAACGGCTATCACCGACGACGACAGACACGGTGGTGGCGATGACGATCAGAGAATTCAAAAGCCAGAGGGGCCGAATAACGTTTTCAATTTCGGTTGTTAACAGTAATAAAAATGTAAAATTAATCTCAATTTAACTCATGTTTTTATAATTGCTCGGGCCGCTTTATGCTTGTAAATGTTTACCGCCGGTGACGCCTGGGACTCTCTGTGCAGATTGAACAAGCGACCGAATGAGCAAGTCAACGCACATATTTTCGTCAATGACAACGTCAATGATTTAACGACTTTGACTCACTGCTTGAAATTTGTTAACAACAACCAAAAATTATTGCGAATTTATATTAATTTAAAAAAAAAAAAGCGCTTACAAAACAGCTCGTAATTTTAACTCTGCTTTATTTTCTCTTTCTTTCATTCTCTATTTTTCTCTCATTCGATGGCTGGCTATACTCTATCTATAATTGTTTTTGTAGCAAAACATGAACGGTACATTTTGGTCTGATGATAATAACGAGCCGCACTCCGTTCATTCGGAACGCGCACGCCGAAAAAATATGCATTTTCATTTTCATATTCGTTTTTTGTTTGTTGATTTTTTTTCGGATTCGGTCGTATTGTTTTTGCAAGCCAATGCGAGAGAGAGAGAGAGATAGAGACAACGGATACTGAAAACATATTAACGAAAATGGTAAATTCAAGCGCAAATGCAAACAGCTTTTACATTCACATTTTATTTTTATGGATTTCGACTTCAGAATAATGTATGTATTATTCTCGCTTTAATTTTTGGATCGTGCTTCATCCCTTGTTCTCTCCATACGCACTCCAACTAAATAGATCCAAATATGTATATCTACAAAGGGTACGTATAATGTGTGTGTTTGTGTGTGTGTGGGAGAGAGAGAATTGAAATGATTTTCTGATTCTGCTGTTGCTGATGCCACCAATGTTATTATTTCGCCAACACTAGTACTGCACCGCTACCATCTTCGTATATTACCATGTTATACCTCTCTCTCTGTCTTTCGTGTTAGCACACGCATGTTTGTTATTGTTACTTCTTCCATAAATATTAATGATTTGAAGAGTTTATGTTATAATAAAAACGGCAAATACAACTGCAATGCAAAGCATCACTGAAGTCGAGCTGAGCAAAGCGAATAAAAATGCTTTTGACAATAAATAAATGTATTAAGTGGATTGTGTGTTGGCTGCAGTAACAGCATAAACAGTAGCTACATTCCATGACCACGAAAACATTGTGCGATATTAAAAAAAAAGAAAGAGCGTATAACCAACGAGAGAGAAAAGAAAGAACCAAGAAAGAATTCAGTTAGAAATGCGCTCCAACGGACGCATACTCAAACGCAAGAAATGAAGTTTAACTCTCATTAATTATTTAAAATATAATCCATTAACCAAAACGTACAATGTAACCAAGAGCAAATTGACTCGAGAGCTGAAGCAGTGCGGTAGCTGTACCAGCACTATTGGCGAATAACATTTTCTCTCGACGAATCGTGTGTGCACGTTTATGTTTTGTGCATGACACCGAATTGTATTTCTATTTATTTTCGCATGCAAAACATCAATAATATTGTTTCCCTTGTTGATAATAAAAGAAAAATAAAGATAGGGAACGAACGAAGAAAAAAGTGCACAGAAAGAAGGAGAAAAAAAGAGAGTAAGCATGATACTCTTAAGGCATGGGTGCTACAGATGAAAGGGGTAGTTGACACACGAATATCGCTCGCTTCTCTCTCTCTCTCTCTCTCTCTCTCTCTCTCTGCCACCATGCCATTCAATCACCGACACCGTCGTCGCTACCGCCACAACAAGAGGATTTAAACAAATATAAAAACCGAAATATATTTTCCAAGCGCTTAAGTGCCAAATGGAATGGGAAATGTCATTGAAATGCATCCCCTAATTTGCACATCGAATAAAAAAAAATACACGAATCTTCAATCGGCTATCAAACGTGCACGCAAAAGAAGATGGAAAAAGTACGGTGGAACGCGCACTCAATACATTTCAAATTTGTATGATGATTTAAATTGAGGCGATGCGAGTGTGAATCGCACACACGATCACCGAAAGAAGTTTTCTTTGATGGGACAATTTAATCGTGCTTGCAATGGCCATTTAACGCAATGTTTTGATGACCAATATATTCGAAATACGTGTTTCTATTTATTTTTATTTACGCTTTTTTTTCGTTATTGTTGTTGTAAATCGTAAATTGTGTATCGGTTAAGCAAACATTAAAAAACATTTATATTTCTTCTCGTAAATTTACTGATACATTTAAATATGCACGCGCAACAATAATCCATCGATGACCATCCTACTTTCTGTCTCTTTCTCTCCGCAGCGAATCACGTTCACCATTGCCTGAAATATTTGTATTTATTCAAGCAAACAATTACATTTCGACCAATGTTGTTGTTGGCATTTTTTTTTATTTGTGACCACTTTCGAAAACCAGTTGGTTTTTTTATTTTGAAAACGCTGCCAGGAATTGTAAATATTTTCGCCATGTAATTATTTGGTTTGAAAAAATAAAAAAATAAACATCACATTTATATTTACTCCTTTGCAAAATCGTTAAATGCCCCCTGGCGATCGTTTTTATGATAATACTATTAAATTCTAATCGAATCTACTTGCACTCTATATGGCAAAGCCATTTGGTATGTCTGTGTTGCTTACAACATTTGACTAAGTGATTGTTCGATGCAAGTAGAACAATTATAAAAATGTACAACACACGAGAGAGGGAGAGAAAGAGAAAGAGAGAAAAAAGTGTAAAAGCATCAAAATGGGTCAGATTATCTAATATTTATATGTCACATGACATCCCAAGATCAAAATGGAATATTAAAAAAATCGAATAAAATTTCAATTTCCTTTATTTCAACACCACATTATTTGAATACGACCAACGATTGCAAGATATGAATAGACATAAAATTTTATGCCATTGCGTTGAGTACCGTGCCCAGTAAACGATTTATGCCACCAACTCTTTCAGAGAGTAAAAAAAACAGAGTGAAAGGGGCGCACATTTCAACCTGGAATCATACGAAGCAAAAATAAATTCAAAACAACGCACAAGATGGAAAACGAATAAAATAAAATGAACAAACATAAAAACGTATTTGTTTCATGTGCTTATATTCTTTAGCAAAAAATAAATACATAAACTTTACAATTTTCATCATTTTCATGCCCATTTTCACTTGCGCAAAGTTAAAAAAGAAACTGCTACAATATTTTTACTTAAACTAATTTCGAAAAATGTTTGCCAAATAAATAATTTTTATGTTATGCCATTTTCAAGCGATGTGAACACTTCCCCCTTTTACAATTCCGGCCGATTGTCATCGCTTCAGTCAGCCGACTGTCGTACTGACTACGAACACATAGTAGTTCAGCTCTTGGGGTGTCGCACAATATGTGTGTATTACATTTTAATTGTTTTCTTAATGTGTTTATTTATTGCACTTAATATTTAAAGCTGATTTTAAATTCGGCTCATACTATAAAAATAGAGCCGAGAGTTGTTGTGAATGCAGAATAGTGAGCGAACGCAAGAGAGAGAGAAAGTGTGAATATGAGTGTGATGAGTGCGTGTTGTGTGTTCCATTTGCTGATTAAAAAGTATGTGGAAGTTTTCCGTTGGCATAATGTTAATTGCCAGTGTCTGTAATTAACACATTAATGTTGTTATCTATTGGATACGGTCATTTATTTCGAATCGGTTAATCAAATTATGTACCGAACATTTAGAATCATGTCTGTAAAGTAGTTTTGCCGAAAAGCTAGTCTGATGCAGTCAAAACAGCGGTACTATATATGTGTGCGGTGTTGTGTTGTTTTGACAACGGCCTCTCCAATCTATGATAATTTGAATGTTGAGTGCTTTTGCGAATTTAGTATGGTTTGTCGTTTACATTGAAAATGAAAATAGGCCAGTTGTTTGCAATTTTAGCTATTTTTGATTGTTTTTGTAATGCCGTTAAACTTTTTGCTTAATGTTTATTCGCTCTGTCCAAAGTGTTATGTACATGCAAATCAATTTAGAAAATGTTTAAAACGACGTCAAAAATGTTTGCTACTCCAATCATCTCCAGATGGGAGCATAATGTGCATATATGCAGCAAATCTGAACATCGATAGTGTGTACGTTGCCCTTTTTTTATCCTCTTTCAATTTAAATTCAAGAAGTATTTCTCGAAACAAAAGTTTCGATACACTTTTTATACAGCAGTTTGCTTTTTTTTATCGAATGAAAAACAATGGAGATGATTTTTCGCACACACGGGGACGAGGGGATCGTCGAAAATGTTCATTTAGCTATCATCACTCGTGAAACTTCCCACACTTTTGCTCTCATTTCATGTAAGAATTTCCAACGATTTCGGTAAAATGAATATTTCGTTAAAAGTGTAAAAATCAAAAGATTTAATCGTTCTGCACACTTTTCTCATTCACTCATTCTCGCGACAGACGAGATCGTTTTTGGTTGTCGCCCATTTGCATCGCCACATTCTGAAATGAATATTACTGCGTCCTGTACGCATTCTATAGTTTGGCATCGTCCAAAATTCCCAGTCAAAATATCGTACCGAATTGGTTTTTTCGGGGGGAAAAATGGCTGAAAAGTAGTCAGAGAGTATCAGCCAGCCCGCTTATAATAACAGATGTTAATGTGTAAAACTTTTCCCATTTCGGTTTGTTACTTTCGGTAATTTTTTGTGTATTCAAATCTGCCTGTAACCATTTTGCTTCGTGTCAGCGCGATAAATTTTCTCATTTTAATTTTGTTTTCCCGCTTTAATTTTGATATTCTTCACTCCGGTTGTGCCGCTCTTTTGGTCTCTATCGCTTGCTCTCTGTCGGATGCCGTTCGTTTCATACATCTCTTAGCAATTTTCGTTTTCTTTGAATATCGTCGATCTGTGGCATTTTTTTCAACGTGCACTTTCTTACAAATGGTGAGAGAGTGCGCTGGAAAAAGTTCCATTTCCAGAAAATGTATGTGTGTGTGCTTTCGTTTATTTCATTTTCATGTATTTTCAGGAATTCATCTCTCTACACAACTCACCACCATTCGACTGAAACGCGAGCGTGTTCTCTTTCTCTCTCTCGTTTTTCCTTTCTCTTTTGGTCATACACACTCTTTTAATCCTCAATGTAATCGAATTTCATGGGTGTCAATACTTAATAAAGTGCTTCCCGATTCGATAAATTACCCATTTTTGGAGTAGCACAAAAGTTTTGGCGTAATTTTTTAATGAATCGAATGTAGTAAAACAAATGATTGCGACGCTTTCAAATGGTTTTCGTTTTCTTTCTTTTTATATTTTGTGTATGTGTGGGTGTGCTGTAGATTCGCGGCTCATGTTCCTTACACCAAAAGTCTTATAAAATCGAATATGCTATCGTTCGTTCGTACCGTTCATTTGTTTTCGCTTGTTGAAAATGCATTGTCGATTGGTTTAATGTTATGCGGGGGGGGAGAGGGAATGGTTTTGATATGAGCATCCGCGGTCGTAATATGAAATGACATGTTATACAGCATCTTACACTGATATATGCATTTAAAACCAATTTCGTACTTAGACAAACATTATGTGGTGATGAAGTCGACACCTGTCCCAGGTCACATCCCATTCCAATTGACAAAAACTAGACGCGACATTCGCTTCATTCGCACACAATCGAAAACTAACAACCGAAATTAACCTATTCGAATGTCCCGACATCCAAGTAAACCACCAAAACAGCCGTTCAACACACCGCAGCATTTTCCTTACACATTCCATTGCTCAGTTTTAATGCCGTGCTCGTTACAAAATCATAAAAGTTGGCTCAAAGAACTGATTTAATATGAAATTATTTACTTATCCATAAGTAGTAAAAAGTTTTAAGCACCTTTTGCCTTTGAAGCGACAAGAATGGTGTGAAAGAACACAGGCTCTTCGTGTGATTCACGAAGTGAAGCTGGGTAATTTTGTGTTACGCGCTTTGATTTTGGTGGTTGGTGCTGCAACGTAAAGATAATTTTTTGAATGTGTACACCCTTTTGAATTACTATCAAGAGAATATCGAGCATATTATTTGGCATCGAACGCGACAATTGATATTTTAATCGAAATTTTGCAACGAATGGCCTTTAAAACTTGAATTATAACCCATTGCTTTTGTGCCACGATCAACTGATTTAAGACAGTGCATTTTAAGCCAATTTGTAGGAGCCATTGAACATAAAAGAATAAATGTGCTCATGAGATTTTACTGGAATTACGCTTTTTTTTTATCTCTTCACCGAATAAAGACATAGGAACATAGAATCAATGAGCTAATTCCTGTTCGGGGTGAAAATTACGACAGATTGGACTTTTCATTATATTACCTGGGTTTTGTCTCCGTGTTTACGACTGTAGCAAAAGTGAAAAAGCTGTAAATTTTGTTCCAAACGATTTATCTTGTGTACGTTATGAAAATGTAACTGGGGGTACTTTTTCCGGTGTTTGGTCGACCAAATGGAATTCTCAACACTATCCAGTAGTATCATCGCATAAATGTGTATGTGTGTTTATGTTTTTGTTTGTATGATGTGCAACGAAAGTCATTTCAAACAACGCATTCGATAAACAACAGCAACTAATAAAATTTTATTTGCCGTGAGAAATGTGGAATTCAACGATGAAAGATTTTGGGGGTGTAAATATTATCAAATTCACTTTTGGAAAATATAACATCGTAATAATGGTGGCGCATTAAATTTGGCTGATACTCTGCAATTGAAAATAAAATGACTCGATTCTTCGTTTGCTCACTCATATTTTTCCTGTTCTCCCCTCTCTCTCTCTTCTTCCCGCGTCACTTGGTTGTTGTTATTGAAAAGATCCTGTTGCGTTATAGTACTATATGTTTTTCCATTTTCCATTTATCCCCATTATTTTCTCAGTATTTTATCTTTGTCGTTGATTTTTCGCACTCGGTTGGTCGATTGCAAAGGTACACGCGCTACACCATTTTACAGTGTTTCGGTGCAAACGCATCAATGTTTTGGTATGCATAGCATTCAGCAGCAATCTTAGCTATACTGATTATAACAAGCTTTCTGCGGTCGGTCGATGCACAACTGCCGAGACACACATCGTATGAGCTAAATGAATTGTTTCATTGTGCGACAATGCGATAGTCGATGACTGAAGCCTTGAATAATTTTCAACTGAAAATGGTAAGATTGCAAATGAAACGGGTTGGGGGCAAACGAAAATGCATTTAATAAAAAAAAAATGTTCGGTTTTTTTTCTCTGGTCTTCCTTCAACTTTGGTCGTCGTTGAATGTGTACACCGTGTTTTGATGATTGCAGTAAAACTAACTATAATCCACATTGGAATGTGTCCACAGTGTGCATATTGTGTGAGCAATAAGGCTTTTCGATTGCGTTCACGTAAGTGCAGAAGTAAAATTTGCTCAAGTAAATACCATTTTATGTCATGTACGCGCGCCATTCCCATCTTCCCTCTTTCTCTACCTCTTCCCCACTCTCCTCTTGGTTTTGTATCTTTTACGGCTTTTTGGTGCAAAAGATAGTGAAGTGAGCATGGCTACAAATGTAACAACGATCGGGCATCAACGAGAAAAACTTGTGAAACAAATTCGAATGGTTACGTGGTCGAGACCACGATGAAGCAACGTTAGTTTTTGTGTGCCATAACACAGAGCTTAACAGAGAGACGAACAGAGAAAGAGTGAGCGACAACAAAACAGAGAGACATCGAACCAAACCAGAAAGAAGAGAACAAAAAAAAATTACACAACATTGCACGACAAGATCACAGATAAACAGTCACCATTGACATTACAATTACCACAGAACCGTTTGCGCACATCGAACCGACACGAGAATATTTTGGTTAGTCGCATAGTTTATGACTGCGAAAAATAAATACGACATAAGCTGCACGCTTGTTCATTCGTTCGAATGTCCACATAAAATTCATGGCCATATGGCATTTAGGTAGTAGTGCTACCATCCACCTTCCACATAATTCGCATAAAACAAATACATACTAACGAATGGTGTATAGAAATCCGAGGGCAGATATGAAGAGCCGAAAAGAAAATCAAATGGAATTGCAGTATTTCAAAAAGTCGAATCAAATAACCAGGAAACGTGACGAAAAATCGCACATTTTGTTGCTGTTTTGAAAGATATTTTTACAAGCTGAAATAAAATTGTCGTTCAATTATGAGACAACTAAACCGTTTACCATGTTGAATGTTTAAAATGCAACATAGTATGCATTAGGCTAAATTTCGGTTTTTATTTCATAAAAAAAAAAAACAAATTTATTGCTGGAAATGACTAAAGTCACTTGTTTTGCGTATTGTGCTGAGAGTATCAAAATTGCGAATCCATGATTTATTAACAAATCTTCACACCGGAACCATTTTGGCGCGGACACCAAATGCACAATGTTACTATCAAATGCAATGTTAATTAAACACCACACGAAACAGATACTAAGTAGCATCCACAGCAAACTTAGTGACCACAAACTGAAGTTTACTACGATAAAATGTCAAGCGTTCAATATATATGAGGTATTTGTCGAATGTGAACATTTTCCAGTGATCGAAATAAAGCTCAAGCACACCATTTGTATTTGTTGTGGTGGCGATGGCGACGTATCAATATCGGACCGCCGGTGTTGGTGTAACCCTGTGTGTCTCCGATCCGATCAGTATATAGCAATTGAGATATATGTTTGCCGCATCAGTTTTCAATAAATTACGTTTTATGGCCATTAGTTGAGCTTAATTTAAGCCCGATTTCATTTGCCTTATTCACATCGAGTCGCGTCTGGATACTCTTTTTTTTAATTTAATGGCAAAGCATTAATGTTGCTTTTGTTACTATCCGCGATTTGCTTATACACCATACAAAATAAAACTTGACACCTTAAGCTTTTACACTGTCCTTGCACTATGGACACTAGGGACATACAAACCGTATTTCGAATCTCGTATTTTATTTTAAAATTACAAAGTCACACAAAATAACAATGTGACTGTAACTGGACTCGAAAATTAAGTGGAAATCTCATTGAACACTGACACTTTTGTTTATAAATTTTTTTATTAGTTATCAACAGTTATTTCAGACCGGAGATTTGAGGGTGAAGGGTTTGATTATATTACTCGAAAAATGGATTGAGAAATTACCGAAAAGTGAACCTCTTTTTTGGTAATCCAATTATTTTTTCGATCCGTCAATTCTTTGAGTTTTCTAGAATTTTCGACTAGAGAAAAATTCTTTCGATTTGCTAGGGTCTTTTGAGTCAAATTCTCCCTCTGTATTCAATTTTGGTCTGAATGGAATGAAAAATATCTTATTAGATTGGACTTTTGGAAAATTATTTCCATTTCCTTGGCTTTTTTGCCGAAAAATGGAGGACCTCAATTGCAAAAACATGAACACCAAGTGAATTTTCAAATTGCGTCATTCGAAATCAAATCGTACAGCCAGAGTGTTTGTATATATTAAAAAAAATCCCATAAAAAGTGCATGTAATTTGATCGAATGTAATATTCTGTCTGAAATGGTATCAACATACATTCGTCGTTTTTTTTAATATTGTGAGTTGTAATACGTGTGAATCAATTTAAGGCTTTGTTACTACAATGTGTTATTACTGATCCATATTAATTTTTTTTCATCCGCAGATTTCGAATATTGTTTATGTGTGCGAAATTCTTGGAAATCACTGATGATGATGAAATGTGAACATTCCAGTTGAAATTCCAGCCATCAACTCGGCTCAGATAGAGTTTTTTTTTGGCTGACAACTGACGATGACAACGGCACATACAAACATACAAAAAAGTAATTTTATTGTTTTTCGTGATGAAATTGTGTTGTTGTTCCTTCCTGCACATGAGGAAAAAGTAAGTATTTCATGCATTCGCCATGCCATTCGGTGAGCTTTTAAATTAATGACAATATGACATTGCGTCAAAAATTGTTTTGTGTGTGAGAAAAAAAAAAGAACTGTAAATTTTCTATTCACTTTGATACTTTGACAACACATCAGCGGTGACAAAAAAGGGTCCTAAAATAATAATGAATTCGTTTGGTATGTTGTGTGTGTGTACGTATTTTAGTGAATTGGATGTGTGTGCGATGGTTCTCTTCATTGCGGTAAACATATTTTATGTTTCTCTCATCGATTAACGACTTGTGACAACAGATTTATGACGATGTCACATTGTATGGGCGATCGCACTAGCCGCTTGAATACCAATATGAATGCATGTTATTATCACTCATTGGAAATATACGAACACACTCACTCACACATACACACTCGGTCGGTTCGAAGCTTTCGCGTGTGCCGTAGACTATTTTTTTCTTCTCGCGATTGCGATGTATGAAACATGGTCAAATACAAAACAAATGAAAGGGCCAACACCAGATATACACCTCTTCAGAGCGGTATAGTAATGTGGATACCGTTGGGTACCGAAAAACATCCACCCGACTAATAAATATAAATAAAATAGAGAGACAACATAAATGAAACGGCCATCAATTCAGCTGAATGTGGCCGAAGTAAATTTAAAATATTTATTGTTGTATTGTTGCCTATCAGATGGGCATTTTTTAAAATGGAATGCGTTGATTATAAATAATGAACAGCTGCGTGAATGCACACGTAAAAAGTTATATGTATATAGTTTTTTTATTCGTTTCGTTCACTTGTTCGTTCACTATTAAAACACCCCGAGACCCATCGGACGCATTCATTGCAATGAAGAAAAAGCGTGCACGCTGCAAAAGAACGACAAATACACGAACAAAACGAGAGCGGAAAAATGAGCGTTTGTGACCATGACAAATAATAACAATGGAATCAAAAAGGAAGAGCAGAATGTTAGAGGGAGAGAGAGAGAGAGAAAAAGAGAAAACGAAACGCTGACGATAATACTGAACAACTAATAACAAAACGTGTGTTATTCGTCCACAAATTCATATAGTATATTCTGGACAAATGTCTTTTTTTATTTGAAAAATACCGACCGGACTTTTCAAACCGATGCAAAACAGAAAATTATATTGCCACCCACACAATGTATACCATATATAAAAATAAAGAGCCAAAGTGTAATGCATCACGAGTTTTGATTGCTGTGTACAATTTTGGTAAACCAGCATTTAAAATGACCCAGCTTTTATCGGGAGCTTCCATTAGAAAATTTACCATACCAAAAATGTGCATTACACAACATGCATAGATTTCAGTTGCAATCATTTCTCTAAAACATGAGAAAAAGATGTGGAACGTACCGACTCCGGTCATTTTGGTAGTTGTTCATTGGTTTTGCATCTCTCTGTGTGTGGGTGTATGTATGTACCGCAGAGTTGTCAACAAACTGTTCGTTCATTTCAAACGAGTTCCGATTTTTCCTCTTAGAAACGAATAAAATGATCCGAGGATTCACACGTTTCATGGCAAAATGTGTGTTCGTACAAAAGTTCGTTTTCTTTTCTCACTTGAAACGTTTAGATCTCGAATTTCGTTTAATTCTGAACATGCCAAAATGAAAATGTGTGTTGACAACTCTGTACGATTGTATGCGAATGGATATATACCATTTATGCAGTTCCACAGTCCACAAAATATTGCATATTAAACAATACTTTGGTAAATTGGTGTGCAAAATGCAACAACTGTACCCGAAAGCCAGGCCAAAGTAAAATTATGCCACAGAATATATATAAAACTATTTAGATAAAACATAAAAAGATTATGTTTAGAATGCATTCATCATTTTGTCGTATTATTTGGTAATTTCTTGCTGAATATAAATGCAACCACCTTTAAAGCACATAAAATGCTTGACTCATTGTCAACGGGTGTCGAGATTATGATGCAATTTACTATTTTGTTGTCGTTTTTGTGTGATATTCAGTTTTGGTCAGAATTAACTAGATTGTAAACAATTTCATCTGCGTTTCGACCCATTTTGTGATTTCTCAAGTAATAAGATGAAAATTGTCTCGTTGAATGAAACGAAATGAAGTTGCCGAATTTTTGACGTTAAACTTTTGCCCGTTCAATTAAAAATTTGACTACAACTTCATGATTCGAGTTATAATCAGTCTAGACAAGATAGAATAAATGAAAGTCCACCACATTCTTTTTGTTTGTAATGAAAGATTAAATCGAAAAATCTGTCGATATCAGAAAAATGGCCAAAGTTTTCCAATTGCAATGCAGAACTGAAAAGATTCACCATTGAGATGTCATACGCCAATTAACCATCGATAGTATAATTACCCCATTTTCAAAGCAATCTCTTTGAAATGAGTTTAGTTAACCACAAACGTTTGACATCAAGCAAACAGACAACGTCGATCTATGTGCAGTTGTGCAATGCAGGTGAACAGATCACAAAGCCAATTCTAACTAAATATCATTGAAACACGCACACACACACACAGCAACACATTGAGTAAATTTCAAATCAAATTCACCTTGTTGCTGTGCTTGATTTTGTATAAATTTCCAGTTGTGTATGTGTGTGTGTGCATAAGCCGTTGGCATTTGTCGGATGATGTTTGATTAAATGTGAATTCGCATTGCTTATTATTCTCATTTGTACGAAGTTGTAATAGGATTGTTTGCGTTGCATTTCTTTGAGCAGTTTAAGAGTGTAAGTGTGTGTGGCTCATCGTAATGGCTTTGATGTATACCACATTGCCAGCAGGCGAATGAACCAATGAATTGAACGAACAAAACGAACAGGCAAAAACTCAACTAAATGAGCGGGATGGAGAAAATGAAATCTTGGTTATTTTATTTAAATTGATGTTTTAAATGGATTGTCTTTATATGAATGAAAATTGAGCGCGAGAAAAACCGAAGCAACAGTGACAGTAGCAGGGAACGATAGAATGAGTGAACGCGTTTTCACTGGCTTGTCTTGCAACGGTACAGCAATCCATTTTTGTGGTTTTTTTTTTCAATCTTTCTATTTTGTCTCTCTTTTGCACACTTGTTCATTTCAAGACGCCACCGAAAAGGAATTATACATTTTCCCGCTTCGACACGTCGTTCTTTTTTTTTCATTTATACTACTGTTATTCAGAGTATTTTTCGTTTTTCTTCGCAATCTTGTTGGCTGTCGTTTGTTGTGTGAATGTTTTTGGTTGCTTGTACATTTTGATTAGCGTGATATTTTTCGCCTTTCTTAGATTTTCGCTTACACTCTTATTGCCATCCATGTTCACTTTTCCATACACTTCAATTTGGCAATTTTTGCCCATATACGCACACACACACACATACACCCGCACCGTATCATTCTACTTCGCATTTTTCGACTTCTTCAATTTTCATTCATTTCGAATGGTTACGGTTGATGTTTGTGTTCCGTTCTTCTCATCGGGATTTTGCCTTTTTAATAAAATAACATTTGCTCGCAATTCGTGTGAATTGCATGATGTTATCAGTTTGTTCATGAATACAGAAAAGGCAAGGGATTTAAAATGAAACGTTTTTTTTCGCTCTCTCTTTCTCTCTCTCTCTCTCTCTCTCTCTCTCTCTCTCTTTATTTCGCTTCTCGTATTTATTTTGGGCAAATACACAATTCTCTCTTACGATTTATACTGTTGTCCTTCACTTTATCTTTCTTTTACTTTTTTGCTTGGAATTTCACATTCCACTTCATACATGTGCACCCAATGTTTGATGCGTACTATTACATGTCATACATTGGATATTACAAACACTTTCAATTCAAATACAACGAACGTATGGTTGGGAACATTTTCGGGTTAAAATCTTCGGAAATCTGTGTGCGATTTTTTTCCTCTCTTCTCTATTTCAAGCGAAAATTTATGTATGCGAGTGTGTGTGCGTGTTTTACCTATGGTTTTGTTTATTTTCGTTTAGAGTAAAACTATACGGCAGTGATATGACACGTGTTTTTCTCATTCACCGTCTTTACTCTGTGTTGTTATACACATAGTTGCAAATCCATCTCACATTCTCACATTTTACCGTACCGAATATCATGCCGTGTTCTTTCTCTGTTTCACGAAAAATGTACAAAACAAACACATTCACAGAGAGAGAGCCAATTTCTTCAATCGCACAGATTAATACTTGATGTAGGGCAAATACAAAATGCCAAGAAAATATTCTTGTATTTCATTTAACAAACTCACAATTTGTTCAATTGGGCAATCGCAATAGCACCAGTTGTTATTTGCGCTTCATTTCATTCGTGGCAACACCAATGGTCATAAAATGATGTTCCAAAATGGAATTTGAACGTCAAAACATTATTCGTTGTTTTCTTCGTTAAAACGATTTTCTTCAAATTTTTCGATTTAAATAAAAAAATTAATCGGAACCGAACCAAGACACCCACACCTACAGCTTTATTCCTCCTCTTTTTTTATTGGTTAATTTTCTTACTGAACCAAAATGACCGTTTACAAATGTTGGTGTGAAGAATCATTTTTACAACGAGATTAAGTCGAAATGAATTGGTTTGCTTTTGTATCAAGATGATTAAGGTGTACTAAAATTCTTTCAATTTCAAAAAAAAAAAAGACTTGACCTTTTTGTATCCTACGTATTCATTTCGCTGAAGCACATTTCATTTCCCATGCGAGACGAAATGGTTGGAATTAATTCTTATACATTTTGTGTTTACATTTGGATGGCAAGACACTTTGCCACATATCGTAACCATCGTATAAAAGAAATGTGTTCATCTATTTGCAAATGTTTTGTGTTTTTACAAAGGACCATCAATGAGCAAATACATTTTGCTGAGATTAAGCAAACATATTTGTACACACAAAACATACAAAATATATTGACGTAATGACAATACTGAAGTTAATACGAATTTAGCACAACGTTTATATCCCAAAACACACACACACACATATGCCAAGTAAAAGAGATAGCAAAACATACGTATGTTTAACATTAAAAGAATTGCAATGAGAGAAGACAATTTACATCGACATTCGTTGCGCTCTCTGATACGGAAAATTGTTATCAACAAAATCCAAGTGACGTATCAATTGATAGCCGCCATATCTAAGAAAACAAATCTTTCCAGCGGCTTTATTTAATGACACATATGCACACATTCTTAGGTGGTATCCGGTACCGGCAATCATTCGCCGTGTGAAATTGTGCCAAACGGTTTTACGTTATGTGTGTGTGACAGAGAGAAAAGCGGATAGGAACGGAGAGAGCGAGAGGGAGAGAATATGGCAGTGCTCACAAGCTGGATTTAAATTACTTTTGGGAATTAGATTCCCAATAATCATAAATAACTTTGGCGGAAGCGTATGTGTTATTCACTCACTTATATGGTGTTCTCTCTGTGTATTTGCTATGCTGGTGACGGTCGTTTTCGGTGTCATTGTCGAAATTCCAAGTGAGTCAACGGAAAATCGTAAACGCTATTCTTGAGCTTTTTGGTATTTGTAATGTGCATATGCCAGCATTTTACTGCCTCATTAAAGATAGAGAAAAACGACCGAACAAACGCATCCCAGTACACATGTCTTCCAAAAAAAATTACCCAAAGACTTATTGTGCGTGTGCGTTATGGTTATGTGCGTGTAGCCGGAGCTGAGTCTTTATTCTCTATTCCAAGAATGTCATGCACTGCTCGACACGCCAGGACAAAGAGCAAAGCAAAAATAAATTGTATGAACTAATTCCGATTGAAACACCTGGTAAATTGGAGATTTATGCAAAACTTACTTACAAGCATTAAACCACTTGCAGGGGGTAATTAAATCATAGAATCAAGCAAAATTGTTGTATGCGCTAAAAACAAAATAAACGGCATTATGATTATAAGCGTAAATTATCCATATTCTCTCTTGCATACACACACACAAACCATCTATGATGTTAATCTTTCATATTTCATGCATTCGCACTGGTTTAAACGGATAGATAAAGTGGCAAGAGCTAAAAAATCAAGAGTTTGTGTGTTTGTACAAAGCCTTTCTCTCATTTTCAAGAGGATGAGAAAAAATAGACGGAAGAAAAAAAAAGAAATGGATGATGGCGATGGTGTTTCCTTTCGTATTGTGCTCTCGATTCCGTGAAATCAACCAACTCACCTTTATCCATGCATACATAAAATGCCATTTTCTCCTTATCTGCTTTGATCGCAATCCAAAAATGCCAGGTGCATATCGACTCTTACACGACCGGCCGTTTTCTATTGCCAATGCTTCTGGTGGCGGTGCTGGTGTGCACAGTGTGCCTCGTTTATTCGCCTGCAAATTTATGTTAATACACTTTTGAACAGACACTGCGAAAATTAATTTGATGGGGAATTTGTTTTATAGCTCTAATTACAGAACTAAACGAGATTGCAGAGAAATTAGCGAAACAATAAATCCCCGAACGTGAAAGTTTAGTGTAACGGTGCCGTTTAGTCTTCAACATTGGTTGTGTGCGTGTGGATGTGCCTTAGCGAATAAGTCGCTCTCGTTCAGGCCAGAACCATGCACAATTACAATGTGGAGGTCTCTCTCTTTCTATTCATTGCCACCTTTTGTGATTTCTAATCGACTCGCCCTCACACGTTCATATTGGTCTCAATGCAAGGTGTGCACGTTGCAACCGGCAAAGAGTGAAAAGGTGAGCGAACAAAAAATAAAAGCAACGAACGTATATTTGTCCATCGTTAATGATGTCTTTATAATCCAACAACAACCGACACCGGTGGAAACAACAACACGTTGAAACGAAACCGTCTCGCGTGCCTATCATTCTCGTTCATTTGTGCTCACATTCTTTCCCCTTTCCTCATCCATATTTTCTCTTTCGGGTGTTTATTCTGTTGTTCATCGCTTTTTTGGTGTAAATGGGATGCATTATTAAACACTAGCACTTACTACTGAGGTTTCATTGCACTCCGATCATTGAGTTTTCAGAAAAACAGGCGAGAATAGCACATTAAATAAATTGTTTTAACTTTTCGCGCGCGTAAATCTATGTATATAGCAAGCCGTGAGCAGGCGATTGAGGAAGAGAGGGAGAGAGGAGATAGCAAGAAATTTTCAATGAATGCGATCATGTTTGCATTTTCATGCATAAAACATTTTATTTAATGCTTGTTTAGCGAATTGATTGCGAGATATTGATGTCATCAGTTTGTTGCTGATTTTATGCTACTTCATTCCACATTTTACGATGTATATGCTCATAAATAAATGAATTGATGATCAAGAGTTCTTTCTTTTTCTTCCTTACTTCCACACACACACACACACACTTTCACTCCGCCTCTTTTCCTCTCTTTCCTTATCTCTTTCTCCCTCTCTCTCTGGCGTGCTTTACATATTCAGATTTCCTCTTTTATCGGTTCGCGAAGCAAAAACGCCAATATATATTATCAAAGTGCAATGCGATAAAGAAACGAACAAGAACAAGCATACAAGCAATAACTATGTAGTTCGGGGTAAAACTTCAATAAAGATTTAATGTTAATAAAACAACTTTGCGTTGGTGTCTGAGCCTTGTTAACCGGCTTTATTGAAATTGAAATGCACTAGTACAGATACACACTCGCACACATCCAAACACACACACACCCACACTTCCCAACACATCTGCATACGAAATACCGTTGAATAATCTCGTTCATTCACATATGTGGGCATCTTCTTCGAATGAACAACTTTCTTTCGCTTGCTTTATCGCATCTAGTTCACTTCTCTTTTTTTCATTTTATAATGTTAAAAAAAAGAAAGAACCGTCGACTATTTTCTTACATTCGAAAAACGATTGAGACAGTTGGAATGCACAAAAATGATTATCTTTCGTAGATTTGTAGTACCTAACAGTAGAAAGTCGAAATAGTCGTTTTACTATGTAATCTCTTGCCATGAACTTAGAAATGTTTCGGTCTATGTTTATTTTTATAATAAATATATTGCCCGTTCTTATACTTGTTCGCAAAATTCAATATTCCGTTTTTGATTTCATTTTTTTTTTTTGCTTCTCACAGTTCAAAATATTCGAAATAAAAACAACAACAACAAAAAAATGCAACGTTCGACGTTGAATAATGCGTCTGTGATTTTTCGCACTTGAATGAAATATTTATTAGAAGTGAGTTTTCATGTGCGAGCGTGAGCGTTCAGTTTGCTCGAGCATTAGTTCATGTATTTTCAAGAGTTGATCTTTTAATGGATGCCATTAGTTGAAATTTTGCGCATTTTTCACACACACACAGAGAGAGACAGAGAAAGTAAGAAATAGAGAAAATGCATTGCATGTGTGAGTGTGTTGTATTCAATTTTTCGGGCGTTCGTTCAATTTGGAATGCATATTGTGTCAAATGTGAGATATATTAGATTTTGACCCAATGTGACAGATGCCATTTTTTTTGCAGCTATGCATGTATGTTAGCTAATACACAAACAAATACATAGAATACCATCGACAAAATCGTATAATTTGGCCGGCAAAAATGCATGTAATTTCATTCATTCACATAATTTTCGTCGCCCCTACTCTTTTTTATTTCTCGCCACTTTTATTCATCATCGTGCACACACGTTTGTAATGCGTGTGCGGATAAATATGCTACATGAACATGAAATGTGACGGAGTATACAATATGAAAAAGTGAATACGTGGCGACATAGCCGCGGCACCCGTGCTATACTTTTATTTAAACGAAAGAAGCGCTTAACTAATCGTATGCAATTCATTATGTAAATATAACAGGCACTTGTCTGAGCGACAAAAGTCGAATGTTAAAAAGAATAGAGAGAGAGAAAGAGAGGAGTGGGATGAAAAGTGATGCGCACACAGTGCCATTGTAGAGAATGGCACAGCACAGCAAATATTAAGTGACAACGCATACATTTTATCGGAATTATAGACATTTCTTCTAAATTAGATTTTAAAATAGACGAAACGAAGCGCGAGAAGTAAATTGAATATGAATATCGAGCACATGTGCTGTGTTGGTGCATATGCAACAGTATACGACAGTGAACAAGTGAAGGAAAAACGACGAACGAATTCAAAGGCAAGGGGAAAGGGCAGAAAAATGTCAATAGCAAACGAACGAGAAAAACGGAATATGGTGTGAGAGCATTGAATCCATTGCTGAGATATCTATTTTTGAGTTAATATAAATATTACACATATGGATGTTTTTTTCTTCATTCGAAAAACACTTTACAATTGGAAGAACTGAACAATAGAATTACATTGAAACAACAACGGCAAAGACAGATAAATACATGAATAGAAGTGAACGCAAAACAGAGAAAATTACTTTAAAAAAATATCAATTTGGTGGTTTTTGTTTCGTTTTTGTAATACATAAAATACCATATAAAAATGAACAAGAAAAAAAAACATTACAAATAACATGCAACACACGTAATATTCTTTTTTTTTGTTCCTGCAAAAGAGGTGGAGAGGTGGGAGAGCTGCTGTGTAATTCTTATTTCTGTATTCGGGGAGAGAGAGAGATAACACTCACGCTTGAATGAGTTCATACTGGAAAAATGTGATATAATTTTTGAATAAATTTTCCATTAACTGTCGCCTTTTTTCTATGCAGTCATTTCGGAATATGCAAAAACATCGGCACAACAACAACTTGGTGATGGTGATGGTAGCAAAGGTGGTGGTGGTGGCGAGCGAAAATCGACTTGAATATTATAAAGGAATATTGTTGGTTCGGTTGCATGTTATGTTTTGCATATTGTAATAAGCGTTTTTGTCTCTATGGAGTTCGTCCGTTTCATGCCGTTGCATTTCGTTGTTTTTATTCTTCTTCTTCCTTTAACCACAATGAACAGCAGATAACACATTTACAAAGTAGCTAAATCGATCGACTTTGGATTTTTGGTCAAGTTGGGTAAAAAGAGAATCGTCGCTACCGCATAATATGTGTATAATAGTTCCCTCGATTGTAATAATTGTCCTGTATATGTGCTTCATGTCCGATAACTAGATTCTAATGTCGATGGTGTATGGTTTTAAGTTTGTTGTATGTCATGAGTTGTGTTGAATTTATTTCAAGGAGAAACAAAAAAAACAACAACAACACACTTTTGACCCGTCAAACATGGAAGCAAAGAAAAAAAAGAAACAACAACACGTTCAATCATGTATGCATTCCACATTTCAACGCCTTCAGAATATATACGTCATCATCACCACCACCACCATCACCATCATCATATATGAGTTTACTTAAATACGATCAACATGAATTTCAGCGGCAAATGCGTATCAAAATGGGTTATAAACCAAGGCATAGAAAGTCAAATGCTAAAAGCACATACTTTTCGCAAAACACAGTCACTCACACTTTTATACTGGATTGAAGAAGATTCGCAACCGAAAAAAAGCAACAACAACAACAACAACAACAGACGAATGAATACACTATGTGAAATAAGACTGATGTGATGATAAAAAGTGCGAGAGACACTAGATTTCAAAATTGGCGAAACATGCGATATAAGTGATACCGTCGCCCTAGATGGAAATGCCAAAAACGAAATATCATGTCTGTTGTTTTGAATGAGCCGTGGCTCTTTTGTCTTATGCCGCTGTGTGTGTGCATGTTATCATTTTTGTTGTGGTGAAATTCGTCTTCGGCAATATATAAATGTTGTTTCTTAATGGAAATAAATGGTTGTGAGAGCATAGTCAGAAAGTTTTATTATTATATTGGGTTATAACATAAAATGCAGCGTCCCGATAATCATGATGATAACGTTGACAGTGAACAAAACGGGTCGAGAAGAGTATTTTGGCATCTTGTTCTCTCCAAATGCAATACACACACCCACACAACAGCCAAGTATGTGTTAAAATGCATGACTGTTTCCATCTCTCTTTCTCCAGCTTATTCTCTCTCGCTCTTTTTTTCAGTGAATAATTTGTAGTGACTTGCAAATCCAGTTTTACATTTTGGCCACATTCTCTCACACTTTCATATAAATATAAAATACAAAATAGAAATGGATGTGGCAAAAGGATAGTGAAACGACCACAAACACACACACACACACACATACACATAGCAAAAAAAATCATACACGTATAGAGCGACACCAGCAAAGCACCAAAACCAACCACCATACATGCATACATGCAGTCGACGGGAAATTTATGTTTTAATTTTGTTATGTGACATGTTGCAATTTTTTATTGGATGGTTTTGCGCTCTTGATGTGCGCTCGTTTGGTTATTCGGTATTTACATACAACCTTTACTATTTGAATGACATTAACCAGTTGGTTAAATCAATCGAAATTGTTTTGGATTCTACCTGTCTTTAACTTTGTCATTGGTCTTTTCGTATTCAGTTTACTGAGACAATTTTTATGTATATTATCCAATATGTAATAAATCGCTGGTTGGCAAACATTGAAGGTAAAGAAAAACATTGAAGGCAAGAAAATGGAAAAAGAAGAAGACTTTGTTTCTTAAGTGAAAAAGTACTTCAAAACTGCTTCTTTTGATATCGACACAAATGTCGTCGTCGTCGTCGGCATACGGATTCAACGTGACAAATAATTCAGGCAATGCTTATTTTTCAAAGGACGACGTTGATCTACGGTACCGTTTCAAGTTGTGGTTAAACAACCGAATATTTTACGCTTCTGAATGGAAATGAAAATGTCTGAAAGTTACCTTCTTCTTTGATTCATTTGTTAGTGAGAAAATTAATACTATACTGTATCTTATTCTGCAACGTTTATAAATTTCGTGTTCTCTTTTTATTCGCTCTTTGTACTCGTTCGCCTACGTTCATATTGTCGTTTTGGTATGAGTTAAAATTCAAAATTCAAATATAGCGAACCTGACAGAATATGTTATTGTAACTTGGTGTGCCGGCAACTTTAAATTGGCTTCGTCCATACCAAAAAAGAGCCCGTATTGGAACGAGCTATGAGCGCGAGCGAATGCTCTTGTTTTCTCACTTACTATACATGAACATTTTACATGATTGTAACCGAAATGGAAAAAATTGGTGTTTGTGGTCGATTCATACTCTCGTTCTGTTCTCTGGTTTATGCTTTTTATTCGTCTGTGAAAATATTCCATAAAATTCTACACCTTCTTCTCATTTTTCTGCTCTCAATACCCCGCTCTCTCTCTATCTCTCTTCCTCTGGCTGTCATTTACTTTCGCATTCTTGCTTTCACCAAAGTTCTGTTGGAAAACTATGTATGCATATTCGTGTCTTCTCTCATTTCCATTCATATGAATACAAATTGTAGTTACAACGGTTAGACCCGAATCGCAATACAATATACGTATTTATATGCAATAAAGTTGTGTGTTTTCGTTTCAGTTTTTTTCTTCTTCTATCTACGTTTTCGCGTGCACGCGGATGCGCACATACTCACTCTTTCTCTGTTTCTCTATCATTTGTCCTTTTTCAAACTTTTGCTCTATAAAATCCATTTTTCTTTTGTACCTGCACATCGTGCACTTATGACTATTGTATAGAGACAACCAACAAACTGGTCAACGATGTCGAATATCCCAATACAAAAGCCGCTATTTCACTCAAATTTTTCTATATACAAACGAACACTCACACACACTCAAGGATTAGATCGAGTGTATTCTTCGGAAGAATATCTTTTCTCAATTGATCTAATTTCATTCTTTCTTACATTTTTAAATTCGAAAATACTTTTAAAAATGATACTTCAACTCTTTGTAAATGCAACGGATAAAGGTAGTATCCGAAAATGTTTCGTACCGCTTCAGATGCTCGTTTCATGTGCGGTAGCAGCAGGTAATTTGATCGAATTAAGCCCATCAGAGTTGGGTTTGCTTTTATCTTTATCCATAAGCTTTTATTTACATTTTTACCGAGAGCACCATAATTCATTTTTTTTGGAAATCAAACAATACATAATTGAAGAATCATGAGATATTTCGTTTTTTTTCGCAACGTCCTTCTTTTGCAGAGCATACCGCAAAAAATGGCATCAATGTGTAAGCACTAAAGTATTTTCTGCTTAAATTTCGCGATGGAAATGTGGTTTCTTCAAATGTTGTGTCGGTTTGGCGGTAGCAAAGGCAAGCAAAAGTGGGATCGAATTAAATGAATTTCAGTTTGGCTGTTGTTGTTGTTGTTTTGTAATATTAGAACAGACAATTAGGTACATTGCAAGCAATGAGCCGTATGATAGAAACAGTATGATGAAAATAACTACCTAATCACATTTATACGGTTATATCCGGCCAATGCTATTTCTAGTAAGCACTTTCTGCTAACGAATATCCGTACCTTATAGCATCATTTATGGTACTAATATTTTCCCAACGGTTCATATAAATGTAAGGTGTGTATGTGAGTTGTAAAAGCTGCAACGGTTCGTTTTTATGAATATGTCAATATAGCTTGCTTGCATTGTATAACATTCTCTTTTTTTTTTGGCCAACAACAATTTTTGCGAATGTGATGACAATGATGATGATGATGGTGGATATTTTCAAGAATTTACTCTTTTATATGGTTACTAATTCACATAACGATTTTTGGATGTTGTGCATGTGCGCACTATACTCACTAATAAAGCTTTACCTGGACTATCCAATTGAATTGCCATTGAATTTCATAGTTTCGTATCCTACTTCCACGTCGAAAAGGCGGAATTACTGGAAGAATTTGAGTTATTGTCAACTGAAGATATTTTTTTTTTCGGTGTCTTCGGAAAATTCGAAAAGTGCAGCTTAAACACAACTTTTTTGTTGTCCAAAGAAAAAAAAATCGAATTTTCACTGGAACAAAAACGCAATAGGTCTGGTCGCAAATTTTTTAGTTTTTGTAAGATGAAGTAATATGTACGTATCAACGTGATATTTATTGCTGACTATATAAAATTTGGTGAACGAAGTGAAGTGGCAATAATTCAAAATTATTGTTTTGCTGAAAATAGAAATCGATTTGAAATAGAGCAATTTAAAATAGACATTGCATTACAAAACGAAAACATGAAAAAAAAATATATAATGTTTTTGGTCGTTGTCTTTTTTTTTCTCCATATGTTCTTCTATCGCTTTTGTGTTCTCTGTCTCGATGGCTTAGTGCAGGCAAACATGTGAAGGCAAGCAAATCAAGCAAGACGAAAAAAAAGGAATAAATATATTGCAGTAAACTGTGCAAAAGGAGCAATATAGTAAAATTGTTTTTCGTCGTTGACTGTACATTATACAAGCATATGTGTAAACTGAATACGGCTGGTAAGAATGGTATGGTATGCCGATCGTTATGTCTCTCAATTTTTGTTTCTTCTCTATTCCATTCGGTAGCGTGCACAAATTTAATTTAAATAGGACATTTGTTTAACGGATAACACAAAATACACGACGATAACAAGCATTTTGAATATGGCCTGAACAAAATGCCGTACATGATGCACATAATTGGAAAATATTGCATTAAAATCGTAAGCAAAGTGGCGAAACTCGACTTATATCCAGCATTGCCGCACACAATGTGCATACGATGATGTGCAAGCAACAAAAATGAGAGCTGTGCCAAAGTAGAGACGAAAAAAAAGAAGACTGGAAGTGAGAGAGAGGCAACCAATCAAACCACATAGTGGATTTACAATAGTCACACATTTCGATACTGTTACCAAATGAAAATTCATCAAATTTATCAAAATTTACTAAAGCATTCAATTGACCTCGTTTGGGATTGAGTTGTTCATAGGCAGACACTGAATACACATGAATGTGATCTGAAACTTCATTTGAATTTCCATTTATTCGTTGTGTTTTTTTTTTGTTTTTACAATAACGAATGTTGTGATATATTTCAGCAGCAACATTCGAAGAATATGCTCAACAAAGCATCTTAATAAAGCTTATATTTACATTGCAATACAAAACAACAAAAAATGGTATTGTTTGTGTCAGGAAATCGAAAGTGAGTCTAATTAAAATGTTTACTTATTGCATAGATGGTAGAGAGATAGAGAGAGAGGGAGAGCAACCGAACGAGCCATGAATCGTTGTTTTGTCGGTGATGGTTGTTATGTGCCCTAAGGGGTTTGATAGATTTTGAATATGTTCAAAGTTTTGATAAGTGCTTGGCCCCTCGGCAAAAAAGCATCGTTTATGTTTCAAGTATGTGTGTGCATCGATATAAGTAAAAACAAAGCTCTGCAAATGCCGACACCAGAGAACACCAGAGAGTGGAATATAGAGAGATCGAGAGCACATTTCTTCCGCCACTTACATGCATATGGCGCAATAACTAAGACACAATACACAAATTTTGAACGAAAACATGGTTGCTGAGGCGCTCAATAGTAGTACTGATGGTGCTGATGCTGTTGATGCTCTCTGCACTGTGATATATTCTTGATTGTGCTGTTTGTGTGTGTGTATATTTTTTTTGTGTCAGTCCAATTCCGAGCTCAACTTTCGTGCTCGCTTCATTTTCAATATCAAAAGAAGGTATTGCACATTTCGTGGCATAATGTTCGTTTCGCATTTTCTTCTTCTTTTTGCTGTTGCCGGCATTTGTGTGTGCGCTTTCTTCCTTCTATTTTGTTTTTTTTTTCCCTCATTTTATTTCATTTTTATGTATGTCGAAGTTGGTGCCGATGTTTGGTGTATACGATTTTTTTTCTTCTCTTCTTTTTCTGCTTTCGTTTTATTTTATTTTATTTGCGCATTGATATCGGCAAGATATGCACGGGCAGCAAAAAGGTAATATAACCCCCTCACTTTTGGTGATACAAATTGAAATTTAAAAATGTAGTTCTATGGCATTGCCAAACGTAGCGCAATAACTGTTTGTATATTTACGTCAAAAACCTGCACATTCGAACTCTCGGTTTTGTATATGTGCACGCTCGTTTTGCTTGCTACTTACGTACGTAGCATTTCTCTTCTTCTTTTTTTTACTGTATGATTTCTCTCTTTGCACTCTTATTGCTACATGCCATTCGTCGCTTTTTGCCTTATTTTTATTATTTATGTATTTCATTTCGTGTAATAACTGAATTATATATAAGCTTGATTTCCTTCGTACCCAACAGAGAGCAAAAATATATATATCTCATTCTCTTTTTTTTACAAAATATCCGTGCATACGCCGAATTTGGCGAAAATGTTTGCAAACAAATACATGTATATTTCCAACTAACTTAAATTTTACTAACAAATCGAGAATAAACTTGCAATTTTGCCTTTTTTGCGTTGCGATTTTCTTTCTCGTGTGAAGATGAAAGGAAAAAAAAACACACACATGAAACGGTATACAATATGAGCTGGGATTCGTTTTTAGATGCGAGTGTGACAGGGTGCGCGAATAACTATCATTCGAAAATAAGGCCTGGTTCGACAATATTTGCAACCATCGAAAATGACGCAGAATTTACAATCACTCGCGCGCACGCACATACACAAAAAAGATATGTAAACAATTTGTTGTCTTAAAGCCAAAGTCAGATAGAGGGTTTTTTTTTGTGTTGGCAAAAATACAAAGGCACATTTCTCTTGCTAAAATGAAAACACATACGCCACATAATTCAACTTGAATGACTGCATCACCTACGGCAAAATAATATTCATAAAATTAACAATCATTTGATTTGGTTTAATTGAAATGGGAGAGAATGTATTTGATTTTAAATGTCAACAATGGAAAATCCACTCAGTTTTTTTATGTCTTAAGTGCCAATCGCCAAGCATGTTTCTTGACACGGGTCAAGAAAGTTTTACTCACACATTCAAGGACGACGACGACGACGACGACGAAGACGATGAAGGCGAACAACGTAAACCATTAGTAAAAATGTCCTTACCATTTATTTCCAACGATAAATGTGTAATGTTTTCAAAGAAAATAATTTCTTGTTTATATTTTCGATTTAGATATAGCATGCCAACACAAATATTCACCGTTGTCAAATGATATTACGGATCTATTTAAATTGTGTATGTGTTCTTTGTTCTATCTACATTACCAAAATATATCGAGCTTAAATCGTTTTTGATTTAGGCGAAGCAGTCTTTTATTTTATATTCGTATTCTTGTACATCATTCATAGTGTGAGTGGTGGGGCGGGTATGTTGGTTATTCTCAACCATTTGTTAAATAAACAAAATGACAGGCCAACCAAGGATTGTACCGGCGATAACATCGGGATAAAAAGATTTCGAAGAGTGCATGTATATGATTAAGCTACCTTAGTGGACTGAATACCAGAATCCCATTCAAAGTAGCACATTCTATTGTTTGAACGCTGGCCATCGCACACAGAGGCACATATTTTGCACACGCACAGCACATCAAGAGAGAGATAAAGAGACGACAAAAGTACAATGATGCATGCAGATCAAACACGGTCAAACTAACCCCATATTGAATACTCATTCGGAATATATCTTATAAAAAAAAATTGTTATTGCTTGTGAACAATTTTATCCACTCGAATCGACAATTGAATCCGATTAACAGCTTAAATTTGAAATGGATTTTACTACCAAACACTTTTTTTTTTGTATGAATCCACGACGAAGAAAAAATTCTTTAAAATATTGCAAACAATTTTTGAGCCAATTGCCTCGTCTCGATTACATTTTTCCCGAATTCGAAGAAGAAAACAAATTGTGTAATGTATCAGTGAAAAATCAAGAAAAAAACAAATAATCGAAAAGAAAAGTTCATTCTTAAACCTGCTCAAAATCCAATTCGTTTTGGGATAATGCCGACTGAATGTTTGCCCAGTTTGACCGTATCTGATGTGGATGCGGAAAATTGGCAATGAGTTGGCTTACATTTATATATATATATATGGGTACGCAGATGCACGTCCGCTTCGCAAATTATGGACACAAAAAGACAACAACATCATCAGTACAAACAAAATCGACATTAGAAATTCTATACACAATCATACGAAAGGTTTTCTGACGATTCATTAATTAGATTTTTGTTTGCTGATACGTGAGTATTTTAATGATCTCCGTATTCGTGCACACACATACTGTAGACATACACATACATCCATTCAAATGTATAAAGCCAACATGTTGTATATTTCTACAACAACACCGACCGGGGCATACTCAACCATGGTAATTTTTCAAAGCATCTTACTATTTTAAAAATTCGTTCACAAGATGTGGATCGAAGAAGAAGCATGAATGTTCCGAGGCCGCAGGTTTGCTACGGATAATAGGGATCTTATGAAAATACACACGATAATAATAATAATTCATCAAATGGTGACTTCAAGCGATAAAAACAAACCCAACAACAGTCGAAAAAAATTACCACCGACAAAAAGTGCTCTCCACCTGATAACGAAGCTTTGAGCAATAAATGCTGATGAAATATCAAATGATTTAGAGAGTACGAAAAAAAACCTATATGAAAGAAAGTACCAAAAAAAAAGCGATTGTACTGTGTTAAACCGGCCAAGGACACAATACGTAAATCGCATCTCATTGTTTCAATCTATTCGGGATGGGTTCTTTTTTGCCTTCAACTTTTTCGATTGTTTTGTGATGATTAAATCTCTTACATAATTTTGAACCAATATGAACTTTAAATGGTTACCGGCTATTATCATCATCCGAAAATTGTTCTTTGAATTGTTAGCACGATTGTCGTTTGGATACAATTTTGAGTATGCACTATCTGTGTGTGCACCACATGCGATACACAATGCTGCCATACACAATGGTCAACATTTATCCCATTCAATTGGCTAGAAAGTTGTTTTGTTGTTATTCCTCATTTGCAATTGCTGCAAATAAACACTTTCAACTGGCATCATTGCAACACACAAGCAACGATGAAAAACAGCAACTACAAATAACGACAAAAAAGGTGAACGAATTATGGAAGTTCGGGACGTGTGTACAAAATTACACACACACACACACAGCGTGTGTTTCGTGTGTGGGTTTCGGTGACGGGCATGTTTTGTTGTATGCAGAACATGAATAATTTCCATTTGTATTTATTCGGTTGGTGGTTTCGTATGAGCACGAAGAGATGCTGAGTATGCGTGTGTGTGTGTGAGAGAGAGAGAGAGAGAGAAAGTAAGAGCAAAAAAGAGAAAGATACCGTATTGGATTAGCGCAACTAAAATGAATAATATGTTTATTGTTGGCATTTTACAATTCGCATATAGTGTGACATTAGTTTATTACACGCATTGCCTATTAAAGCTCCAAATCTTGCAACAAAGTAACGTGTTGTAGCAATTCTCGTGCTATTGAGCGTCAGCCAATACAACCGCACACACCATTCATTAAAATAATAACTTATTACAGTTAGAAAATTAAAAGCCGAACTCAGGAATTGTTCTTTCTCTCTTGCCGGCACACAAAAACTGCAATTCTTAGGGTTGGGGCTATGATATTTAAGCTTTGCCACAATTTCATTATTTCATTATTCAGACAATGTTACATGTTTCCGTTGGTCGACTCGACACAACTTTTGGGCAATATTTTCTTCGTTTTTTTTTTTGTATTCGTCCTTTTTTCCCTGACGATTGTTTTTCACATGTCAGCCCCTACATACAGGCACAAATTACGAATGCAATTCGTTTGAATTGATTTGAAAGAAGGAAAGGGAGCACGCTTAACGGTGAGCTTAAAAAAACTTTTACAAAACTGTTGAAAAATGTATGTTGTGAACGAAGAGCGCAACATACAAGTTATTGAACAAACAATGCGAGAAAACTACAGCCGTTGACGCGAGCCGTTCAACATCGTTTGTTCGTCAGCGTGATTGTGAAAAAAAGCGAGCTGTTCAATATGCATATGAATATCGTACAATACTTTAACTTTTGTTTGTTGTTTCAAATGCCGTGAGTTTCCTTGAAATCGTGGGAATTGAATGAAAACAAAAATATATTGTGCTTTTGCAATTACATAAATCGATTGCCTTAATTTAAATTTAAATGATAACCACTTCGGGCCAATACACATTGAATGCATCATTTATGCACTGCATTACGATGTGTTAATGAGCCAGCAGAAAGAAGGGACAAAAACAACAACAACAATTGATTTGTGTAATTTGTGTTCTAAGTACGACCTTTTTTCTGGGAATGATGCATCGATTTTGAATTGTTGGATACGATTGGTACGTGTACAATGTGTAACAGCGGTTGCATACATCGACCACACATATTTGGGTCGTGAGTTGATGATCGATTCGTAAATAAAAGTGTTCAATTGGTAAAGTTACAACAACAAAACATTATGCACATGTTTCATGTGGTTCCATTTCCACGAAATGCATACTATATATATATTGGACGAAATTACGAAATAATTTGCTGTAAGCGCGAATGTGAAAAACAGCACACAACATTGAGGTTTTAAAAAAAGAGCATTTATAATATATATAACAAAACTAAACACAGAGACGACCGAACGAACAAAAAATAAATAAACGAATCATGTAGAACTATATAATTTTATCAATTACAGTTGCCTTGATCAGGGGTAAAACTTCGGTGCAATCAAAAAATCCACGTATGCAGCTAAAACAATCATTAAGTGCACGTTCATATTCCAGTATGGCGTTCAAACAGCATTTCGAAATGGTTGATGGTATTTTATTTCGCTATATCTGCGGGTGCTGTTGTTGCTTTTATTATTTTTGCTATTTGTAGCTGCTGCTGCAAGAGCGAGAAATAGGGAGCTTGATTCTCGGTAATTTTTTTTATGTAAACTTTGCTCACGAATACTTACAGGACTCACATAGTGGATTCCAATTGGAATGTATTGCATTGAATTGAAATGTGCACAAATGTATACTGTAACTAGGCGACCATGCGACTAGTCAAATCGACGCTATTTTACTTTTAATTAAATGTTTCAACATCGTAAAACATCATTCAGCATTATAATTTTCAGCACAAACGACGAGTTGCCGCTACATTTCCCTACTATGCTGCTGTTGCTGCTGCATTTTTTTCGTGCAAAAAAAAGAAGTGGTGTATTTGCGCGTCCTCCATTCCATTCACGCGTTTAATACTCATATGCAAAAAAAATATATATAACAGAAATATTCTCATGCAAACTTTGTTCACATTTCGGAAGTTATCACGCGCGCGTGCGGAAAGGATGTCATTTTGAGCGAATAAACACAAAATTACAAAATTGCTTCTAACCTGATTTAATTTTTATGCATGCTGCCATTGTTGCGAGCGCGCGTTTAGCCGCTTTTATTATCGTTGATGTTGCTGGTGTTGTCGGTTTTTTTTTTCTTCCCTACCCCGTTTTTTTGGACAATTACATCATTTATTTCATAGACACCATTGTCGAAGCCTATGTGGATTGTCTTAGTCAATGGTAAAAGTCCATTGCTGTTGACTAGCTATATAAAAACTGCGTTGTAGTCACAGGCTCCACGCGAACTAGTAAACTTATATAGAATCCGTTCCGTCCATTCAACACATTGAATGGTGTCGCAAGAAAGATTTTGCACACAATACAGTGACATAAATGTGTTGGATGGTCAACGATAAGATCTATGGACGTTGATGTTGCCAACGCAATTGGCTCTCTCTCTGGATTATTCGTATGAATTGGACAAAGTCCATTCCCATTGCTTTTAATTCATCATATTTTTTGACAGTTGATTTTACAGAATTCAAAATTAAATCAAGTGGCG
Organism: Contarinia nasturtii; assembly: GCF_009176525.2. Classification (NCBI taxonomy): domain Eukaryota; kingdom Metazoa; phylum Arthropoda; class Insecta; order Diptera; family Cecidomyiidae; genus Contarinia; species Contarinia nasturtii. The sequence goes on from NW_022197486.1 coordinate 7,479,033, forward strand.
CGATAATTTTATGGTAAAAGCATTTCAAATTAAAACCAAAATCTAACGACACTGAACTTTCGTCGTGTACTCAAAAGGATTAAGGCCAATTATATTTTTGGCACTCAGTATAATGTTACTAATCTAGACAAAGATTTCATTGTTTTGAGCGGCGAACCCGAATCGCTCCAACAAGAATTACATATAAGCAGCGACTGGTATTCGATTTAGATTTCTGCTATTTGAAATGTTAAAACCGGATAAATGCGAAAAGCAGCGGTATAGATAATATCCCCAAAAAAACGACGAGCGAAAAAATAGAAGAAAAAAACATTCCGATGTGAGAAAACCACAAGAACATGCATTTCTTTGTCATTAAGCGCTTTTCGTTGAAAAAGATATTACGCGTACGAATACCGAAAAACCGTGAATTACATAATAATAGTCGCCGTTGAAAATAGAGTGAGTGGGAAGTTGAAATATAGAGAAAGAACGAGAACAGCATTCAGTGCCACAATGGCACATAAAATGAGTACAATGTATAGCAAACAAGATGGTAAAAGGCGGAGTTGATCAAGGCCAAAACGAGTCACCAGCTCAAAAGAGGCAGAGAGAAGAAAAAAAAATTAGAAAGCGAAACGAAGAAGAAAGAAAAGAAAAAAAAATGAAATGAAATGGAATCAAAATGAAATGGAAAAATAATCTAAAAGTCAAGAAAACAGCGCGGCCACACAACGATTGGCAAATGGTTGGAATGGGCAAACGCGATGACATATACAAATAGAAAAACGTACACAGCGTATAAGTCGCGTCAAAGTTGATAAATAATTTTGCGCTTTTGCATTTATATTGGAAAGTAAATTCCTTTTCGTAAATTAACACATCCTTTTTGATCCCATTTCGACAAATCCCTATCGAATTCTCGACTTGAATCTCAATAAGTAGCATTCCATTTCAACGCGTTCGACATTTTTGTCTGTGTATCTCTCGCTCGGTTTCTCTTTCTCTCCCTCTCTTGCTCTATCTTTCTCTCTCTCTCTCTCTCTCTCTCTCTCTCTCTCTCTCTCTATTTCATTCTTGCTTATTGGTCTTGCTCTGTCTTACACATCCGAATCGTTCGCAATCGTTGTTAGTTTTGTTGTTGCTGTTGTTGTCACCGTTGTCATTTTCTTTGTTGCCATTGCACTTTTCGCCTTCATTCTTTGCTCGCCTTTTTCTGTATTATTTTCGCATTATATACCCATTCAGTGTCGCTTTGCGTGCGTGTTTCTTTTCTGTTTGTGTTTGCTTTCTTCTCATACATTCGATTCTAACTAGCTTTCGCTCGTTTATTCTTCTCGTTTTTGAGCTTTCGATATTCCATTCCTCTTTTATTCTCGCCCGTACACAGTGTGTGCGCGGCAATTGTTTCTTTTCTCGTGCTCTATCTTTCTCTTTCTCCATTTGTTGAATTTGAGATGTCGTCGATGCTGATGCGAAAATTCGCTCATGTTAACACCAAACTTGTGAACATAAATTCAGTGACACAATCGAAATCCGTGCAAACATACTCATACTCACAAATTTCTCGATTCCGTGAAGAATGAGAAAAATTGAACTCGCATGAACTTTCAAGAGTTGCCGAATTACGTGAACCAACCACCCGCTCTGCCACAATCGAAAAAAACACCCTCGCCAAAAACGCATTCCAAAGTAAAGACAAACTCACGAATATAACTAGCTGCCTCTCGATCGGCATCTTAAACATATACTCGATGCAGCCGAGATGTCATAGAGCGCCAAAGACGCTTCATAAAATTAAATAACAGTGGCGAAAACTTTGGTGCCAAGTGCTTTCACTCAGTATCACGCACGGGCACGGTTGTTGATAAGTACCCTTATTATTTTTCCTGTACACATACACACACAAACACACATTACATGCACCTACACGTCGTTTCGCTGCGATTGCAATTTGGGACTGTTGCAGAGAGCAATCGAATGAATGGTGTGACAAGACGACAACACAAAAAACTTCACAACAAGCCCAATGATTTTCACCCTCAAAAAAGAAGTTTGTTTGTTTGTGTGTGAAAGTCGGTACACTTTTTTTTTTCTTCCATGTTGGTATGTTTCATACATTTTTCCATTTGATCGTTAAAATTGATTTAAGCTTAACAAATGCATATTCTACACTGTACGTCTCTCCTCCAATGCCTCTCAATCTCCAATTTGCTCATTTTCTTTCTCTTTCGCCATCATCTTTTTAAAGTTACGTGCAAAACTTGTTCGGCGCTAAAATGAGTTTTCCCAACTAAAACTTGTGTGCCCTGTGCATTTCAATTTCTTTTCCACTCTCTCTCTCTCTCGCTCTCTCACTCACTCTCGCAAAAAAAAATTCGCCTCTTACACACGCCAAAATCATTGCATTTTCATGGAAACATTTCAACTACTTGTATTATTACCAGCGCGACAATTTCAAGTTAGCACGCGAGTGTAGTACATTCTTAAGAAAATGCCACTATTTCGTGTCCAAAATAATGTCAAATCTTTTTGGCATTCGATGTGGCCGGTGTCTATATAACTTCAACGACGATGTCAATGATGATGATGATTTTCTTCAAATAGCTAAGTTGCCACCCAAAATCGATGAATGAAATGCACTTTTTGCTATCGTCTTCTTCTATCCCCTTCTTCTATCTATCTCCACCGCGAGCACTAATTTATTTATAAAACAATATACATTTACTGTTTGGGTCGTTTATATTGTGTGTATGATACCTGAAATTCAAGTTCGTTTATATAGAGCGTTAATTACACACGATTTTTCGTGCACAATGCACGATGACGCTCTGTGTGGCCGGTTTCATTTTTATTGTCTACTTTTCGACATTCTTTATTACTCATTAATCTTAATATATATGTATAATATCATTTGCTCGTTCGGCGGAGAGTTTGCCGAGAAAAAAAACAGTGAGAAAAAGAGAGCTTTGTCGTTTTGTTTGTGCAGTTTTTCGTGGGTCGTGCTCTAATTTTCACATTTCTTTTCTCGTCACCATATTCATCTCGATTCAAAACATGTCGCTTCAAGGTCCGTATCAATATATATATTTCTCTCTCTCTCTATGTGTGTGTATGTTATTTTTGTACCGTCATGCTCATAAAGTTTTAGCTTTAAATATACATATATATGTATGAATGAACGGTTGCGTTTCTGCCATCACCGTGCAGGTCACATCATTTTTATACGAAAACTTTTATTTTTTGATGACTTTGATGGCAATGATAAAGATGTGACCGTAAGCAGGTGGAATGCTAAAACGGCTTTCTAAATCATTACTATGTATGTACTGTATACGGTAAGTAAGTACGTGGATTGAACGGGAGACGAAAAAAGGCAAACGAATAAACAACACGAGATGGATGGATCGTGCTCGTCTTCATTTTCGTTGTTTGATAGATGGATGCACGATATGATTTTGAGTTAAATAGTCACATGTTGATGATGATGATTACGACGACGACGACGACTAGTCGGTTTCATTGGCCATGCAAAAGACACACTCAGACTTGCTCTTATTTAACTATAACTCTCTTCTCTCTTTCTCTTTCTCTCTGTGTTGTTGAAATAAAACAACCACAAAAAAATATACATACATAAATAATAATTGCAAGGGCAAAAATATCACTTCACAAAAGGGAAGCGGAAGATAGAAACGAAGAACGAGTGAACGAGAGAGAACGATAAAAAGTAAGAGAAAATATCAACCCTGATGACAAAACACATAAAAAAAATTCTTTATTAACAAGTTTTTCGTTCATAAAATTGTGTCATCAACTGAATAGAAGTGAAGAGTATGCTTGATATAATAAATGCGTATGCCACGCAAAATGCACACACTCGCTCGTTCACAGGCTATGATGATGGATTTGTGCTGAACAAATAAAAAGAGAGAGAGAGATGGAAGCGGATTGGAATGGCAGGCAGACAAGAGAATGGGCAACGAAAAGTGTACTACAAACATTTTAAATATCTTGAGTTTTAGCGAGAGGACGTGCAATGAAGGAGAGTGTGAAAGACAGAGAGTGTATCTAGTAATGAAAAAAAAAAATTAAGCGAAATGAACTTTTGAACAAACGTTTTGCTCGACTTCGTTCAGCATACACATTTTTTTTACTACTATTATTATTATCATCATGTACTCTACCATTTTATATTTTCTATGTAAATTCACATTAATATTTAAATTCCCTATTCCAGTCGAATTGATGGGTGGCTTTTTGCGCGCATCTACATTGCAGTCTGATGATGTTACTCCATTGCTTCTTGATTTTTCACATCTTATACATGCACACACTGATCAAATGACAGTTGACACATTTTTTGACATAAAACAAACCGGTGAATATGCATTAGAAGTAGCGCAAGTGTGATATCAAAAATAGAATGTTCATTAATTTCATTAGAATTCTAATTACTTGTCTTTGTATCATACATTTAACGTCAGTCCTCCCTTCGATGTGACACTGATTTCTTTTCTTTCCTTTTTTTTATTTATATGCATTGTGTTTGCAAACGAGGAAGAAATAAAAACGCGCCGACAACTCGCATTCATGCGGAATCGAAAAAGGAGTTGAACAAATGACAGTGTCATTTTATTTTGTCAGGAAGTGGGATTGGATTTATGTTGAGATTTGATAACACCTTATATTTGTTGGACTTTTTTGTCATCTTTTTTCTTTGTCCCCGTTGGCCGTGTCTACGGGGATGACTAATTTAATAATTTATGAAGTTCACCCAAACGTTTGCGTCACGCTGAACAAACATATCGGTCGGGATTACATTTATCTTCAAATAATATAAAACAATTCAGTTGGCACAAAAGTTCTTTCATATTTTTTTTTTCTTTGAAAATGTGTAAGATACAAAAAATAAGCGAAAGGATGAACATTGGATGAAATGACATGATTCTCTCTCTCTCTCTCTCTCTCTCTCTCTCTCTCTCTCAAACACACACACACTTATTCGATTGAAAATAAAATTTCGTTTCGCGCGGAGCGAAAGAGAAAGGGAACCTTCAAGAAAGACTCAAGTGAGAATATCGGCGTATGTGTGTTTGATGCCATCATATGTGTTATGTTGGCGCATTTATTCGTTCGTTTGTTGGGAAATAACATAAAGCATATCGTGTGCAATGCAAACTTTTTCGCAAAACAAAACTCACTCATATTCAGTTCAAGACCCCAAATATGCAGAAAATTGGAAACGTGAACATCAACGAAGAAGCTAAAACGAGCAAAAGAGATAGAGAGAGAGAGAGAGTTGAAAAATAAAATGAAAACCGAAAAGCCCAAAGAAAAAGAGGAAGCAACAAAACGAAGAAGTAGAAGCAACGATTTCAAATAAGGAAGAGCTCGTTCGCTCACACACACACACACGTCGATGATGTAGCAAAAGAAGCAGAAGGAGAGAAATTATTATACTGCATCACATAAATTATAACTATTTAAAATAAGTTTTACTATCCATACGCGACCACCATTGCTATCAACTACTCATACAGTATATTGCAATCATTATTCCATATGAAAGCTCACAATTACACACATATACACATACAACAAGTATATGTTCAACGGAAAATAACGCTCGTTTGCAACACCCGAACTAACACACAAAAGATACGACGATACGATGGGCGAAAAGTGTGTATACAAGCAATCGAAACGAGTACAAGACATAATGAAAAAGAGAAAGAGAATGTTTACTTAACTTAAATCAGATTCTTCGACTTTCCGTTGAACAGAGCGACAGCAACCGACAACGATAACAACTCGAACCAACCGACGATGACGATGCATTCGACGAACACTTTTCAACCGTTTGATTCGGCGATCGTATGTTTTATTATTATATTTGTATGCTATCAAGCGCGCGAAAGACCTCATTCTCATTCTCTTCCATTTTTGCCTCTATCATTTTCGCTGTATTTTCTTCGCTATCGTTCATACATTTATGTTTATGCGCGCGTAATATTTCGATAGAGAAAGAGAGAGATGGAGATGAGGGCGGGGGAGAGATAGAAAGAGCACAAGAAGTGTACGACACAGCATAACCGAGCAAATGACAAAGATAACTTTAGATAAGACACGCGACATGTGTTTTTTATTAGAACTCTATAATAAATTTTCCATAAACAGTGGAAAATAATCAATGAGAGCCCATGTTTCACTTACTGCAAATTTAATAATAATGTAATTCCACTAGTAAACATCCTAAATATTGTTCGCTCGCCAAAACTTCCATTCTCTCGCTGGCGCACACACAAACACACAACCAGTGTCTTGGTAGCGAACGCTCTATTGCTTGTTTACTTTCAATGGGGCAAATTAGAGGGGCCGATGAATGATGATGAGAAAGAACACGATGCCAAATTTTCTATTATTTCTATTTTCGACTTTTGGTGCTGTACATAAAATATTCAATTTCTCTTACAAATTCGATGATTATTTAGAAAATTGCAACACCAAAATGCGAAATAGTATGGTCAATTCGTAACGATGCAAATTCTACGCTTGGATTTTAATCCAGAATATTGAATAACGTTGTTATACGAAAAGAAAGTATGATATGTCGGTATTTTTGGTCTCAATTTACCGAATAAGGATACCCATTGCATCTTCATTGGATCGCATGCACATAGCAAATGCCATTTGTGTCGTTCTTTGGAAAATCTGTGGGAGAGTGCTCTTTAATATCAAGCCACTTGCTCCAATCAATATGGTTATCATCCGGTTGACGGTGTTAAAGATCCTTGACTTCAAGCTCATTACCTGAACCATTCATTTTCTTTCGTTACAGTTTTTTCCCTCGTCCGTGTTCGAATTTTTTTTTTCTTCTCTGCTGTCTTTCTAAATACGGAATTTTTCTTATCGTTTCGATATTAAATCATCGAATTTTTCGCCAACCACGGCAAAACAGATATGGCGTGGAAGTGAGTTTGTGTGCATGCGAACACGAGAATACTGTCCAAATGTTATAAGCTTTTGCTTCACTGAATTAGCGAAAAGTTTTCAACCAAAATTATGACTTTATGAAAATAATCATTATCCGTATTCTTGCCAATATCTCATTGATATTGAGGCGTCATTTCATAATTTGGCTAAAATGAGCAAAGCGAATGAGTAAACTTGCACAATTTGTTTTAAAAAGCGTCAAGAAGACAGAATTAATGCACATTGGATTCATTTTCAGCAAGTGCTTTTCCATTATTACTATGTTTATAGGTGTGCGTGAGGTTATGCGAGAACCATACTAACGCATTAACATACATTTTTGTTACATTTGTTTTTAATTTTGATCAATTCTAGGTGGAGGCACAAGAACGATAAATCTCATCGTATCAATTTTTTTTTTTTCAATTTCCACTTTGATCAAGTATGGCTGGTCTAGTTGCAAATTACCTCGCTCTTCTCTATCAATACATATGGTTGTGCTATCATGATAATTTAATTGTAGGAGAGAAAATGAGTGAGAGAGTTTCACGCGGCAAACATTCATGGCACAATTTTACGTAAGAGGAGAGACAAAGAAAACGATTTCAAGAGATAGAAATAAATGCTCGATAACGATGACTCGCATAGTACACGATTCATATGAATCATGACTTAATTGCAAATGTGGTTTACTTTGAAAGTTTGTTGCAAACACAAACAAAATGGATGAGTCGAGAAATGAAGAGAGAAATAAAAAAAAAATATTTACACACAAAGCTCATGCTACTCAAATATGAGATCTATATATGATAACTTCGTACTTAATTTCTGCATATCGTTTGTACAATGATGATACAAACAAATGGCTCGTCTATTCCAATTAATTAAATAGCAACGATTACAAACAAGAAACTATAATAGTCTATGTCTATAGCATAACAAAAAAAAACCTATTCCATGGCCTCGCATCAATTAGCAAAACATTTAAAGCAGCAAAGAGTTTTTATAGTTATTAAGGACGCATAGAACGCATACATAATGCAACAAAAATGAAGAGAGAGGAAAAAAAATGTTGGAAAAAAATCGTCGCAATTTATGTACCAGTGATGTTATAATTGGCTTGAATTTATTGTGTCGACGCCTTTTTGGCGAATCCTCGGCGTCGTTGCCGTTGTCACCATCGGGGAAACATCGATGCTCTCATTTTCAATGGCCTTTTTTCGTGTTCTCTTTGTATTAAAACACACACCACTTTAAAAGTTGTCACACAAATGAGAAGAAAAAAAAACTTTTCTTAGTTTGATTTACCCATGATCACATGGGAGCACGTTTGAATTGCCAGTAAAAGTAGTGTACCATGACGTAAAAGTCATCTTGCTTTCGATTCAGAAAATTATCTTTTACCAAGCCCGTTATAATTGCGCTTTCACTGAACCAACCTAAACCGAGAAAAAAAGACGAAAATTATAATTTTTGGTCACCGCCAGAAAAACGCGCGCCAACTGTTTTAGTAGTTTGATAATTTTTTTATTGTTGTTGTTTTTGTAAATTATTGTCTTTAACAATTTTCAATTTTCCATTTGGAATAGTCGAGGAATATCCGTGCCAAATTATGTGATGACCTAGAATTAAATTTAATTTACGACATACAAAATGCATATTCACATACGAACAGCAGGTGAAAGCAAGAAGAAAAAAACATGAGCAAATAATGAATTACAACCGTTTTTTATGCTTTTCTATCCTGGCACCAATTTAACGGACACATACACAGCACTCGACCAGCAAACATTTTATTCTTTTCTGAATTCAAACAGATGATGATCCACACTGACTCACACCGAAATGACATCATCCTACTAATAAAAATTAATAATTTCTTTAATACTGTTACTCTGATGATATAAAATATGATACATTCTATCGGCCATAACTTTTTACTACACATACGGATAATGTTTGCGATTTTTTTTT
>NW_022197486.1:7502960-7529748 GCF_009176525.2 Contarinia nasturtii
TTCTTACCCATTCATTAATGTATAAAAAGGTTTACTAAACACATGTTATAATGTTAAATAAGTCAAACACCGAAAATATAATCTCGAATACATAGTTTCAAACAAGTTCATCATTTATTTCATTTAGTTTTTGACGACATTCATAGAATGGATTGATAAGCATATTATTTTATAAGTATCAATGATTTTGATCAGCATTAGCAGCGAACGCATTGAATAATAATCACCTGAACGTAACATAGGTGTTGACGAGTGTTCCAAGGGTTCAGATGACGTTTCATCTAATTTTTTAATTAAAATGAGTTTGTGATTGTAATTGCATCAGCTATAACAAGAGCTATAAGTTAGTGGCTAAAATATGCGACCACAATGCCAAGGCCCAATCACATTCAAAAAAATTAGAAATGAAAATACACACACGACACATAAATGGATTGCGTTAAGTGAATCTCTCATTTTCTAATAGAATCTCAGCTCATGAACAAACATACAGAAATCAATGTCGTTTGTTAATGCAGATTGAAATTTATACTCTTCTGTTTGCCATCTTTCACATCCCTGCATCCGTTCGTATCGTTCATTTGCTCCAATCCACATTGAGTGGCATTTTCTAATGCATTTCCAAGTGTGAACACATAACAGTTATAATCAGTTGCAATTAAGCAAATGGTTTTTATTGCAAATACGAAGGGACCAATTGAAATCTCCACTAAACGTTTTTATGCGTTCATACAAGAATTATTGTGTACGAACGGATGGGATACGAAATGAACGAACACTAGAACTGGAGAGAACCTCAATATATGTATGAACGCTAATATCACAACAGGAACATGCTTGAGACTTGGCTCTGTTCATTCGCTCTTTTTGTCATTTTAGTTTTTCACTTTGTAACGAAAAAAAAAGACATAAAAAACTCCCCATCTAATGGAATATTGAGTGTGATCATGTGCGTGTATTGGGCATTGTATTAAAGTGCGTACACTGGCCCATTACATTCATTTTAATTCGAAAAACTTTCATTCTACACTGTATTTGTTCATATCCATATGATTATACATTGAAAATGCGCAAGGGAGAAAGAGCAGAAGGAGAGAAACTATGCGTATGCTAGAGTGATAGAGAGAAAAAAGCGCAGTGGCCTGCAATCGCAACGCTCGATGGCAAAATATATCAACTAAAGTATTGTACCAATACACAATACTGAGAAGGGATTGCGGTACACGAAATACGTATGTTCCTTATTCTAGGGTAAATAGACGGCGCCAAAATGCCTAGACTTGAAATGTACGTATATAATTCTATGGCGCCACCATAAAGTTTAACGCTTTTCCATGCATACATCCATAGCCTTAGATTTTTATAATAAAACAATGTCATGTATATATATTGTGTGTATGTGTATATGTGTTCATATTGATATTTTCCGACACGAGTGTTCGAAGTTGGTGATTCAGAGCAAATGAATGCTACGCAATGGCAATGCATGTTCGTTCATTCTAACGCTTTGATTGCAAAGTTAGTTGGGATTAGGCGCTTGTAGTCATGAGCGCGCATGAGAGCATATTCAAGAGTTGCCGACAACACATTGAATTAATGCAATTGACAATGGAAACACCAAAGCCGCATTTAATTTGTGGACATAAGCGCAATCGCTCATTCAAACTTTGTCTATTTTATAAAGGAAAATGCGTTAAATAATTGATTATTGATATATAGCCAATTGGCCGTATATGGAAGTGCAAGAGACGCGACTATCTTTTTAATGTCGTACTCGCACTCATGAACATCGCCACCACCACCACCACCATCAACAACAACGTAAAAACGCTCCATATCAAAAGAAAATAATAATATCTTTGTGAATTCGAAAATACACACATGTAACAGAACCGGTAAATCTATCGTCTATCCACGAATGATATGCAGTCGCAAAATCTATTATTCAATTACATGGAGTTACTTTTAATATGCGACCGTTTTTTCTATGTCGGGGTGACTGTTCTCTTCCTCTTTCTCTCTCGCTCTCTCTTTTGTATTTGATGGCAAGTTGCAAAAATATCAAACAAAAAATTATGCTGAAAAAGTTGATTCCACCCCTAATGAAATCGCTCATGTGGAAATGTTTGAGGTAGTAAATGTGCTCGCGAATGAATGAAGAATACAAAAAAAACGATGGAGACAACAAAATAAAGTGAATCAGAATTTATGTTGGAAGAGCAAAAGTTCTGCATAAAATACGAATATATAAAATTTATCTAAAACCAGTAAAATCCTCACTCGATGACTGTTCACTTCTCTTTCTCACTGCATTTATCTGTCTTTAATTTTTTTTCTCAAATGCTCCAAGATGAATCATCGCACGTGATGAGTGATGAAACAAAAAAAAACAATTCGTCGAAGCAAATTTCGCGGAAATCGACTAGGCCCGCTCGTGTGGTACGTAAAAGTTGTACTTGATCAAGAACATTATACAGAATAACGCAACACGGTGAGTCATCACCAATGGCTCTCTCTCTCTCGCTCTCTATTTTGAGTGTTTTTTTTTGTTGGCAGTGGCGACAATCGATGATAAAAATCTCCGACGATTCGAATAAAAACGACTTTCAAAAAAGGTCAATATTTATTAGTTTTTCTCCAGCCTTTTGACTGCTATTTCTTGGAATTGCACATTCAAAAGCGACAGACAGAGAAACAAGCTATTTCGACATTGAATATTATTTTCGAGTCAAATAATATCGAATACAATAGCATTGAGCTTGCGAGTGAAAGAGAAAGGATAAAGAAAAACATTTCAGCGGGTCAAGAACCGAAAACCGGCAAAAACCAAATCAAACCGGATGGTTGATGAGGCATTCATAAAAGAACATGTTCGTCACTTCCTTTCGGAAATATCAGTGTAAAAGACTTTCGCTATATCTCTCTCTCATTCTCTCTTCCATTCGTTAATATAATTTCATTGTAATTTCCCTTTTCATTGGAATAATGCAAGTTTTGGTCGAAAAATTTCCCCGACCATTTTATAATTCTTTTTAGAACGACCGTTTCCTCATTTGTGCGTAACAATTGAGCTGCAACCAACCGGAGTAGCTATATCGTATCCAAATCAAAATTATTGTGGTAAATCTATACAGAGAGGTTGAGAGCGTAAAAGAGAAACCACTTAAGAGTTTGGATTTCTCATAAAAAATTACTACAAGTCACAATAAATTGGATATAAAAATCTAGAAAATCACAGCTGCCGCCACCGTTGTTGTGTTCACATTGACTTTTTCTTTCTATTTTCCTCGTAATCGTGTTGTGTGTGTATGTACTGCGTACATGCAGCCATCAAGAGTGCGCACAGCCACTTTTCTGTTGTTTCATTATTCGGATAGTTTTCCATTAATTGTAGCATAACGGCATTGCCATTTTCAGTAGAGCACAAAACGCGACTAGCAATCAAATTAGCCAGGGGAGCAAAATATAATATGTGTGCATAGTGTGAGAAAAAGTGAGAGAGTCGAGAAGGCTAATGCATAGTTTGTATACTGTTGATTGTATGAATGGTACACATTGGCAAACGTAGTGGTCATGATATGGCGACACAAGCATGTATGGCCATGGCTAATTTTCATACCAACCGCATTTTGGCAACAACCAGAATGAACGAACGAAACAGGGAGAAGAGAAGAAATATATACGCCGTACCATACAATGAATTCGATGGCTATCACATCGAGTGCAACTAATTATTATGGCCAATTGTTAAATTGTGTGTATGTGTATGAGAGTCATCCGAATTGGAGCCGCTTATTAAGCATTATATCTGTTTTCCTCGATTTAACTTATTCGACGATTTGCTACCGAATGACGCTCGATATCCGGCTGAACAGCGAGTAGGCTCTGAATGCGAAAACAAAATGAAAAAAGAATAAAAGTTCTAAGCGAGCGTGTGTGTGAGAGAAAAAGAGAGAGAGAGAGAGTGAAAGTATCAGATGTATGAGCAATTAAATCGCATCTCGGTGGATTTTTTTCCCATCATCACCAATTTCTTTCACGTGTTTCACCAATTAATCTGGACATTTTCGTTTGTTCGCATATTGGATCGCTTCGTACACTTTCGCTTTCATACTTTCTCACTTCGTGTTGAATGTTAATCGGACGATACAAGGCGAACGCACATTTTGAACGGTATTAACTTGCCGCCAAGACTGCTGCCACACATAAAAACAAAAATTATTGCTTAGTTGTTGTAGTAATTGAAGATAGCTTTTCTTGAATTCATAAATAGATCATTCCATTTCGGCGCAGTTGAATCCATTTCGAAATTCATCAGCTTTTCGACGCCACAAAGTCAATTCCAACGCAAATTTCGAATTCGAATTGAAAGCCAGTGAAGTACTTTAACACATCTCTCATATACATATACGAATTTATTTACAATTTGCTTATTACATAATACGGTGTATTTCGTGACCGAACTGAAAAACGCATTCGAGAATGATGGCTACAATGTATATTTGCTTGTGTATAGTTCTCGGTAGATAATTTTTTTTACTACTTTATTTTCGTCGTTAGTATTTTTTTTGTTTGTTTGTTGTTGTTGTTGATCGTCACGGTTTTGTGTCTATCACGAGGCGCGGAAATGAATACAAAAATGCCGGTTTGTCTGCCGATGTACATTGTTCACATAAGAAGCGAATTGTTTGTTTTATGCCTTTTTTTATGGTGAATTGCATGGCGACATAATTTTTCGTTCGCTTTTTTTTCGCGCGCGCTCTCTCAACAATTCTTTCCCTTGGTATATATATTTATTTTCCTTTTAATTTACTTACTACCGCCAGAAGTATCTAAGTCCACGACAACATGGCACATTCGTTCGGCGTGTATGGCATTTTGGTTGGTTTGACTTTGTTTATTCGTTTTCTCATATTGTGCTGTCGATCATTATGTTTTAAAATACATTTTTTGTTTTGCTACGTTGTACACGAAAATGATGGGGTTAACGTTGGAATTGAGTTTTGTGCGAAAAATACACGCAGAGAGAGAAAAAAACAGAGAGAGAGAGAGAGAGAGAGAGAGAGAGAGAGCAAAAGAGACTTTCCAGCAAAGGAAGAAAAAATACAGTACAGGGACATTGCATGCTTGCGTTCGTTGTTCGCAATATAGTATATTGTAGTAAGTGTGTGTTACACGACCAAGCCCATACACATTCCTTATTCAATTACCTATATAAATACGTTATTGCTTTATAGCTACATACATAAAATTAACCTAATTATTCATTGATATAATAATGTAATATAATAACACACTGCAGAATAAAAGTTCTAATGGCAAGGCACAGTGAAACACGCGCGCCGCTCCAATCATCGACTTACTCTTTCTCTTTCTCTCCATCTTCCCATACGAAATGAATAAAAAAAGAAAATAACAAAATGTACACAGAGTTCAACACGCTAAACTAAAACTCTTTTATGTGTCGAACGTTCGACACTAACAAAACAAAGGAACAAATTGGAAGAAATTGCACACAAATTCAACGTAATAAAGTGTTCATAATGATGATGCAAGCATATGTATAGCACTGTTGACACACACACACACAAATACAGGATATAGGTATATACGTATTGTTTGGTCGAATTGAGCTTATAATTGAGATATTTGCCATAGATGGAAATGAACGCGCTCAACGTCCCATTCCCATATTTGTAAGCAATCGAATGCGATAGAAATTTCCACTCTATTATTCTGCAGCATGCGTTAATGGTAAAATAAAATGAGTCACAGCAAAATGCCAACAACAAGAAATACTAAAAAAAATCTACAATCCAACTCTACAATTTATTCGGGTTGGAGTCTTTGGATGAGTTCATCATACATGTGAAAATCGCTGGCGGTTGACCTGTGTATCAGCCGAATCTATATCGAAATCGAAAAAAGGCTATAGATTGATGGATAGAGGGAGAGAGAGTTGCCAGGGTCATATTTTTTTTATTTCGATTTTATTGGAATGCTGATATGGATCATCGGTTTTTTTTTTCGTGGCCCTCATTTTGGCCATACTCTTTTCTTTTATGCGTGCACAATGAAACTTTATGTTTTTATGTGGTGCTTTGATGGGCCAATTTAGGCAGCCAAAACAGAATAAACTTCCATATTTTTTTTTCACATACATATGTGTCGATGCTTGTGTGCTGTACTTGTCGCATTTGCATCATTGCGCTTTCTCGACGCCTGATTGATATCCGTCGTCGGCTATAAATGATATCAGCTTGCTAACTGAGCAACAACATACATACGCACACACATCAAAATTGTTGTTTATGTGCCGCAAAAACAACAACAATTTTTTTTTTATCGCTCACACGAAACAAATATGAAAAATGAAAATAAATTTGGCACACATAAATACGGCAAGAAAAAAAAGAGAAGCTGCTTATGAGAAAAAAAAGAAGAACATTCATCGTAAAACCCCAAATTAGGGAGAAATTGATAGAGAAAAACCATTACACGTTGTGTTTAGAATGTTGAATCACATATTTGGTGCGACAAAACGAAATACACATGATAAAACTGCTTTTTCTCTTGGCTTCGTTCGAAGTTCAAGATAGATAAATTGATTGCATGCACAGCATAGTTGAGACAGCAAACAAAAGTGACAGCGATATTGCAAATAAAATAAGTCATAAAATTGATATTTGAGTAATCATATGCACCGGAACTCAATGTTGAGCATTTATATATTTTTTTTCGGTTGCTTTCTGATCCCTAACAATAACATCACATTCGAAATAAAGACCCAACCAAACGGTACACATTTCTATATATTATATGGCATCGATCTGTGCGTTTTCATTCAATTCAATTTGTGAAATGTTTATCGCACGAAGTGTCCTTCACCATTTGTCTAAGAGCTGCTGCTTTGCCTAGTAACTTGCCTCTCATTTATTTCAACGATGTATTGGCTCAACGGCTGTTATCGCCGCTGATACAGTGGTTATGTGCTTACATACAAGCGAACATATTCTTACTGTAAACGAGATAATAAATTAGATTATTCAATTGGATTTGGCAATAAGTACTTTAGGGCGATTTTAGTTTTTGTTAAAATTATAATATTCAACTTTGTCGATTGTATTTTAACATGAACTAAGTAATACCCCTTCGAATTTATCTAAATCAAAATTTTCTCTTAAAGAGAACTAGAAAGAGAAATTTAAAAAGTCAGTATATTTCAAGAGGAAATAAGGAGTCTTACAACAGTTAAACGAACTTTTGTAATAACAAAATTTTAATATATTATAAGTTTTCTAAATATTTTATTAACAACTTACTAGATCTTTCATTAGAATTTTAAATGTTTTATTAGATTTCTAATAATTCGATTTATTACCTTTTCATATGATAATTCATTTACTTCAGCAAAGGCTTGCTTTCATAAGGGAATTTCACGTGAGATATAGCAGAAGAAAGACAGTCAAAAACATAAAAAAATCACTTTTTGCATTCATTTAACCGAGTCTTCGAGAGCTTCATAAAAATCATGTAGCAGCAGACCCGTAACATATGACCGCGCTTGAAAAATAGCATACAACCGTGCTTACACTATCGAAGTAAATCTATGAGCAATTTTTTTCTTATGGAAATATATACACATTTCGCTAACACATACTCTTTTTTGTTCCATTCGCGGATATTCAGCGAAAAAATTTATTAATTAGAAAGTAAAACTCACATGTATAATACATTGCAATCACACCGACGACGGAAACTGGTTTTTGATCACATTTATTTTTTGTTCTATTTTTATTCATTTCCATTCTAACTTATGTGTGAAGGTTGAACTTCGATAAATAATATATTATTGCAAAGTTGATGAGGTACGCAATTCGCACATTTCAATTCATTCCTCGAAACATGACCATACACCAAAAACATTGAACATTTCGGAAAGCATTATAATGTTTATCTCGATGGTCGTAGCGAACGGCCAAATCAGATGATGGCGCATTTTTACAATTCTTTTTTTGGCTTTTATTCTTGTTACCACAAAGATTTTTTCATTTTTTTACATAATTTTCAGATTAATATTGCATAACAAAGAAAAACCATAAACTGAATAATTGTTGCAAAAATCATAAAATCTATGCATACATTAAACAGTCCGGTTCAAATTAGTTTGACTTTTTTGCTTTCGCGATCTCTCTGTCGCTTTGAGAGTGACAAGTCTTTGCTTATTTTTTTTTGATTGACAAAATCGATATGCTATTAATCTTTTTGACTAGGGGCTTTTATGTATTCGTTCATAAAAATTTATACACAATATTCGCGTCCTATTCATCATATACACGATTAAAATTTCTCGCCTGTGCTAGTGAATAAGGCGTTATTTATACAGTAGTGTACACACACACCGTGAGATTCGCACAAAAGAGAATGAAAAAAAACATGCCATAGACGAAATATACACGAAATATACACCAAATATATGCAATTATACACATTTATTCGCGCGATGATTTTGGTATATATTTTACTATTTACAGTAATAATCGTATACATTTGAACATAAAAGCCCCTAGCTTTTTGAGGTCAACGTATTTATTAAATCGAAGAAAAAAGTCACACAATTATCGCCGCATTGAACGGCGTTTGTTTTATCTCATTTGCACGTGTCGCTGACGATGATAAGGGTTTGTTGAATTGCGTCAGATTTTGTATATATTTTCAGTGAGATGAGCGTTCATGCTAAATATAAAAATGTTGGAAAGAGGCCACACGCGACATTAAGATGTCTCAAAATGCTTCTAATCGTTTTTTCTACATAAAATATGCATAGAAAGCATGTTTTTGGGTGACTTCATTTTTTTGGCCAAATACATTAGGTGCGCGGAAAAGTAAAACGTGCAACTCTCAAACAGATTGTCTAATGAAATGATATCAAATAATGTAACAACGAATAAGCAAAACTGAATGTTAGTTTTTAAAAAATAAATGAATGATATCTTCATAACTTCTTGGTGAAACGCAGAAATATTTTAAATTTTGGAAAATTTATGTACCTTTTGAAAAGAGAAAACCTGTCACAATTTCAAATTTATATGTATAAAAATCGACTAAACAAATTTTTGTTTATGTATGATGTAGACATGAATTTTGATTTGTCTTTATTCATATAATGGATTTCATACTTTCAAATAAAAGGCAGTTGACACATGTTCACATCAAAAAACGAATTTCAACTATTATTGTGGGTGATAGTTTCTATTTTGGTTTGATTGAAGCGACGAAAAGCATTTTTGTTTGATAAATTTTCAAAATAATCTGGTTTATTAAATAGTTCTGGCGAAAAGGAAAAATGAATTTGATTTCCATTTTTGTTTTGTGTATGTGTCATCGTCATTGTCATAGTCGTTTTCGTTGTTTGTTTTATTATCGGCGGCTTAATAAATTTCTTGGATCAAAATGACCGAAGAATTCTTGAGCAATGCATTGCTAAAATAATAGTGATGTCATGAACTATGTGCCATCGAACTAAATAATACATGACTTACTAGTAAATCCAAATCGGTTCGACATTGTAACCGGAACAAATCTGCTTTGAATTTTTTTTTCGTTCGTGTCATTACTTATTTACCGAAAAGTTTACTGGCGTCTAGCTTTGAAAGAGATGGAATGATGAAAATGGGCGACGTTGTATGCGTGACAAGAGAGAGGTGGTGAGGTGGAGAGGAGGAGACAGGCTGAAATGGAAGAAAGGACATTTATGGATAGGAAAATTTCTTATCTTCCGATGTTCGATCAGATGGCTCATTTATTTTTATGCTTAAAAATACTATATGTGAATGTATGTGTACGCGCTAGCAACAACAATAGCACACTCAATAAGAGAATGAGAATGCGCACGGTATATGAAATGAACATTTATCGCAAGCAACGAACACCGAAATGATATTGCCGATTTGTACGGTACATCACGCACACTGCATTCCTACTACTCTCATTCATTTTACGATTTTTATATCTACATGTTTTGCACAAACATACACACACACACTGTGTACGTATGTATTTCATGTCGTTTCAATGCGTTCGCAGCATAGTCATAAGAATATTGAATGGAACACATTTCAAGGCTCATTTTTCAGGTGGCAACCACTACCTTTTGAGAGACATTTATATGATTCGCTCACACCCCCCTCTCTCTCTATGTCTCTTGTCATACGGCAGTGAACATGTGTACATCAAACCGTTTGCCGATGAGAATTGAACGAAAGAAGCAAATGTATGTTTTATATTTATATATTTGGGGAACTATACATTCAATATTTTTTTTCTTCTTCATTTTATGCGCTTTTACCGTAGCATTTTCTTTATGTTTGTTTTCGTTTCTCTTTACTTCTTGTCAGATCTATACTTTGGCCGCCACGGATGTCATCGTCACCGTCAATGCTTTACTGAATGTCATTTTTTCGTTATATTTTTGTGCACTTGCCATGAATTTGTTTCGGTATTTACGCGCTCAGTGCATATGTGGATACTTGACGCGGTCATAAACTGTACCGAAATGGATTTTGTATGAATTTGAAAATGCCGCATGATTTACACCCAAACAAAAGCAACGTGAAATGTCGTTTTGGATCAACATAAAGGCCAGAGAAAATTCGAACGAACAGTTCATGGAATGTTGAACGCCTAATGATCGAAATTCAATCAATATTTAGACAAACCCTGTTGAACAACTGAACAAACACTCACGTTGAGGTGAATGAATGTTCGGCTACATTGCCGATTCTCTTACATGCTGTATTTCAACAAAATGGTTATTTTATATTCACTACATTTTACTATGATAGAATGTTGTTTCCTTTTTTTATTATCCTTCTCGTCCATTTCACCTCATTTTTTTCATCCCTGCTCGCCCTTCCGATCTATTATTCATTTGTGCCTTTTTCCAAGAATTTGACCAGTTTGTATTCGGTTTGCTAAA
The DNA here is from genome assembly GCF_009176525.2 of Contarinia nasturtii. Classification (NCBI taxonomy): domain Eukaryota; kingdom Metazoa; phylum Arthropoda; class Insecta; order Diptera; family Cecidomyiidae; genus Contarinia; species Contarinia nasturtii. The sequence goes on from NW_022197486.1 coordinate 7,513,939, forward strand.
TTTACACCGTTTGTAAATATTTGCTCACACATTTACAGTTTAGTTCTTTAAAGTCGATCACTCATACAACGTTTCACCGCAGGCCATATTTTTTTTTAATATTCTAAACCACAGAGTGTATCAGCAGCATTTTGAAAAAAATACTTTTTATGAAAATAATGAAATCCAATGGAATTTCAACTGATTTTCCAAAAGTGCGAGAAATAGACTGAAAACGAAATATTTTAAGAAAAAACTATGTCAATGAAACACCCTATTGTAAGCATTAGCGTACACGCCAACATAAATTCTATTGATGTTTATGCATCGAACAAATAAATATTGGAAGCTTTATAGAAAATACGGAGACAGAACGACGAAATGGCATAGAAATACGACAACACCTGTGCACCAAACAGCACCAGAGCACCGACCGGTATATTTTGTGTACGCGTTCGCTTTTCTACAATGTTTGTTGATATGGTTGTGTTTGTGAAATACGGCTAAAACACAAGTTTGAATTTTCAAAGTCGGCAACATGGCAAGACATCGTCATCTTCGTCAAAAAAGTGCACACACACACACGTTCACTCATAAGAGAAAGAAACGAAAACGATGTATAAACAAAGCACAAGTGCAAAATAACCAGCGCACCAATGCTGAAGCCATCAAAACAAGTCCGTGAATTTACAGCCATGCAATTTCGAAAAAGTAAATCTTACAAATTGCTCCATAAATTTTTGCTTAAGACGAGTTCCGTAAGGTAGGTTTCCCTCTCTCACTCTCTCTTTCAATCGGTCTCGCATCTTTCTGTTGGCGGGTGCTCTCTTCTACACTCTAGATTCTCTATGTTTCAAATGGTAAAATTTCTTGTGTGTATCGCACAAAAGAGCACCCGCGTATTTTATACTGCATGCATTTTCCATATTATTCGCATTTACATTTTCCGTTTAATACCAAATATATGTATATGTATATATGCGATGGCGTTCGTTTGAGCGCATATATCGTATCACCATCGTTCAGGCTCTGTTAGTTTTACTGAACGTGATGTTAACGCGTAATTCAAGCAAAGGAGCAAATAACGACTCGCTCATGCTCAATTTATTTATTCTAATACAAGTTTTAATTTTGGTGAAAAATAACGCTCGTAAATGAAATTATGATGTTAAACACCGACAATACCGAGCGCACACAGCACAGCTCGGCACAGAGGAGAGAGAGACAGAGAAAAAAAAAATAGAGACAAAGAATGGAAAATGCTATAGTACACAATAATAACCAAAAAGTTTGTTTATATGTTGCGTGGCAGAAAACTTTCACATATGACACACTCAGAACCAAATAGCGGTTGAATTTTGGTGAACAAATTATATTTTCATTTAGATAAATGCATGATTTATTGACAGCCACGAGTGTGATATCATTTCACATAAACGAATGCGATAATGTTTATGATTTTGACATAAAAACGAGGAAATACGAGGAAAACAAAGCTTTTATGCGTACACATCATCTATGAAAATGAATCACATTATTTATAATGAGAATTTATGAAGTGATTCTTAAATATGGAGAATAAAATTTTGATTTCACATCATCAAAATTCAAAATGTTGGTTTTTTTTACATTTTGGTATTCGAAGAAATGTAATACTTGCAAATCGATTTTTTTTTTGCTCATTCGATTTGTTGGTGTTTTTTATGTAAAAGAATTTGTCAATACGATGTGGCGTATCATTATATAACTTGAAGTCTCACACAACGAAGTTATTGAAAATGGTTCAACGCAATTTAGATGGAACGCAATTTAGATCAAACACAAAAATTTTAGATGCCGTACAGTAAAAGTCAAAAATATAGACACTGTGTCAAAATTTATATTGCGTGTAAAACGGTTTAAAATTAATAAAAATGAAAATTATTGAATCTTTAGCTTCAAAACATATAGAACAACCGATTGTCGGCATTAAATCCAATCTTTATAGAAAGTAATATAAGTAACGATATTTGGAAGGAATAATCATTTGTTTGGCTTCTTGCATTCACTATTGATTGCAGCGAATATTTCAAATGGGAACTGTTGTTGAGAAAACTAAAGAAGATTTTATTTTTGACGAAGGAATTGTTTGGACAACAATGCAAGAAAGTGGCGTTAAGATGCAAATCCAGATGGTTCATTTACACAGAGTTGATTAACCTGTTTCTTCAAAAGAAATTTGTAGTCAAATATTATGTAACATTATTATGCTTTGGTTTGCATATAAAATGCAATAAGTGCATGATACGTTTTTCATATACAGTAAAACCTAAGGTAGAACCTCATTTATTCGTCCGTTCTCAGTGCTACACTTTCTGAATTTTCAACTTTTTCGTACAATTTCATAAAAAAAATCTTTTTCACATAAAAGCATTTTGTGCCATTTCGTTAGTGATTAATTTGCTATACACTCTTTTCGATTTTAATGTCTTCTATTTGGGTTCGTACGCCATCTGATCAAAATAGGCGAACGATACGAGCATTTATTTCGCATTGGTTCGAAAATAAAGCCTAAATTAAGGCGAATTTCAAAGTGCAAATATGTTTAGGTATTTTCATTGTCATTTATAATTTAACTATCAATTTGGAACGGCATCTTATCGTTTATGTGCACATCGAAGTGAATCAAATAATGTCGAAAGAATTCAATAATTTTTAAAAATCGTGATTGTGAGGAGGAAAGTTTTAGTTTTGGCTTATTAGAATATAGAACAACAACAACACTGAATATAGTCGGCAAGTCTATTTTTAGTAGGTTATTAATGTTTGCATTGCGTCAAGGAGTCGGTTTCCGGGCGGATAATTGAGGTTCCACTGTAGTTAAGTGTAATTCGTGTTTCACTATAGCTCAACAACAAGGTATTAACATATATTTAAAGAGTAAGTGTTGCATCTCAGGTTATGTAGTGAAAAATGCCGACAGGAAAAAAAACATGAACTTATAATAATTTAATAATTTGACTTTCAAGTATGAATCTTCAACGAGTAGCAACAACAACAACAACAAAAAATGTATGAAAGTCAATGGAAGTTTGTGGAATTCTTTTTGAAAATATTAATGATCATTCATGTAGTTTTCATGCAGAAATGAGATGATATATATCATTTATCAAATATCGAGTATTAAATAAGTGAAGAGGAAAATTCGCCAAACGCGTGTGGATGGATATGCTTTAATCGATTTTCAATTTGAATGGGTAAAAGTTATGTATGTGCGTGGTCGATTGTATCACTTTGGGAGAAACTCCCAGCCCATCGAAAAAGTTGAGCAACACAAATATAAATTTTCAAGCGGTTTCCCAATGATGTGTCGGTTCAAAGACACTGATCGAAATGAGTGGGTTATCGTTGTCGTTTTAAAATGGTTTCCGCTTCGGTTGATTTTCTTGTTGTTCGTTGTGCATTTTAACTGATCCAGAAACATATTTTTCAACTACATGTTTCAAATCATCAAAGATAACCATTTTCGAGCACAATAATTTGTACACTCTTTTTTTTTAAAGCAGCTCGAGTGAACGACACTGAGTGAGAGCAAGAGAATATGTATGCTTCGGATTATTTGCAATGGACGAATTGTTCGATGGAAAAGTCATACATGTATGGAGCAGACACAAAACTCTCTTCCTTTGCATTGGCCCCGTTTATACACATACATTATTGCCGGTGTTCATACTGAGGTGTGGGGTTCTGCAAAACAAAACACAAGTAACTGAAATGGTTTGAAATTATAGCCCTTGCGTTTGTTAGAAAGGAAAATTTATAGGTGCAGGTTTTTGTTATTTGCCCGTAGTTTTCCTTTTTCTTGCCGATTGTTTTAGGCGAACCATGTTGCAATGTGTGAGCGCAAAGAAGTTTTTAAGCAGTCGGGAGCTAGTTTTTTTCTCTCTCTTTCTTCTTTTTATTTTTCATTCCATTTGCTGTTGCTTGTCTTCGGCTTCAGTCTAAAATAAAATAAAAAAAACTTTCAATCGATTAATGTATACTCGTTAAAATATATACTCGATCATTTTGACAGTTGGCAAAAATTTTGCTGAACCTTATTCCCGATGCCGTTCCCGTTCCATCTCCACATGCACACCGTTACGTTTCTTTGCAACGAAGATAATATTTTGATTCGTTGGGGTTTCTTTTAAATCGAAACTTTTCTACCTCTGTACAAATGCAAAAGCAGCAAAGAAAAACTATACAGCAATTACTTTTCAATACATTTATATGAAGCCCAAGGTGAATGTTGCAAAAGATAGAGTTAGCACTGTATGAAGATGCTCACGTTGAACGTTTTCTACTATATATTCCTAACGAGTTTATACACTTTCCATTTGATTCGAGTAGTATAATCTCAGCGGCATTACAGAAAAATGTTGTGTCATTTGCTTGAGACAACTTTAAAACTTCGAAACAAAACTATTGCAGCCAAGAGATGAAGAGCAACCAAAAAAAAAAATATACAGATAGAGAAAATGGACACCAGTCCATATTGGAAAAGAAATAGCCAAAGTAACAAGAATGAAACCGAAATAAATTGTGCAATCGATAGGATTGAACAATAGATTAGTTGAAGTTATGGTGTGACACAAGGTAAAAAATGTCGACAATGAAAGTGATAAATAAAATATATATACATATATAGAACACCGAACTGTAACCATCATTACGATCATTAAAACTAGACGGAAATTATATGGTGCAAGCTCAAGGTCTGTAATCAATAATCAAAAATTTTTCCATACAAACGCCCACAATCTATTAAATTAAAGAGTTTTCCCGAAAGTTTTTCTCAGGATTTGATGGTGGCATTTTACACACTTCTGGCTTTTTCGACTTTTTTGCTTTTTATATTTATTTTTGTCAATCCTTTATCGGGCCTTTCCTTCCTTATACCGTTGAAGTTATAAAGATGTCACACAGCTACAATATTTTACAGTGTTTAGATGAGAACAAGAAAAATGGTGCAAAACACACTGATCCCTCGTATTTCGACCGGATGTGACTACTGATGGGTACAGTGAATCTATTTCAATTCATTCTACGTTGACCATAAAAACAAAATACACACACACCTGTCTTCAGCTGTACAATGACAACGAAACGCATTATTGAATCCTTTAATTCACACAAAACAAATGCTCAAATCGTAAGCAATTTGAATCCCAACGCTTAAAAAATGTTTATATACAAGAATAACGTGCCAAAGAAAGAGAGAGACAACGAACTTTGTCAAGTGTTTTCAAGTTGGTCTCAAAAATAACCTCAAACGAACACAATTCGTTAATCTCGCTTCACAACTCACCTTCTCTCTCACTCTCTCAACTCGACGTTTCATGAATTAAATTAATAAATCCCGAAAATGGAATGTCATTAATGCAATTCATAAGGCTCAAGTTATTATCGCTGTGGCAAATGCTCACAAAACACATAGACTCATTTCATTCCTTTTTTTCTATCTCAACAAGTTGAGAGTTTACAATCGATTTAACCTGAACTGACGACCAAGCGAGCAAACTAGAGAATAAGGCAGAGCTTACGAAATAAAGAATGGGTGAGAGAATGAGACAGGGAGACACAGAGAGAAAGAGCGAGAGATAGAGACTAAAATCACAAGATATCCGAAACAATGAGGAAAAAAGTGTGTTGCGGAGAATGAGAAACTAAAAAAGGGAAGAAAACTTCTCTCTTCATTCATCAAAGCAGTGCATAGGATCGAAATTTGCTGTCGCAGGGGTGATATACATACACACAAATTGCCGAAGTTCAACGACAAATGATAATGAGGAAGGGGCTGATTCGATGCATAAGGAAACAACAAGCGATAGTTTTGTTTTCACTAGCAAGCTGTGACACTCACAAATACAAAAAAAACACCATATGCCACGCAAAAAAGCATATGTTTTCACGGTCATATCACTTCAAACATTTCTTGGATATCTTAGCAAAGCACCATTAAATATGTCGAGCATTGCGACAGCATTCACAACAATAGATCGGACATAGACACACGTCGATTTTGGTTTGGTGCATCATTGAGCCGTTCACATCAAACATGCATTTTTATGCGGTTTTATAAGACAAGCATTAAAATCCGGCATATCCAATGACAACCAGCTAAGTTATTCACAAAAAAAAAATGTTTAATACGATCGTATTCACGCGTTTGTCTCTGTTGATAAGCTCAACCGAACATCGTTACCATCAAAGAATACGGAATTCACATCCATCGAAATCGAAACTATGAAGCATGTGTTAATGCAAAAACAAAATAACTAAGGAATGGGAGAGAATGTCTTCAAGTTTCTCGGCATCGAGCAGTTTTGTAAGCGAACCTTATATGCATGTTAAATTGGCGCCTTTGCATAACTTACACGGAATATAATTATTCGAAGTTGAACGAAGGATCGGTGTCAGTGCTCGGGAGCTTTGACCAGCACTCCACCCATATGCCATAAAGACCATAAGCGTAGTGTATTTATGCCATGTTATCTTATCACACCAACCAAAAAACCCTAAGCTTCCTCGAATCCACTTGGAAAACGTCGTCGTTGTTTTACCGTCTGTTCGTTACTGGTTCTTCTTCATGTTCTTTCTTTTTTTCCCCAACAAATATTCGAGGCAAAACCGCTTAAACCATTCAATTCCTTGTTTCAACGACAGTGGATTAGGAGGTATTATATCTGTATTAAGTTTTTCGATCGCCATCTAGTCAAGGTGAAAACAATTCGAATCGAAAAAAAAAACAAAAAATGAGCATTCGCTGATTCACTCGGTATGCATTTAACACATTTGAATCGTTGCAGTGAAAAAAAGAAACATTTTATTTTGTTCCACAATAATACACTCTAATATGAGGTAGTTTTTCACCGCAACGATTCATTTGGGTCGCCATCAAACCATAAAACAAAGGAAATAACGAATAAGTGCCATGAAGCTGGGTGAAAAAAAAAACTGATGAGACAGATAGACGCACAGAGAAAGAATGTGTATGCTGCTCGTCCAGAACAGTGAATGTGAAAATAAATGACGGAAACCCAAAAGAAAACAATACAAGATATTTTCTAATTCAATTTTAATTAAACCATTTTCATTCATAAAGAAGCGGGTAATAGCTTTTGGTGCGTTAACATTTCAAACATACAAACTGTGATGAACATTGAGAACGGAAAATACATGGCACGTATCACATGCAACACATCCAAATGTCATCATCGGAAAAGAGTAGAACGAACGACTGAGCGAACACATCGAAAAGAGAGACTTGAGAGTTGAACTGTGCAGATTGTCGAACACGAAATGGTGACGACGAAAGGCGGGAGCACCGTAAAATATATGTATATATATAGCACTTTTGAGAAACGACTAGATTTTTTGAGATGTGGTTGTGTGGCCACGCATTTCGGTGTTTGACGCGGCGCTTTTGTTGAACAAACGAATATGCACACACATATTTTTACTTCTTTTGAATCAAAATCCGGTTCTTCCTTTTCGCCTGAAGTGCGCTCGGAAGCACCATTCACTATTGTCGGAATGAAAATAATTGCCATTACGGAGAGAAAAACAACGAGAAAAAAAGAAGAGAGAATGAGCGAAAGAAAAAATTGTGCCCCGCACATACACACTCAATACAATCGCAATGTTTTTGTTGGACTGTCGTACCGTCAAAACAATACACTTATTTTACACTTAAAGAACGGAAAGAAAGAAATGCGAATGAGGAAAAGAAAAAATACCGAAAGAGAGAGAGAGAGAGAAATTCGCAGACTCTAGTCAGCGACGTAGAGATGGGCCATCCATGCAATGTGTGCAGCTATGGTACACACTGTAAAAAAACGAATACATTCGAGTGTTGAACTTAATTACATTTACCAATTAATTTATTAATTAACGAAGATTTCTCTCTCGCATTGTATCGTCGTTGTCGCTGTCGTCGTTTGCTATTACACTCAAACACTTTTGGCTTTCGTATTTCTCTTTCTTTTTCTGGCCCATTCCATCGCCAATGCCAGACGCAACAAATACATCCAGTCACAGCAAACATATTGCCCTTTGCCGTGCAATACATATTTTGCATCGTTCCGTTTGAAGCAATTGGAATGGCGTTGTTGGTTTTGGGATCGATTTCGTTTTGGGCTAAAATGCCATTCATTGTAAGCTATCGCTGAAGCTCTTTTTTTCTCTCTTTTGTTCACCATTCCGGTAAGATTCAATTTGTCTGCTTGGAGCAGCGCATTATTTCCATTGCAATTTTAACACAATAGGTCGATGTAGATGACACGGAAAAGCAATGCGGCAACAGCAAATCAACGTGGAACACACCACAGCCAACATCTTAAAGCATTGCCATCCATTTCATTTCACTTTTCACACACACACTCTCTCTTTGTGCGGTTTTTTTTCTTTTTCTTTCCATTACCAATGTTTATGCTGGTTTATGCCACTGAAGTCAGTTCAAAATTTCACTCCAGTCCTCGATCTCGTCTTACATGTTTTGTATTTGCACACATTAGTCTTATTTGGGTACATTTTTAATTATGCTTTTTAAACCACAATTTTCCCCAAAAATCATCTTGCTGTTGCATTCGCACGGAAAATGTAATGAAAAAGAACTGAAGTGTTGACAGAGAAAATGTGTTTAATATATATATTTTTTTTTTTTTGGAGGATATGATAAGAGTGGAAATGACGAAGGAGACGAAAAACAGACGATGATGACGACAACAACGATGATGTTGAAGACGGCGACGACAATGAAATGGCGAAAATTGAGAACCGATGAAATTGCAAAAAAAAAAAACTAGAAAAAAACGAAACGGAAACAACGGATTTGTAACCAAAATTAGGGCTTCCGAAAGCAATATTTTCATATTTAAATAAGACAAGCATCAAACCGAAGTGAAAAGCCAACCCTCGACAATACGATGACGGAAAAATTCACACGGAAAAGCACTTGCCCACAATTTCAACTTCACACCTAAGAGTGCTCATTCCAATTCTTGCCACATTTTTCGCCAACATTCAAAATTGACGTTCACGTTGTTGCTTTTATCGAAGCCAAATGTGTGTATACACCGAATGGTTACACGAACACCTGAAAATGCTGCCATAATGGCTATGGTGCACAAGCAAATCTCGGTGCCGGTAATTGTATACGTTTGGATAATATTTCGCTTAAGAAAACATGTAAATTAATTTTTAAGTTGTATTTGGCATTCGGTCACCTCTAGCATACAATATGGTCAATACACTTTGAAAATATACGCTGCGTGCACATTTTTTTTCATCAGCTTTTTATGAATACTGGTATCCATACCACACTGTAGACATGCTGAACTAAAAGCACTTGTAGTTGAGCATTCAATTCCGTCCTCATTTGCCATCAAATTTTTTCTTCTTCTTTTTTGTACTGCTAAATTACCAACCTCTTTTCTCTTCTTCAGCTTTGTGAAATGTGTACAGATTTCATGCAGCTCAAAGCATTTACTTAGTAACAATTATTTAATAAACGATGTTCCCTTTTTTCTTTTTTTTAAGAAAGTATTTGCGCTGAATTGAACGAAAGGGAAAAAAGAATTTTAATTTAGTCCTATTTCCTATATAAAAATTTCCTATTCAAAATTGAAATGGCCGGTTTTTTGTTCGTTGTGTTTAATTTTGAGCCTTTTAATCCATTCAAATGTGAATATAATGCTTAAAAGATTTACCCCGTAAATTATGTAAAAAAGAATGGAAAAGAGTCCGTTAATAGAAGCGTTTCATTTTTAACTAGAATTATCATTAGCCGAAAAAATACGAAAAATTGCGAATTAAAGAAACAGGTTGTTGACTTGGGTTATTTTGTTTTGTTTAATTTTTGTGCGTTTCACTTGAAATGCAAAAAAAATTCAATCGCTGAAGAAGCCATATATAAAAAGGGAAAATGCGTGTACATTTCGTAAAATTTTCTATGAAAATCAATAAAAAAGTAAACAGGATCTTACATCTAGTTGATCAACTTTTCTGCACAGAACACAACCATTTTATTTAAAAAGCGGAATTACATCATTCTCCATTTGATGTTAAAGAAAAGAAACTTAAAGAGCCCTTTCGGGTCCGACCCCCGTTGCAAAACCAAAAGATGATGATCTCGCCAGCCACTAACGCCACAGTTTTCATGATATTTTTCATCGCAAATATTTTCATTTTCAATAATTGCTGATAACAGATAGTTTTTTAACTGCCACTAAGTTTTTTCACTTTGTTTTTTTTTACGCCACAAACCTTCTTCAAATAAAGTATAAGTCCCGAATTTGTTTCGTCACAAGAATTTTGTGTAATATATACTTTTGCTGTGTTACAAAATGTTATTTAAAAAAGAAGTAATATTGATTGATTCGAACGATGGTAGATATTTGAATTGGGTTGAACGTACTCTCGACATATATCTCGCATATACAGTTGATAACAGGCTAAAAGTTACAAACAATTCAAGTACATTTCAACATTTTGATCTCGCAATATTATTTCGATAAATGTGTATAACTGTACGACGTGTATGCGAAAACATATTAAATGATAGCCCTAAGAGGATGCTTACGTATTTATTAAGTTCAAGTATGAAATGTTCAACGTAAAATGAGCAAATTGTTCGTGGATGCGGGTGAAAGTTGAGTTCTTTGAATATTTTCATACAAACCACAATTTGATTGTAGGTTTTCTCACCGAATTTCTGTGTGGCGAGAGAAAATCAGAACGAGGGTAAGATATTCAGAGAAAAGATATTCCTGACTTGAAAATTACATGATGGGAAATTATTTCCACGAGAATCGTACGAATGTTAATATGTATTGTACTGAAAATTCATTTATAACCGGCCGTCAATTGTGCTTGTTTATTAGATTCCCAATTCTCTTAGATACTTTTTTTTTTCTCATTCTCTCTTCACCTTTATTGCTTCGATTCCACACTGTAAAGTATCAATTTTGCAGCAAACGGTTCGGTGTTTTGTTTAATTAATAATTCAGCCGTGTCAGTCAGTTTCAACAACAACATTGGTACTATTCAGAACGTTCCCTCAAATCGACTTCAGTCATTTGACTTTTGCATTTCTCTTCCCTTTTACTCAACTATCGCTCGTTATTTTTCGTTCTTTGTCTCGTTGGCGCTTCTTTAGTATTTTGATTGGTCGTTGTGCTTGTGTTTTGTTTTGAATTCTTTTCATTACCCATTGATGCGCAATTGTTCTGCAGTAAAAGTATTGTTTGTAATTTCAAGTGGTTTAATTTATTTCATTTCCATTGAAATAACTTTGTGGATCTCGTCATTCATTTCTCTCTCTCTCTCTCTCTCTCTCTCTCTCTCTCTCCCTCTCTCTCTCTCTCTCTCTCTCTCTTTGTGTGTGTTTGAATCGTAAATTGGGTGATCAAGTAAACAAAATCACTTTTTTCCTTCATGAATTCAATTGACCGAAAATGCAATTGTGGAAAATTTACTACTTGTCTTATTTCAGAATAAAATAATATTGATGAGAGCCACGGAAAATTGATGCTCGTCAATTTTAATTGTGTATTTTGTCTGAAACTTCTTATTTCATCCGCAAATTAATATTTAATGAAATAATCCTCATCCATAGTTTGACTTTTATTAAGGGCGCATTTTTGTTCAATTTTTCGCTTCAACTTTTCGAAACAGATTGATTCGGTTGAAGAAGAAAAAAAATGATACGGTGAATTTGGCTTGTTGTTGTTATTGACTTGAAAAGCGTAAAAGCCAAAAGCAAGGAAGTAATTTCAACACGCATCAAACACAATAAAAAAAAACGAAAACGAGGCAAACAAGTAATGCTTTCACGCTGTTGTCTTGTTCAAAACTAATTTAAACATTTGTGCTGTTGCTCGTAATTTGTGGACGAAATGCGAAATTGTTGTATAAATATGTGTGTGTATGTTACGTTTCTTTAGCGCGAGATAATAGAGAGAAAATGATGGCGTTGATGTTGGTCGTTTTGTTCTTGTTATATATTTTTTTCTTCTTCGTCTTCGGATTTTGATGGTGAACGGAAAGCGAATAGTTTTCTTGGAAATAAACACATCACCGAACATAAAATTTATCTTAAAGATAGATCCACATCATGTTATTCAATTATTTGGCTTTTGTGTGCTGTTTATTTCTTTATTGAATCGAGTCAGTGTGTAGAGTGGCCACGTTCGAAATTGAGAAAAAAAGAGGAAATAACAACAACGCGAGCAAAACAGTGCAAAAATTTCATATTTTTTCCCGCCCTTTGTTGAATGTTTTGCTCTTCGCAGCATCACGTTTCGATTAAAACCGAATGTAAGTAAAAAAAAAACACATAGAAGAAGAAAATAGTGCAGCATATAGCAAGCAAACGTTAATTTTCGTTGGATTTAGCTGTGTGTTAGCTGCTGCTGCTATCGTTGTTGCTGTTGCTACTTCTACTGCTAAGCACCACGGATTTCTTTTTTCGCTTTGAAACAAGGGATGCGCTCACTTTTGATTGACGCTGAAACACCCTAAACGTCGAATAAGACATGTTTATATAAATAAATGAAAAAAAAACCGAAGCATTGCACATACGAAACACGTTACGTGCATTTAGTCGAATCATCTAATGCGATCACCAACGGGAAACTGCTGCATGTAATAAAACGTAATAAAAATCGCATAAAAACTTTATGGAACAAAATTCTTTATTGTAACAAGAAAGTGACTTATATGGCTTAACGCAATACGTGGCAGCAGCGTGGTGGTGGTGATGGCGGTGGCGGCGACGGCGACACCGACAACAACAACTTCAATAACGGTGACGAAGACGGCGACGACGACGATTTCGACTTTATACACATTGTATTTATTTTACCACGACAACTGAACATGATTCTCGAAGGCTGTATGAGGGTGTACTTTCATTTGGATATCAATGCGAGCACTAAAAACACCAAACTAATGTGCTTTTGTGGTTGCAATTTAAAACCCAATTGCTAACGTGCGCGCGTTCTCTCTCTCTATCTCTGTATCTCTCGTTCACTCAAACTTGAAAATGTAATTTCCCACAAAGAAATATTTACATTACCGAAAATGGCAAGCCAAAGTCATTTCCAAGAACTGACGCACAACGTAAAATTCATGCATTTTTTACTATATAATATTATAATCAGCACCAAAAATAATGAACAATTTTCCATTCCTTTTTTGGCAAACATTTGTTGACCTTTTTTATTTGAGTTACACGAAAAACAAGAGACACAAAAAATATTGCTTACTATTTGCAAATTAAATTCTAAAAACTCAATTATTATTTTTTAGATTTTCGCATCGGGTCAAATGCCGGTGTAAAAGACTCACTCGTTTTGAGTATTTTCAATTTTTTTTGTTGAAATGTCAAGAATAATTTTGCAATTTTTGCAAAAGGGTTGACTGAATGCAAATAGTTTTACGGTTTCTTTCATCATGGGATGACAAGCGTTAAGTTTGTTAACTACGGCCAGTGTAGAAAATGTACAAGGCATATATTATAATGGACAACTCTTTTTCAGAAAGTTTAATTTCGTTTTGTCTGATATGTGGATCACGCATGAATGCCTTTCAAAAAAAAATACATGTCCTTTGTCTTTTTTTCATGAATAATGCGGAAATCGAAATGTCAATATTCATGTTTTGTGTATGTATTCGGAATCGTAAAGAGTTTTTCGAGTGGATTTCTTTGAGGAATAAAGAAGTAAGCTGAATACAGAATAAAAACTCAAAATCCATTAACCGGATGAAAAGAGAAATTGACAAATTTATGTTGTACAACAGGCATTCAGTAAACGTATTAAAAATTATTCGCTCTGGAAACATATTCATCATTCCGTCTGTGTGTATAATGCCTTCGGCATTGGGGGGGAAAACAACAACAGAAGCGGCGGCAAAAACAATAATGTCGGAAGTGCGAAGCGCATTTTGTGTGTGTATATGTATATATGCGAAAACGTGACAGAATGAAGTATCCGATCGTTTGAGAATGCAAGAAACTATCATAAAGTCAATGCAAAAAAGGCTGTATGGGTAAATAACGATAAATGAGCCGTCAAGAAAATGCCTCATTTCTTTGATCATTCGCAATGTAAAAAGCAATTTAAAGATTTCCTCACACACACGCGCGCTGTTCCCCATTTTAAAATTTCAACCAAGAGAACCGGCATTCGTCACAATCGTATCGAATATCGACAGTGAAAATCGTTGAACAAATTGTTTACTCAATTAAAGTGACGAAAGAAAGAAAGCATAGAGCATGAGAAAGTGAGCAAGTGAACAAAGCGTCACTGGCTACAAGTAATTAATTTTAATTAAGTGTTTTATAATACTACGCGGAAAACAGCGATTTTTTTCAACAAATACTGCATTGACGCACAATGTGTATGCTTTGTTTTACAGTCGATTGTACGATGAGACCACCCGGGAATTATCTTATTTCGTTGCCAAAATAGCAATAGGAAATATATTTTTTTTTGTGTGTATGTATGTGTGTCTCCTCCCCCGTCGTCATTGCCACATTGCTCAAGACTGACAACGTCGTCCGAAAAATTTATTCTTGATATCGAATTCGGTGGAATTTGTTCGGTTGTTTTTGTGTTTTGTGCTGTTTGTAGAAAACTGTACATTTTGAGCTTCGCATTTTCCAATAAGATTGGGCCACACGCTGTGTCACTGCGACCGAGACTGAAATATTGAACGAAAGCAAACCAGCTTGAATGAGCGATGAAAACCGAAAATGCAGTTAGAATAAAAATGTCTACAATGTGCTGCTATCATTTTAATCGACGACATTCTCGAACCCTATCTCTGTTGTTCTCGGTTCTATCTCGCTCTCCCTCTCTCATGATGCCTCCTTTCAGAGATGTTCACCGAACTTTTGCAAATGCAGTGTTAACACGAACATCAAAAGCCGGAATAATGACAAATTTAGACGCTTAATTATGTAATAAAATTGTTTCGTTATTACCATCGTTCAGTTGCCAATTCAGCTTATACTCTTCTTCTTACTCTCGAACACTGAAATAACAGGGCACTTATTTCTTGTGCAACCCTCCACATTTTAATTCCGGTTGTTCGCTCATTGAGCACGGGGGTCGATGTTGCTAATTTGAATAAAACTCGGTGTGTATGTCTATATTGATATCATTTATAAAAAAAACTCTTTCGTTTTGGAGCATCGTTTGCATTCATCATGGAATGGAAAATCACTTTTTGCGACAGACAGAAAAGAACTTGAAATTGATTTTTTTTTACAAATTTGGTCATTGACACTAACCATGGAAACATGATATATTTATCGATGAAACGATAGGAACTTGATATTTATAATCGACATTTTCGCTTTTCTGTTGCATACAATTTGAATATGTTTTCGTTGGAAAGTGACACAGTGTGTTGTTGAAGTTGAAGATGATACAATTTTAATTTTGAAGGAAAACAAATGCTTCGATCGATGCTTGCATTGAAAGATTCTCACATTATGGTGTGATACAATATAAGCTCAGGGCGATATCGTAATTTTCAAATACAATATGAATACAATGCAAAATGACACACAGGAAAAAATCACTTTATTGGGTTTACATATTCATCACAGCTAACGTCGCTGTTATTTGACTAGCTAGTGTTAAACTACGCACACATAGACATTTTCTGTATAATACAGAAACCTGATAAATCCATTTATTATATAGAATATGTAAACCTATTAAAGTGATTTTATCCGCTGTGAAACAATTAAAGACGCTTTTTGTGAATTTTTATCACAATTTTTCTTTGATTTTTTTT
>NW_022197486.1:7544748-7582265 GCF_009176525.2 Contarinia nasturtii
AAATGCTCGAATGGGCCGAAGGGAGTCTATACTTGTATCATCGACATCGTAATGTCAAGCATCAAATCAAATAAAAATTGAATGAAAAGGAAAAAAAAACAACAACAACAACAACAACTGGAAAATATTGTATAGAGTAAAGTAAACCTGGACCCAACCAGATGTATTCGATTGGTTTCGTTGTTGCACCAGCTTCATTTCATTCTACTGAACACTGATAGATGCCAAGTTACTCGTTCTCATTCTCTCTGTATTTTGTGTGTTCGCCTTACGGTTGACTGGCTGACACCAAAAAGAATACACCATTTATATACGGGTTACACACATTGATCCGGTCTTATGCTCTAACGTGCTTTGACTCGCCAAAAAAATGTTACCGCTGCATATAACCAAACATATGCACGTGTGTAGTACCCTTTTATTGTTTAAAAGGTATTATGATATTTACTGTCTGCAGAAGTAACAGCAGCCATGAGCATCCAAAGAAAGAGATAAAGAGGAAAAAAATGAAAATTCGATGAAATCACGAAGCAATCTATCTTGGAATGGGAAACGAACGAGAGAGAAAAAACGCCAATTTCAATAATATGAAATGGATTTTTCCCACTTTCGAATTGCACGCCCCTTGTTGTACATGTGGATATGAATATAGAAAAAAACAATATCTCATCTTAATTTATGCACAATAGATTCATTATCGCGACTAATGACTCGGATTACACCATACAATCACTGTCAATGTTAATACAAAGAGCTGTCTCTATGCATGAAATATGAACGTAGTGCATGGAAATCGGAAAACAAAAAATCACATTACAAATTCAAAGAAATATTCAAATTGGGTTCTGCATATCGAAAAGTTACAAAAAAGTTTGTCTCGGAAAAAAGTATCCATATTTTTTGTTGTTCAAAATTCGAATTGTTGGACCAAGAGGAATCGCTACATCAACCAAAGCAGACATTTTCACTCAACTTTGACCAGAAAATGTGCAATGAAATGTTTCAAGTTCATCGATGCAAACCAGAAAAGAAGATAAAAAAACAACAACACTCGAAAGTATTTGTTGGTCGAATTGAGCATCGGACAGGTGGGCGGAGGAGAAGACGGAACAAAAAAGTTAGCATTATGTGAAATACTCCTCGGAAATATTTCATATTTCTTTTTATTGCGTGTCCATGTGGTGTTTTTTTTCTTCTGCTTTATCTCTTGTACCATTTTTATTATTTTATGTGAATTAAAGATCTATAAATCAAAATAGCATTTTATAGTTTCGAAAAGGCAATAAAAAAATATATTGTAAGTTTCGAAACCCTTGCATTTCGATATTTTTGCGTTTAAAATTTTCTTTAATTTTTCTCAACCATTCAGCGAAATGGCTATTTCTTTGTGAAACACGTGTTTCTTTCTGTGTAAAATATTAAACGAGATTTGTTTTTTTTTTTTTGGATATTTTGCAAAAAAATGTACCGCATTACGTAATACACGTAATGTGGTAATCGTTGTCCAATTTTAGTTCAACAGATGACGCGCGGTGCTATATGTGAGGGGGAGGCGGTTTAAGCTCATCAATTTTGGCAATCGATGTTTTCAAGTGGATTTGATAGGACCCGATAATCCTGAATCAAATTCATTTCTTTTGCATTGGGTAAGAGAAATTGTTTAAAATTGCTTTCGCAAACTGCAATTGAATTCATACATTCTCACACCAGAGATTCGGAGAATAAAAGGAAAACAAAAACCGAAAATACACACGTTGCATACACACCGACCGATCGACCAACGAACGAAAAAAAAACAACAACACGTGCTCCGAACACCCCTTTACGAGCGATTCATTTCATGTCGCTTCATTTTACGGCCAATATTCGGTGAGCGTTATTATTCGATTGCACCGTTGCACACATTGTATTGCCGGCCCTCGTCTGCTCCAGTCTATGAGTCTATAAATGTATATAATTTTTTTTTGCAATTCGTTTGCTTTCTACATCGTTGTTGTTTTTCTATAGCTCTCTGTCTCTTTTCGCCTTTCGCTTCCTTTCCTTTTCATTTTCTATTGACCTATCGATTTTCATTTCTGTTTCACAATCTATTACAATTTAATATTGAATTTAGTCCATTTCACCTCAATCTCTTCGATTGCCTCTCTCTCTCTTTCTTTCGTTTTTGTCTATTTCTCTTCATTGATTGCCGTGTTGGTCGGTGTGCAATTCAATTTTTCCGAGAATGTGAATTTATTTTTGCACTATCATCATCATTATACGGTTTTTCAGTTGCGGTCTTACCGCACTCTCTGTCATTGTGAGCTCTCGTCTATTGCACTACCACCTACTCAGTGTCTTTGTTCGAATTTCTCCCATTTCTACCACACGCTCTCATTCATTCTCTTTCTTTTCGTTTTCTTCCTTTCTTTTTTTTTCATGACAATAGCGTCTTATAAACATCAATAATATATGCTTGAACAGAAACTGAAAAGACGTTATTGCCGTTAGCTAGCAACAAATCGCAATTGATTGAAAGAGAATCTATCAACAGCGATGAACACCATACCATTTTCAATTTAGCAAATTTTGCAATTTGCTTCAATTATACACCGAAAAATCGAAATTATCTGTTGATGGTTGCTTAAATCATTTTCATAGACATTGTTGCTCGACAATATGAAGGCTCATATCACAACTCTCAAATTATACTTCATGTATAAATAAATCAAGTTTTTCCAATAAATTGCATAAAAATATTTATATAGAAATAAATCGTTATTTTTTTCTCTTCCTTGCTATCTCTCTCTCGCTCACTCCCGCTCTTACATAAAAGTTTTCCATACCTTGATCTCTTGAAACGTGAAAGGGAACGAACGAAAAAAATTAACTCAATATGCCATTGGCAAGAGTGCAAACAAGACGATGACGCTTGGTTGTGTTGTCCCGAATTTAATATGTTGTGTTACTTGTTCAAATCAATTTGTTTTTTCATAAGTGGTAAAACAACAATATGCTACATATGTTTGTTCTAATGTCTGTATCTTGTTTCAAACATATATGATGCGTTAGATGAGTTTTGTAACTTTTTGATTCATCTTGATAAAATCGAGTCCCGTATGCTTACTATAACTTTCCCCTCTACATCTTCAAAAAGAAAACAAAGAAGAAAAAACAATGTTCGTAACATTTTGTTGATATGAGGGCAAAGACATCTTTCTTTTTAGATATGCCGATGTCATCTTTGTAGCTCCCTCCATACGTTCACTCTCTTCCGAATTCTTGTCTCGCTCTTTTACTCTTCCAGAAATTGAGATGAACACGATCTCTCGTTCTTTTAACGACTGCAACTCAACCAAAAATCTAAAATCTTATGGATTCTCACATAAAAAGTATGGCAATTTTTTTTTTCGCTTCATATTTTTGACGAATACCGTTGTCAGCCCCAATTTCAAACGCTAAATTGTTGAAGAAAAAAAAATCAAATTTTTTTTTTTGCCTCTTATTGTATTGTTTACAAAAGGACTTTCTTAGAAATATTCATTGACATTAAACGCGACAACTTGAATTCCACAATTCCGTCTTTTTTTTATGGTGAAAAAAAGAAGTAAGATGCTTTTCATTCTCATTTCACGGCGGTATAAACATTAAATCTTTGAAACTACATTTGAACTCTACAGGTTTTAATATCATATTTAAAAATACATTCTTTTGTCATATTTTTTGCATTATTTTGTTTTCTTCTTTGCATTCTCTTGGTCACCGAACAGGTTTTCAACAGCTGAACAAGTTTTATAGGATAGGTCGAGATTGAACCACTTTGTAAATGTGTATAAATCATTTTCTCTCCCTGTCTCTATCAAAGAGTATTTTTTTTTGTTATAAGAGAAACACAAATATTCTATGGTTTTTCAATAGAAACGGAGCGATTCGTGTGAAATATTTTTTTTTCAAATTTAAATTATGTTTTAATGAAAAAAAAAGAGTTCTCAATAAAGAAAAAGTTTCACATCAACAGAAGCCAGTTAAATGCACGAAAGGGAAATATGACATAAAGCAAATTAGCACAAACATTGACTATTTTTTTTATTTCTCGCATCAGTTACATAGCGCAACATAGAACACACAACAGCAATTTCATTGTTGGCAAAAAAGTGTGAAAAATTAAATGTCATGAATCGATTGATCAACCGTTAATGAGTCAACGTGAAATCTGATTACAATTAATATTGAAAGAGATCCATTTAAAATATTTAAATCCGTTGTCCATTCTGTCCAAACGGTTCATTTATCAATGGCTTTTAATCATCATCGCGTGACATCATTTCAAATGATTCATTGCATTCAATTCGATTTATCGTTTATTATCGGTCTCTGACTCAATTAAGATGATGTTTTCCGATGCATATATACAATAAGTATATTCAATTTGCATTTGCATAACAAAGCCCAAAACTAATGTGAAAATGTATTGAATATGTGTTTGTCTTGTGGATCTTTTGATGATGCGTATGTCGTTTGGGTCGACCTTTTGGTCATCATATTTTTGTTAATAATCCCCGAATGCCCTTTTGAGAAAGTCGCCTGTTACCGTGCACGTTCGTATTCAAAATGTTGATATGCCGCCAAAATGTTGAGAGTACAACAGATGTACAACGGTGCTTGCGGTTGTGATTTAGTTGCTTGACACACGAATTACGGCTCGTTCGATGTATGAAATGAAAACGAATAGAATGAAGAAATGCGAAACAGAAAAAAGCATATATACAGAAATAATTCATTCAATTTTATAACATGTTTTAATCTGTTCGAGAACATGGAACAAATGCAAGTTTTGATCCGCATGTGTGTGTGTGAGTTGTGTTGAACGATGGCGATTTCGCGTGGCCATATTCACTCGCTCTTGATTGCACTTGATGTGTTAGTGTATTTGAAGGTTTAAGTAATGTGTCCGAACGAGTCGGGGGCCTCGTGGCCAGATGATAAATAAACGTTATTAAAAACCATCATGTGATATGATGTTCAGCGAGTTAAGTTCGCGCTTCGCTTTGAGGTTGGCACTTGAGATATTAAAACCTATTAACTTAATGAGCTCAAGCAATAATCTGCAAAATATTATGCATCTTTTGTATGCATGTGCACACACACACATTTGCATTAATAATAATAAAAATCTAAATTTAAACCTTGGCCACGCTCATCGCCTCTGTGCATTCATTATGAATTTATATGGTTTTAATTTTTCTCTCTATTGCATCAGCATTGAGCTCAAACGAATGGTCACTTTATTGTTGCTGACCTACGCATCATCATCTTTATCTGCGCCCCCCACCACCACCGTTCTATCTCGCTTTCCCACAAGCAAAAGAATAGCATACTACAAATTGTGTATATTTTTTATTTGAATTGATTATTTTCGGGATATCAATTTCCATTAGAGCTACTGATTAAATGTACAAAATAAAAATAAAATGTTATAAAAACTGGGAAATCGATTATGAGATTAAAGCGAGAAAGAAATGTATTCTACGGCCAAAATTAAACACATGAAATGTGCGCGCAATTTTACCAAAGTACATTTTTATGTTTGCGTTCGAACGCGTTTACCGAGAGAGAATGGCGTACGTGCATACACATATCATTGATATCAAATGAAAACCCTGAACCTGGTTATTTCATCTTCGTCGTTTTTTCTCTTTCTCTCTCTTTCTTTCTCTAGAGTTCTTGCTCAATTTTCATATTTCGAATGCTGCATAAAGAGAGCTGATGACTTTGGCATCGTGTGTATGTGTCGGTATATACTTTTTTATATATATCTGCGGATATTTTTGCACAAATGCAATCGTTGGTGTTCAGCGAACGTGTTTTGCATGACTAATACCTTTATAGTTTATCAGTTTCAATGGTGTATGTGTGTGTGTTTGTTCGCCTGTCGATATCAAAAGCGAGTGTGGGTCGAGGGTTGATGTAACTTCTTTTTCACATTATTATCGCATTATGGCAACAAACAAATTTACATACAAAAGCACATTGCATTGAAGTCAATAGAAACTGGAGAAAAAGATGTAGATAGAAATTTAAATGGCCAATAGATATGTTATACGCATATCCGCATCAATATACCGTCACCAGTAAATGGTTGGCCATCAGTATCTACAAAAGACGTTCGAATCACATTTCAAAAAAAAAAAAAACTTGTGACAAAACATTCGCAGGTATAAAGACATCCGTTGTACTTTTTTTTATATTATTAATCGTGAAGTGTTTACCTTTTACCGCTCACTTTAAGTTTTCCATGCCATGCATATAATTTTATTTGATTCTTTTTATACGTATGTATCGTACACATTTCATAAAATGTAATGAATTCTTGTGCTGTTCAGCCGTGACAAATTTCCATGTACTAGCATACATACCGCGTATTCCATCATAAGCCCCGTCACGATCCGCAATAAATCTAATGTAAATGATGTGTATTATTGTGTATTTATGCTGAACATGTTGTAAGAGTGTTTAAGTGATAATAGATATACGGGGGGGGGCTTGATATATACATACACACACACAGCCTCTATATGAAGGAGATTGTAAATTGGGTTTTGTCCACTCCATAATTGTAAAAGGATTGCACTCTTGCCCTTTCTACACACACATATATATACAAACATTTTGTTGTAGCCGACCATTTTGCCGGTATGTATCATCATCGATATGTGAAGTGGGTTGTTTACATTCACCGCCTTCACGAATCTTTTATTACATTGCACACATTGGCAGTTTTGTTGAGCCGTAATTTCATTGTTGTAATCCACCCTTCTTCCATCTTCTTCGGTTGCTGTTGTTGCTGCTCCGATGGCGGCTTTTACTTCATCTTATTATTGAGTCCAACGTAAGTTATGTATACGTTCCAATAGATGCAAGATAAATGGCATCTGGATATCAAATGTGTATTAACATCCATATGTACCTATCAGATGACTATCAATAAAGTCTTTTGACACTCATTGTCAGTTGTTAATTTATTAATTAGATACGCTTAGATGACATCTGAATAATAATATTATCTGTGCATGGCGGCAACAACGACGGTGGTGGTTTGCCAGCTCTTTGTTATTCTATGCTTGGTTCAACGTATATTTTTTTTCTGCTGATTTCTCTTAATATGGTGGATATATGTATATATAATTTCGGTATGCTTAACACGAGATCTCGGGTTTATGACACATCGTCATTAAATGCACGTCAAAATCCAAAGCAAATCACACATTTTGCCCTTTCTACATCTCTATGTGTCTCTCGGTCCGATGTTTGCTTTCACGCCAAAATTATCAAATGACTCATTCAATCACTGGATATTATTTTCAATGCATTTTGAATTTTGATGATAATGATGGTGGATTTTCAACGAAATCTATATCCCTTTTGCATCTCATTCCACATTTTGGCCCAATCAAATACGTCCATTTGCATGTATGTACACACATATGCAACCCGACACTTGCTCATTAATATGCATTCAATCTTTTGTTGGAATTTGTGTGTCGTATTGATTTTATCCGAATTATATGTACACCGCTATCCTTACACTCGATACACCGTTAGTTTTACATTCTGAAATCAAAGGCAGTCCAATTCTTTTCAATTTTTTTACAAAATGTTCGTAAATTTGTTTGAAAATAATGACTATGTATGTAAAATGTTCAACATTTTGAATTTTGATTCTTAAAATATCAGTTCATATTCCCCCCCTCCGTATTGCATACACATTCTATAATATGCAAAATTCCAAAACTAATATGAGAATTTTCGTCAGATTCTAGTTTTGATATCACATCTCGATGTTATTAAAACTTTATATCATTTTACATTCTTGTTGCATTTTCAAATCGAATTATTGAATGTGGTGAATTTCAAATGATTTTGTATACAAAAAAAACCAGTTTAGAAATCAACCAATGTGTGCAGGAATTTATTTCGTGAATTTAAAAAAATCAAGTTTTTTCCTAACAATTATTCACAATTTTCATGTCTGCTCATTTTTTTTGTCGAGATTGATGCATTGACCATTTTTTATGAGATTTTCAAATTCAAAGGGGCCAATTTTAATCGTCTAAAATAGTAACATGTCAAGAGATATTATAACCCGAATTGTGTATATGACCTTTTTGCATGCTACACTCATTTTATTCACCTTTCTCGCTCTCTGTGTGTATGTCATTGTTGTGCTTTGTTGACCGAAACCAATTTCGTTGACCATGCTCAAAACTTTCTGTCTATTGAGGCACCAAATTAAAGCCAAATGAAATTGATTTTTTACACCATTTAAACAATTTCTTTATAAAAAATGATGATAATTCGCTTGTATTTTTTTTCCATTCTCCACATTTGCATAATTCACTTTCCAAAAATATCAATAAAAAACGATTTGTTGTGGATTTTTTTTTTTTCATTATTTCGTATTCATTGTTTCCAATTTCGAAAATGGTCGATTCTTTAAAATAATGTCTTTTTGTTTCATTTTTTTAAAATTAATTCATTCAAAAATGTAAATTTAAAGACTAATTTTTTAATTTACCAAAACAATATTATCCGTGTGCAGTTGTTCAAAACGGATGCATGAAATGTATACATTGAAGTGACATGCACAAATAGTCCATAAGTTGGCGGTATGATAATACACATATTTCTCAATGTAACAAAGATTACAGTGTCATTATGGGCAACTGGCAATGGTAGCATATTTACGGTGAAAGAAAAAAAAAACAACATAATTTTCCCATTACATTTTATAAACATTAATTCAATCTTGCATTTTAGTAAAAGAATTTGCCAATATCCATCACATACATGCATCTTCTCTCTTCTCTATCCGTTGTGATCTCTTTTCCGCTCTGTCTGTGTTGTGTCGAAAAGTAGCAGCATTAGCGTCAGAAGAAACAGCATCCGAGAGAATAAAAATCAACTCTCTGGACCATCGTCTTTGTTGTGCCCGATATATATATATATATAAAACCTTTATATGTTAAACTTGTGCAACAACATCGGGTTTCACTCGAGATTATTGTATTGTGTTGTGTAGCATTAACGCGCGCGCTACCGAAAAAAACTTGTTTTTGGTGGAAACACATATAAGACCAAGTAAGTAAAGAGAAGAAGAAAAAAATGCTAATGAATTTCGGAACAAGAGCGGCGAAGAGTGCACACGAAAACGCAAACAAGCCAGGAATAAAATCTTTAACAGCTGATACAACTGAAATTTATAATGAAATATCTTTCTCTTTTGCTCGTTTACTTCGAAACGATTTTAAATGAGGGACGATTTTCCATGCTTGCACACACATACACTTAAGATGGAGAAACGAGACAAACTAAGTACTAATCAAGCTTGCTCTTTCGGTGCAAAGACCGACACTCACACACAAGAAAAAAACTTTTATTAGCACATGGTGTTTTTGGCCGTTCGTAAGATTACTATGGAATCCAATATAAATTTATTACTATTTAATACAAAAATATGCGATATAACAACAGGGTCCGATTTCACTAGACTCGAGGTCACAATCGAAAATTTACAAAACAAATTTCCCATTTTAAAAACAAAAAATCAAAATAGTTCTATTTTGTGATGTTTTTTGTTTCTTTCTTCATGGAAGCACAGCCAATTCGAAAAAATGTTTGCACATTACATATTGTGTGATTTATCGTGTGAGGATCCAAATTAAAATAAACACTTTTAATTGTGCGTAATTGCAGAACGGAAAATGATTTTTCCATTCAATTTTCTATTGTAATTGGAACTATTTTTAGTTTATTATAGTTATTGATTGGTAATTTGATATTAGAGAAATTTACCAAGAATATACACGTGCACATAAAATAGATTAATTAACGCAAAAGATAACAAGGTGAAGAAAATTAGCCATATTTTTGCCCTTATTAACTAATTTCTCGAACATTTGCCAAAGAAATAGAGTTGGATTGAAATTTCGAAGCACTCAATCATGAAAGATTAAAAACTCGATGAAAAAGCAAATTCCATGGTAAAATACTTCCATATAATTGATAAATACCAATGCTGGACGCAAAAAAAGAGGCGATAATCTCCGTCTGAATCGATAATTGAACAATGAACAATTCACTATAGAAAAATAAATAAACAGTTCCTCATTGTAATGAGATGCTGTTCGAATTCAATTTAAATATTATATTTTTAAATTTGAAATGAGGTAAATTCGTCGTCGAAATCGATATTTATAAGCACAATTCAGTTCACATAATATTTAGGTTTTCTCTCTGTTTCTCGCTCGCCTCTCGTCAAACCAAAACCCCAAAAAAAAACTTCAATGAATGTGAATATGTTTTTGATCTTATTGTCTGCATCGTTGTTTAATTTGGAACATTAACTGTGAGAGGCTAGCTCTCTATTTGTGACTAGAACAAACATTTAAAGTACTTAATCGAGAGTAGGTTAACCGCAACCATGTACCATTTATACAGTATAGCTATGCGCACACGTTCGCGATCACATCAAAACACATCCATAGGGAAAGGGAGAGAGACAGACAGATCGAGCGACAGCGATCTATTGCAATGAATTGAATGCTTAAATGAATTACTGAATTGCCCATTAAATTCAATAAATTCAGTTGAGCAAAGGTTTTTGTGAATGTGTCGTCGTGTGTCTTACGTTCGTGCTTACACGCTCATCCGAGATATATAAGCAGTTTATTTGCAAGCCGAACCGATTCAAAATTATCACCATGTGCTTACGTGTGTTTGTGCGCATAAATAAAAGCGATCGAACGTCTATAAGAGATTCTGTGTTGTGTTGTTCATATAATTTTGTGTCGTTGTTTTGTTTCGTTCTTAATTTCATTAATGTGTAAATATGACTTTGCGATGACATAATATGCACAGACATTATCTTCCTCTTATTCGTCGTCTTCCTCGTCTTCTTTTTCTTTATGCCTCTCTCTCTCTCTCTGTGCGTGCGCGCACGAGCTTATTTTTAAAGTAAAAACTGCCGACACTGCTGCTATCGTTGCCGCTCTCTGTGTCATACACGTTTACTTTTTATTCGAATTGCACACAAAATGTGTGTTTATTTTGTGCGCGATTTCAGAATATTCGACAATATTTTTGCATTTGTTTCCATTTTTATCAGTAGAGAATGAGATAAGGAGACTGCTTGAAACATGATTTTTTTTTTGTCAGGGCCAAAAAAAAAAACGTAATTTCAAAAAAAAAAAAATACATTGCCGCTCAAAAGTTTGGAAACAAACTCTGGAAATTCGAACTTGTTGATCTTAATGAATTTCTTGCGTAAAAAAACGTTTTTTTTTCTAAAAGGTTTTTGGTAAAAACTTTTTTTTCACATGGCATTTCACGACTTCTAGTTATTATTGTTTCCACCATTTCAAAAATAGGAAAAAATTAGTTAATGATGAAGGAGATGATTGGTGTTGACGCATAGATTTTAGAGAAGGGCAATGGCTCCAGGAAAAAGACAGAAAGTGTCCTGGCGTCAAGGTTGTTAAGCGTCGATCATATTTAGTGTAAAAATTGAAAAGGAGTTTTGATCAAATTTAATTTCGTGGAGACTTCATTGATTTTTGTCAACAAAACCCTGCCAAATCGAAGAAATCTCATTAAAATATCTTGGAAGGTGCCGTTATCAGTTTTTTTTAGAGAAATATTAGGCTCCCTTAGAAGCTGGATCAACACCAATGAAGGAAATTATAAAAATGGTTTCAAATTTTTGAGCACTAATGTATGTGCATTTTACAGTCGAAGAGCGTAGTATAAACGAGATGCGTTTACGCTCGTTTACTCACGTCACTCAAAAAGCCAACTGTAAATGTTTAGTCTAATTACCTAACTCTCATGATTTTTAAACAATACACGACATTTTCATTGAGTACCATATTGCGTTGAAATATATCTTATCAGCGATTTGATTCAACATACGTCAATATAGTTTTCGTTGGACGTGTCGGTTTTTTCTCTTTCTCTCCGTCTCTAATTTCTTCTTTTATTTCAATTCAAATGTGCAAATTCGGGCAGTTCGTTGGACTCAATCACGTTGGCGTTTTGCTTGAATACATCATTGAACTCTTCAATTACGTTTCCCCTCTGCCCACAGCATCAACATCAGCATCCATAAAGAAACACAACGCATCCCATTAGTGGAATGAGTGTTTCAGGGGAAAAATTTACAGCATTTTTAATTCCGCTCATCTCTTTCGTTCTCTCGGAATATATACTCACCGAGCGGCGATCGTTTATTTCTCTCTCTTTTTCTCTTTTTCTCTCGCTCAATTCGTTTGCAATTTATTTTTTCACATTCAAAGCGACAAATTAAATTGGACACGATCATTCATGTCTAGTGTATGAAATTTATGACAACAACAAAAAAATCGTTGCCATAAATGATTCTTGATACCGCGATAGAGCAAGAATAAGAAAGAGTGCGCACGAGAGGAGAAAAAAAATAACCCGAGTGCTTTATACATCATGATTTCATAATGAGCGATTCATCAACTCTGCGTGTCTAGTTGAATATGAAGTGAAATGAAATACTTGACCTATGAGAGTTGTTCCTATAAATAGCCCACAAATTTTGGTCGAATGAACAAAAGGAGAAAAAAGTCATAGTGATATGGAGAAAGATAGAGAATTGAAGTGTAAATAGTGAACATACACACCAACTGTAATGAATTTTTTTTATATGAACGAGTGAGAGCGAGAGAGATCAAGAGGGAGAAAATGAATTGCAGCATCTTTGAAATGACTTTTGTTTGCAAAACCATGCGACAAAATAATTATGAACCGCACAAACCAACCAAACAAGCAACGATTGAAGATGAGTGTGCTGGAAGTTCAACCATAGTACAAATGTCGTGGACTATACAACAAATGCATGAACGCAACGACGACGAAAAATGAATATATATACACGAACAAAATAAAAACAACACAAAACTGCATAAAAAGACGAATAAAAATATATACTAACAAAATAAAGTGCCGAATCCGAGATGGAGAAAGAGAAAGAGAATGACCGAGAATATGGTAGAAACGAATAAATTCAGTTGTTATTTCTCTGTCCCTCTCTCTCTTGGCCGTTGTTCGTTTGTGAATATGGTTTTTTTTGTTATATTGCTCCATAGTGAGTTGGTTGGTAACTGCACCAAACTGTTTCTTGTCTGTTCAAGCCATGTACATTTTATTATCATTGAAGCGGCTTTAGTGCATGCTTTACCAACACACATACACACACAATGTATGAGGATAATCACCAGAAAATGTAAAATCGAACAACCAACAAAAAAATAATAATAATTGTATCTCATTGCAGCCGAAATGTCTATAGCAATATGATGCATGTAATCTATTACGAATGGTGTAATCCAAACATATGTGAAACGAGCCATTTGAATTGTTTTCATCGGATGTTTTTTTTTTTTTTTTTTTTTTTTGGTTATACTATGGAGCCTAAAATGTCCATGTGTTCGTTCAATCAAAGACGAATACTTCGACGTTTTCATCGTATTCCGGCAATCCGAGGATCGCGAATTTAATGAGTCAACAGAAGAATTCAACAACAGGATCTGTGAGTGTGTAAATGCACAAGAGTGCCGCAAATACGGAATTCACTTCCAAACGCGCCCGTCCTCACCACAAATTTGCTTTGCGAATAGGCTCGCTATTAATTTATCTTTCTCTTTCATGTAAATATGTGATTGCCAATACGAATTCAAAATATCAAATGCGAATGACAATGTCGCTAGACGATTGCTGACATAATCGAAAATAATATATATATATATATGGAAATCGCAAACACCGACCGTACGCGGATACGCGATTTGTATGTTTGGATGGAGCGCAAGCGCATATACAATACGGTATTCAGTGCACATTTATATATACACACTCTCGATATAACTTACGGAATAATGTGGACGAATGCATGTTGCATGCAAAACGACGGAACGGCAAACGGGATTCGGATACCGAATTCGATAAGAATACTATTTCGACAGAATCCGCTAATGTTTAGGCATAACGTTTCACAACATAGAATCCATTTCTAACATTCTTGATTTGAATTTATCCCGTTTGCTTCATCATCAGCTTCACGAGCTATAACAGCATCCGTGGAAATAATTTTCACTATTTCTACATGTTGAAATACCAATGCATAACTCGTCCGATGAAACTTCTTTAATTTCGTCGTGTTCCAATGCATACACATACTAATTTACGTTTCTTTTTGTTTATATTTGTTTTGGAATAAAAATTCTAAGCGATCGATCAAATGTTGATTGGTCTAACAATCTCCATACGAAAAAAATCACATGTTTTCATCAAAATTCAGTTAATTTTTATGTTGGCTGCTGCTGTTGACCGAAATCTAGTTGGATTCGGTGCTTTATGCAGACAATAATCAAGTTAGAATATTTTGAATGCACATACAGCGAATATCGTGCTCTCTCACATGTCATATGAATGTTGCACGATATGCAAAGCACACACCACTGTTTTCATGCAGACAATCAGTTGTCGCATGGTATACATGCGTCAGCCATATGAATCTATATCATTCGATTGCTTGATTCACAGTGCTAACGGCACACACACACGCGTTACTCTCCGTATCGCATAAGACAGCAGGCAAAACGAAGCCGCATTGTATTGTGTATACATGGCATACACACATTCACATGGAGCGGTGAGTGTTCAGTCTCTTTTCGGTTCTGTTTGTGGGAATGTTCAAAAAAGACGAGTTGACACACTCGAATTCAGTCTACGAGCGACTACGTGTAAGAAAGGTCGCGCTAATTCGCATCCCCGCAACACAACAACAACAAACAAACAAAAATTTTATTTACATATAACATACAGCGAAATACGAAAAAAAAAATATTAAGATACATATTTTTTGCCGCTTCTTGCTTTTACTTAAAAACAACACAAAACAAACGTTTTTTTAGTAAGTCCGGTGAATTATTCATATATAGCGTACAATGAAAAAATACCAGCCAATTTTTCAACTAGCTGTCCAATTCTAATCTTATATACCGAATGCATGCTTAGAACAAGCGCATACGAAAGAAGACAAGAAAAATAAACAACAAATCGAGATCGAGAGTTCAGAAAGAGAGAGAAAGAGAGCTAGAGATAAAAAACGAATGAACAGAGAATAAAATCAACGTCATTTGATATCGTTTCCGATATACTTGTAACACACAGCGAGAACAAGAAAAAAGAGAACACAACACCATCAACAGAATTTTTTGTTTTTATCACAGAAATAACGAAGTCAAAATAAAACGTATTATTGCCGCATTAAAATAGCGAGCACAATCAAAAATCAAATCTTCGAGTCTCATATTTTGAATAAATACGAACGAAAAACAAATCTACATAATTTGAAACGTTTTCCGGTTATTTGAAGAGAGTTTGTGAATTCGGTGAACTAATCTTGCGAAAAAAAAAATTTCGAGAAAAATTGTGTGATTTCGTATTATAAAGTATTTTGAAAAAAACAAGCGATTAATTGAGAGATTATCAAAAAAAAATATAAGCGCGAGAAAGTGACTGACAAAAAAAAAATAGAAGAATTTTAAAGAAAAAAAAAAATCAGAAACATTAAAGCGTGACAACCTGTAAAGAGACTGACACTCCAAACCGAGCGAAAATCATATTCCTTAATTCGATTGATCGCGCGCAAAACTTTGGTGTGACATTCGATAAATTTTGTTTTACTGTCGGTTCGGATAATCTGTGTGCATATTAGCCAGTGTATTGTAATCATTGTTTTTTGAGTGAAAGTTTCTAAACAAACAAACAAACAAAAAAAATACGTTCCGGCAAAACCAAGAAACCGAGAAGAGTAAAATTCATATTTTAAAATATAACGAAAAAAAAGAGAATTTTTGAAAACCGCTTTCGTGGTGTTTTTCGATAATACGCAATAATAAAAAGTAGCGAAAAATAAAAACAGTCTGGGTTGTGGCGAAATTCACTATCAAAAATTAATGTGTGAGTGACTCAATGTAATTTGTTTTTCTGTTTTTTTCCCTTTCATTTTACTTGAATAAATTGTTTTTATTTTTCTCTTTGTATAAATATATATGTTGACAAATAATCGAGAGCAAAATAAAAGCAGAGCAAAGCACACAAACAAACGCATGCATATGATCCCATCGCACACTCTCTGATGCGATCTCTGCTTGTCCCCAAATTTATGAATATAGAGAAACGGTTTTAGAATATTTTTTTATCTAATTTTTTTTTTCGAATCAGAGTGAGTGAGCAAGAAAATAGAGAAAAATGTTTGTTTTTTTCTCTCGGTAAAATTCATAGTCCCCAACAAACGAAAATTGCAGATGAGATGAATAGTTGAATGAATGAATAAATGAATAAAAACGAGATAAAATGGTGCGATTGTGCAACACTCGAAAATCCAAAATAAAATACAGAAGAAGTAAAAAAAATCATCATCATCAACAACAACAACGAAAGTATTTTTAAAATGATTTCATTCGTGTTTTTATTTCGGTTGTGCGTTGTAGTTTTCACTTTTCCCTGAATATATATATTTTGTGTATAAAATTGGCTTTGTTTGTGTATCGTCGACAGAAAAACGACAAGAAATGCCGCTACACGCCGACGAGATTTTGATTTTTGGTGTGAACACACATATACAAGAGTGAGCAATCTATGTATACAAAAGAGCCGAAAAACAACAAGAATTTCACATCAAAAGAGTAAACGAGATAGATAGACACTCGATTTTAAACTCTGTCAAATAATAAAATATTCCGAAATCTTGCGATTGGCCATGCTCTCTTTTATTTTTCTCAAGATCGATATGAGCGAGAGCAAGAAAAGAGAGCTGTATATCCAAAGTTGAATAATAAATTGAATATAGCACAACCGAAATTGGGAACAAGAACAAAAATATGCATATGAAAATGTGTGATGGGTGCGGGTGAAGCGATTCAGTGCGTTTTATTAGTTTCGATGAAAAATTGCAAAGAACCACACAAATGTGTGCTTTCACTCGCGCACAAAAATACATACACACACTCTCATATTTCGATTCTGTTTAATTGTAATCGATCAATGTGTGTCTTTCTCTCATTCTCTGCCTCTCTCATCATTTCGTGATCTTGTGCAGCAACAAGTCAAATGTTGTACATTTACTCTCCATTCTCTCGTTTCGTTTGCCAAAAAAAAAACATACAAAAACTCTTTCGAATTCACGAGATTGTTCCGTGTACTTGTTTGGGCAAAATACCGCCGAAATGGCCACATTCGAACCATTATGACTTTTTTTGCCGACCGTTTAGTTCTTCGTGCACATGTATGTGCGTGTGTGTGTGTGTGTATATTTGCGCGCGCGATAGCATGATACATTTCAAATCGTGTCCCATACGCCTTTGAATACAGCAAACAAGATTGTAAGCGAAAGCCCAACCAGTGTATGGAGTCGATAACGAGAAATTCAAGGCAAATACACATGGTTGGTGTGTGTGTGTGTGTGTGTGTGCTCGCGTGTGTGAAAGAGAGAACCAAACAAAACGGCACATAAACCAAAAAATAAATAAAATAAACGAGAGACTGAGTGTGAGTTCGCATATCGCGCTTATTGCAAAAGGAACACAAACCGATAAAGTGGCAACTGATGTAAGCAACACACCAACGCGCGCGCGATAGCTAGAGAAACGAACAAAGTAAATAATCAAAATAAAGTATTTTTTTGTGCTGTTGTTTCGTTCTTCATTTCGGTTGTTGTTGGTTCGTCATTTTCAAGAAAGAGTCTGAATGAGAATAACTATATAAAAACGCACTGCGATTTTTTGTTTCTGAATAAAACACACTCGGTGTGTGTGTATATGTGGAAGAGCTGAAAAGTAGCCAGTGAAATATAGGAATTTTGAGACTTATTCGAGTCATTATTATTGAGAGGCGAACACGCGTACACGGAGAATGAGTAGAGCGGTAGAGCGAGCACGAAAAATTCAGAGAGAGAAAGAGTCAAGCCAAAGCGAAAATAGAAAACTCAAAACTACACTGCGCTAAAAATAACCATCCCTATTTCCAAAGCAACAGAAAATTATGAAAAAAAAGAAGAAAAACACGAATTCAAAATGCACACAGCACACACGGACACAGTTTGTTTCTTCTTCTTCTTCTTTTTTTTCGAATACTAAAACTGATCGAAAGAAGAAGCAAAATCAACACACATACATAGTAAATTGAGGAAAATTCCTTGGTTACAAATAAATAAAATAGAAAACCCAAGCAATATCTCATATCTTTTTCTCTCTTTCTTTTAACAATGATACATAAGAAATACGCTCACAAAATCTTGTCACTCGCCTTGATTATATTATTATGATTTTTTTTGTCGAATAATAAAAAAAGAACATCAACAGTCTTTTGGGTTTGCCACATTCCATGTATATTTTTTCATCAACTAAAGTATCCATGATTTGTTTTTCTTCGTTTTATTCTCGTATGTTTTTTTTTTGTTTGCTCATTCAGTAAATGGCTATTGTTATTCAACTGCATTGTCGAAGGATACATAAAGAAGGCAATTTATGTCGTTGTGCAAATTGTGAGAGAGGCAACGAAATGGAAATTTGTGTTTAGGCGCCAAATAAGCTCTGACCATAATATTTATTCGCAATTTAAAAAAATTATTCAAATGAAATTGACGATTAGCGTCAAAACAAATTTCAATGCGATGCAATGTGTGCCGGTCAAGCCGCCCATTTACACTTTACTTGTTTATACATGTATCAAATAATTCGTGTGAATCGGCGGAGTACCAAAGAAATATATATTTATACCGAATGCAAAACGATATGATTAATCTCATGACGGAATAAATAAATTAAAACGCAAAACCAACAGTAGACATTGATATGTTTACGTTTGTTGGCCGCACACAGAAATTGAAAACTCACACCAAACCAGCAAGCACATTTTTTTGTTCTCTTACGGAGAAAAAAAAAGAAACTCTTTTGCTGGCTTGTTGTCTGCCAAAAATTTCAGCCAAGCACACACACACACACATACACATGTACACCAACAAACCAAAACGCAGGCACAAGAGAACGGGCAAAGCAATGGCAAATAGCGTTGGTCTCGGTTTTTCGACGATATACGTATATATAAATGAGCGTAGAACCGACCAAAAACTGCAAAATTGTATTTGCAAAAGACGCAACCGAAAGCCAAAGTCAAACCCGAAATAACCATGATGAAGCAACCCTTAGTTGATTATTCAAATTATTGAGTAAATATGTAAACATGAAAAGAAAATACAAGTTTCATTAAAATGAGTATGCATAAATAAATATGGAAGATTTGTGCGAGCGAACGATTGAGATGGTAAACACTCTCACAAACCGTATATAGATGTTGATACATTCGACAAATGATGATGATGTTTTTGCATGAAAACTCTAGTTTGTCTCGAAATATCAAACAACATCAAGGAAATCTCTCGCTGTGTATGTGTGTGTCTCTCTCGAAAGCGGAATTTTGTGTTGAGAGTGCGGAAAACCATTTCATTTGCATCTTTATAAATATATCGTTTGCAAATCTCCATCAGTCTCTCTCTCTCTCTCTCGCTGCCTTTCTCTTTCCCACTCTGTCGAAAGTGTCAAAATGTCGGATGGAAAAATCGACATCTGCATGACATTGCAACTAGTATAGTTCAAAATGTACAAAAGATCAATTTCACGAAAATTTGCTCAGACTGATGCTCTCAGTTTATAATATTATATGATGGGCAAATAGAGTGAAAGGATTTTACACTAAAACATTTCATGTTTAGTGTATATGGTCCAGAGCATTCGACACAAAATCATCATCATTTTGTGCAAATGGCACAAAACACAAATTGGCCTTGTTACCGAATGGTGTGGCGCACTTCACATTAATTCTTCATTAGTTTTGTGCTAAACCAATTTTACTTTTTCTCTTTCACTAACTCAATCTCTCTCTCGCTCATCATCTCTCGTTCATTCGTTCTTATTTACTTCGTTGAATACTTGCTGCTGATCCCATCCAATTTGAAATATCCAGAAAATCGCCAACTGCTGCGAACATCTGTTGATTGTTCATATGAATTGCCATTAAAAGTGGATTTTCATCTTGTTAAACGCAGTAACTCTTAAAACATTTCCATTCAAATTTACATTGACTAGTTTTTCGATGTTTATAATACACAATAATATTCATATTTTTTTGTGTACCATTCACTATTTTTTCTATTTTTGATGAAACATGAAAGGAAAATTAATGAACAAATTTCTTTTGTTTCTCGTTTAATATAGGTTTTATTGATTTGCGCACTTCTGTCCGCACCTGTGTAATCAAAATCAATTGAAACGTAAGTAAACTAACATAATT
This sequence comes from Contarinia nasturtii, assembly GCF_009176525.2. Classification (NCBI taxonomy): domain Eukaryota; kingdom Metazoa; phylum Arthropoda; class Insecta; order Diptera; family Cecidomyiidae; genus Contarinia; species Contarinia nasturtii. Next base: position 7,565,164 of record NW_022197486.1, read on the forward strand.
CTCGTTTTCTTTTAATATTTTTTTTTTTTTTCAAAACTTAGAAACAGTTTTTATTTTCTGTTTTGCTTTCATCGTCATCATAATCTCCATTTCAATTGGCCATGTTGTTTTTTTATGACTTTCTGATGAAATTGAAACGACATATTTTCTCTCAACTATTTATAAAATGCAATTTTTTTTTTCTTTGTCTCGATGAGTTATGTTAGAGTGCACACAAATAAATACATAATATAATAGAATGTGTGCACTTGTTTATCATAATTCATCCAAAGAGGCCGATTGGTCGAAAAACCAAAGTATATAATTGAAAAGTCACGACTATTTTATTATTTCACTGAATCGACGGTTTGCCACACTAATTGAGACAATACTCAATTTGTTATGTATAGTTGCTCTATTAATAGGTATTATGCGTAAGCATTCATCCAATAAGCAAATGTGACTTTGAATGAAACCAAACAAAAATTCACTTTCAGACATTTGACAAATGATATGCACAGGTGATTTTATGCAAACATCAAATTGTGATCAATGAAACGAGTATTTTATTCAAACACACAATTTTAAAATGATTCGTAACAGTTTTGAATTGTCCAATTCCATCCAGTTGAAATTTGTTTACTATTTTTTTTTCAAAGTCGTTATCAAAAAAAAAAATCACGATCGACACTAAAACGACGAAAAAAAGTAAATTCAATTGAGATTTCAAGCAAAACTAAACATTTATACAAATATTTATACAGAACATTTTCAGTTTTCAACGGCAATTCATATTTGGTGCGGTCATAAAAATTCATTTTTACTGCTATCGTTATTGTATTTTGAGATGGAAAGAGAACACATTTGTGTCACGCACACACACACACACGGTTACACACAAATATTACATTTAGTTCCAAAGAAAGTTTGTTTTATCTTATCTTGAAATAAAATCACCATCGTTGCGACGCTGATAAAAAACGCGACTGAATTCCATCTGATTGTTGTGTATATTTTATGTGTGTTTCTCTTCGTCGCATTTGATTGGGGCCAATAAGACGTAATATTATAAAACAGTGTGTGACAAAAAAAAAACGATTATTTTCGTTGCGGTAGCAATACGACTGATTTAACCCTGTGCTTGCCAAAAAAAGAGAGAAGAAAATTATTTTGACAATCAAATAATTATGATATGTCGTCTTGTCGATTGAATAAAGGTGACTTGGTGACAAAAAAAATAGAAACCATCGCTAACCAGGTGCAATTAAATCAATGTCTGAAAGAGATCTTTAATTGGTGTGCGAGTGTTGCGACAAGAAGAAAAAATCGTAACACTCAAAGAGGTTAACAGATAATTTTTTCAAGGTGCTCTTTTCGTAAAGTATGTTCGTTTCTTTTCTAATCGGTAGCATATTTTAAGCGATAAGACTAGTCACTCTGATAAAACTTAATAGCTGTTACATGAAACCTTAGCATACACAATGTAGACCATTATTATTGATCAAAGTATATTAGTATATTTTCAATGGAAAAAACAAAATTTCAGTAAAATAAAAACGCCAAAATTTGGGGTGCGATTGAACTTGTGGAAAGTGATCGATTCTGTTAAAGTATAAATTGTGATCGCTTTTGGCCAAACCCCAAAGGTGGTCACTGCATTTAATTACGTCTCGATTTCTTATTCACTACTCCATAATCCGTATACGTTTTTTTTCTCTCTCTCCTCTGTTTATTTGGTTTTTTGTTTCCATTCAAATATGATTAGATTTATTTTTGGCTCACAATAAACAAGGCGGAAATATTTTTTTCAACACGTTTCAATGTCGACGAGAAATGTACTTAGAGGTCGAAAGAAGTGTGGTCGGGTCGGAAGTATCGGTGTGTAGTAAGCGAAAAGGAGATTTTTTTTATCTTACGACTGCAGTCGGCGCACATTTCTAATCTAATACTCAAGGTTTTCGGCACGAATCTTTTTCCACTTTGGATGATTATCATTAGAACACATTTTGTGTTGCGTGCCCAGCACCGCATATTTTTTTTTCTTCTCCTTTTGCTTTCGTTCTCTTGTTTAGTCGCCGGCCCAGCGAATTGAATATGTACCACACCACCATTTGAATGGGCAGCACGGATTTGATTTGTATGCATGTGTATTCGGGTCATTTGGCTTTATTTATTTTTATTAAGAAATCGTCTAGTTGCTCTTGTTTCATTTGTTTGGCTTTTCGGATTGTTGTCCCTCTTCACTCCCCCCTCCTCTCTCTCTCTCTCTCTCTCTCTCTCTCTCTCTTGGTCTTTGTTTATTGTAAAAATTACCGCGGCTTTTTTGTCGTTGTTGTTTTTAGCAGCTTTTGCTAAATACAATCTCATACTCATTTTCATTGCAACCGTCATTACATTTATTATGTCGCACTCTAATGATGATAAGTGGAAGTGTTCCATTCTTCTTTTATCCTTCATCCTTCTTTTTACACTTTCAGTTATTTTACTTATTTTTTTGTGTGGATGTGTGTGTGTGTGTGTGTGTGTGTGTGTGTTTGAGTATTGTGTTGTGTTGGTTTCTCATTTTCGTTTCAATTGTTGTGTGGCCTACAATGTTAGCGTATAGGCGCTAACAAACGAGCGTCGACGTTGTGTTAAGAACGACAGAAAAAGCATGCACAGCGGCAAATAATACAAGAGAAATAGCAACTTACGACGATGATGACGACGACGACGACGAAAAGAACTGGAACAAGAACAACAATAACGGCAAAATCGGTGAAAAGCAGAAGAACTTTCAAGCATATAAAGTATAATTCAATTATTGTGTTTGAGTGGGATTTCAATTAGAGAATGAGTAGAGTGCCTTCGCCGTCGTATACACATTTATTCGCAGTCAGTTGCTGCCGTCACTGCCATCGAGCACGCTCTCTTTCTCTCCATTTATTTTTCTATTGCGCTCATTTCTGCATAACATGTTGACGGGTGTCGAGCGAAAAGGACGGAAATCCTGACGTTTGAAATGAATGGAAAGAAATTAGTGAACACTGAAACACGATGAATGTCGAGAGTTTCGATACTAGAAAAGTGGAAAAAGTGCGTGCAAGTAAATTACATAATTTGTTCCAAAACACCTAGGGGTATGGATGCAAAAATTCACAAAACCTTTTTGCCATTAATTTTTTTTCTTCATCATCAATTTACCACTGAAAAGTTTCTTCTCTTTGCAAATATTGGACAAATGACATCATCAAAAATTGTTTTGTGAAAATATGCTTACTTGTGCAATCAATCATTAAAAAGGATAAATTACGCTGCAAAATTTACATGCCAAACTGGGCTATACAATATTAACAAAAAATATTTGCGGTGTGCTGATATAAAAAGAGTAGTTAAAGTTGTATAATTCACGCTAACCCTACTTTATTGCTAATAAAATGTGCAATGAGAAGAATTTTTAAAAAAATCTCACGTTTGCCAATCGATACAATGGCCTTGTCAAATATGATAAGCTTTGGTTTTCGTTTTATAGCACTTGTAAATGTTTGTATAGCATATGAATTGGATTCTGGTTTGGCGCTCGAAAATGCCACTTCACATCTTCTGAAGATTGAATGACTTCATGGCCCGAAAAAATCGAAAACAATGGTACGCAAAGAAGTTTGCTGTTGATTTATTTGTTGAATTACACTCGAATGATGAAGCAATTTTCGTCATTTTAATTTTGACTTCAACCGATGCATCTCATCAAAATGGAAACGATCCGATGCAAAAGTTTTCTATATATGAAACAAAAGCTACTTTTCTATACTTCTTTCGTTCGCTCGTTCTCTCTCATTCTCGGATCTCATTTGTGTTGGAAAATCATAATAAACGGGTAACGATGAAACTATGCGGGACATTTGACAAAATAAAAACAGGAACAAATTTTGGAAAATTAATGTCACCACAACACAATCGAAAACCAAATCGATCAAGTTCACCACTACTAGACTCAGTTGTTTGAAGTACAAAATTGATTGAAATGGCGCAAGTACAATACGCAAGTGAAATGGCTTGTATGTTTTTGTTTGCGAGTGTGTTTGAATTGAGCATTGTTCAAAAATCAATTTTTCGACTGAAAAATAAGCTCCGACACATACGAATATTAAAATGATAAAATAAAAGAAAATTTTTTGTCAAGCTTTGGATGCTAATAATTTCACACTCCACATATAGCTGGTTGATGCAATTTTGATTCCGCAAATTTGTCGATGTACGTTGCCAAAAACAGCAATGAGTTAAACCATACGGACCGACTATTGTATGGTTACTAGTTTTGCGACATCTCATATGTATATACGGACAAGTTAGATTTGTTCACGTTTATCTCTCTTAAAAATGAAAAAGTTATGCACAAAAAATGTGTGAAAAGTTATGCCAAAATTTTATTATGCTAATACTTGCAGCTACAATTGTTGGAAATGCAAACAGTGAATCGAGTCAAGATACACACATACACACAGAGAAAGATAGAGAGAGAGAGAGAGAGAGAGAAATAGAAGGGAAAAGAGTTAAAAAAGCCAGTGGTGTACGTTCGGTAATGGACTTTTGCGAGTTGTAAATACCCCCGATAAATAATTTGACCAAATGGGTTTGCAGTAGTTTTTGTGACATCCGAATTGTGAAAAGTGACAAGAGACCAAGAGACTACTAGTCCGATGCAATGGGAGAAATGTTGTAAAATTTAAAATGAAAAATGCCACATAATTTCTATTTGTCGACCCTTTCATCTCGATCACCACCATCACCAGCAACACAAGCGACAATTTGTGCAAGGCGGTGAGGTGTATTTAATTTGAAATATTAAAATAAGAATAATTTAACAACATATTCAAGCCAAATACCACAATTCAAAGTGGTGGTGATGCATTGTGTGTGGGTCGATGTGCGGTGGATCATAGAGGAGAGTCTCACTTCTGCATTCTTTTCTTTTATATGGTCACGCATTCATCCTGCCGGATGATTTAAAGTGCTGTACACGATCTCTCTCGGAAATGTGTTAATTTGCGGTAGAAGATACAGAAACGAATTCTGAATCACATTCTAATCCAAATGCCGTAAAAGAGAATTAAAAAAACAACATAAATTTAATAAATTAATTAAGCAATATAAATGAATTGCAGTGGCAAATGCAATTTCATGTAATAAATTGTGAAAATGTTTTCTTTTTTTCTGCAGTCGTCGTTGAAAGAAAAGATGAACAATATGCAAAAGTTGAGAAAAAAAAAACCCGACTTATTGAGCAATACACAAGATCCCGGGCAGAATATGTTCGTGTGAATTGTTGTACAGTCTTTATGGGCATAAATTTAGCACGTTATTATGAACTCGAAAATAAACGCATTTCTGTTAAGTTTTCCACATGCAAACGGAAAAAAAGAAGTTTGTATGTCTATTTTACGCGACAATTCGTGAAATTATGCAAAACAACATATTCTCACAGGCTCCGTACTAGCATCAAATGTAGTGGCCATAATGTATTATTCGCGTTCCATTACCCGACACTCGACGAGAATGTTGAAGAGAAGAAACCAAAAAAAGGCAGAAAGGAAAATTTAAATTTGCGCGGGCGAATGAATAGAGCCAAAGCGTGAAAGGAGACGCTGCATTGTGGAATTAGGGAATGGCATTTAACACCGACATTCATCAAAACAATAAGCACAGGCTATTGACGAAAAAAAACCAACAAACACACACACACACGAGTAAGTGTTCTTGTTGCGTTTGCTGCTTTTTTTTCAGTCATTCGTTCGAAAATTCTTCTGTACAGTGTTGGTACAGTGAGGAAGAGACCAGTGTGGAAGTGTGTTTCGATGAACATGAATATACAATTGCCATATGGGTGCTTTTGGCTGCTGTTTGTATTCGTCGCGAAGCCCATGACTTTGTACATTATCTGATGTGTAAATATTTAAGCCGAGAGACGAAGGACGAGCACGACCAATGTGCTAGTGTATGAGATGGCTTAAGCATATTAACACAAAAGTATGAAATTTGTTTATATTGTACACATTTACGGTTTTCAATGGAATTCCTCATTGTTGAATGCCAGAAAAAACGGTATACGACACTCGGACACATCCGAAATTTTGGGCAATTGAACCAAAAACAAGAGGGAAATATAAAACGTGGTCTCCCCCGAAGAAGAAAAAAAAATGGTGAAGAAACCAAACAAACGCATCATACCATGCAAAACTGTCCAAATCCACAACTTTAAACGGACACCAACAGCAGCAGCAAAACCAGACAACAAAAACGACTGGAAATAAAATAACACATACACACACACGAAAAACTCCAGAAAACGACAAAAATAAACAACTGAGAAAACAGCAGAAAAAAAGAGAAAATGAGCACGATGTACGAAACGCCAAATTATACATTCACAATCGTGGTCGAATATATAGAACAAGTTAGAGGGAATTGGAACGCATTCCCATAAATTCATACACACCTAAATACACATGCATACACAAACACACTCGACAAACACACTCTTGAAAAAGAGCGGCGTTTTGGGTGATAACAGCGATATACACATACAATCACTCTCAAACACACATTGCTATATGTATGGCTCTCACACTCTCATTCTCATTGAATCGTTGAAGATATGCACTGTTTAAGCGCACATTTAAACTAACAAAGCGACTCATTTTCGGCTACAGTAACACACGGCAAAACTTATTTATTATAATTATCGTCATCGCCGTCGCCGTCGCCATCGTCGTTGCCGTTGTCTTAGTCAATTGTTGTTTTTGTTGTTGCTGCTGTTGCTCATCGTTCATCGCGCGCGCTAACGTGTGCTTGCAAAATGTTGAAAACGTAGAAATGTGGAGGCATATAACATGTTGGTTTTTATGGTCGCATTAAGTTACACACATAAATATATCTTTCATACAACCCCGCACCTTTATGCTCTCTTTATCCTCAGGTTGAGTCGCTCTACTACTTCTTTTTCTTTCAGTCGTCGTCGTCTTTTTTCACTCTTAACAATACAAACGAAATGCAATACACCGTTTGCTATTCTATGCCATGCCGTGCCATGTTGTGTTTTGTGCGTTGTTGATATGTTTTTTATAATTCGTTCGTTTTCGGTTTGGTTTGGTTTGGTTTTTTGTTTTAGATTTTTCCCCGTCTTTATAAAACATTTTTTTTGTTTCTCTTCTGTTCGTTTAATGATTATATTCTTTGGTTTGTAATACACTCGGAAACGGGCGATAGCCACAACAATAAAGTAAAGAAAAAAAGAGAGAAATACGACAAAAATGTCTTGTTTCCCATTTCATTATTCGTATATTCGTTGCTTATTATACGTGTATGGCTTTTTACGTCTTTTGCCCGTCTCTGTTTCTATCCTGCTTACTCGCTGCGCCGTGGTTTTGTTTTTTTTTTTTCGTTGTTGTTATTTGCATATTCTTCGGATTACTTATTTGTCAATTTAAGTTCGGTATATATATTTGTTTGCATTGGATGCAAAACGAGAAAATGAGATGGTGTGGCTTTGCATACAGTGTACACGAATGCACATTTTAATATGTTCAAAACTCGATAATAGCATAATTTCAAAAAGTTTTGTTTGTTTTCTCGTTGTGCTCATACCCGTTTATTTGCCGTCTCTCCGGCAAAATTATATGCATTTTGTCGCAAAATTACGGCCGAAGCCGTCGTCGCTTTATATATATATTCTTTTTGGTCTATTAATTTGCAATACAAAAAAAAAACACAGAAATAACGTGTGAGTAAATAAGAGAGCGAGAGAAAGAGAAGTGAGGCCGCGTCAAACGGATACGTGCATACAGTTAGCAAATAGATAAGCATGTTTTAGCAGCGCAATTGTACAAGCGCGACAGAATTACTATTCTCATATACATATGCAGAAATGACTAAAACTCGTATATATTCTAAATGAACTCCCTCTTCGCCTCTCTCGCTCTCTCGCTCTAATGAGAAAGAGTCACTGTTTGTCTGCATCAATATACTTACCGAATTCAAATTGCAGTTACGTTGAACAAAACGCATTTAATATTATACATCATACATCTGGGGACAAAGAAATGCAAATATTGAACGCACACCGTATAATTCTGACAAAATGTGACATTTGCACAACGACAACAAACATTTTGTATCGCCTAAGCAACAGTGTTTTATAAAACATGAACAACAGTTTTGTGAAGAACAATCAAACGGAATACTGGGTATACTGGGTGTGCGGACGCTAGTTTATTGTTGTTATTGCACGAAATTCGGATTAAATGTTCTCGCAGACATTGGCGATGATGATGGTGATGGAGACAATGACAACAGTGGCAGCACCACATGTGAGACTGATATTAATATTTTAAAAAAAACCGTATCGAATGAGACTTGGTCACTTTTATACGACCGTTTCAATTGTTACAGCATCATATAGATATCATCTGAATCTTTGATGAAGATCGTATTCAATTTTTCCTTTTTTTTACTTTGATGTCGGTTGAATGGCAGGAATTCATCTAAACAGAGTTTGACATTATCTCAATGGCAAAAGTGAAGTGAGAGGCAAAGAAAAAACTCGACGATCGATGCATATGATATGGTGTTTGACCATGGTCATTGAGATTTTGGCTATGCACAATGAAATTCACACATACACCATACATACGGTGCATATGTATTTTGTTAAAATCATAAATTAATCATCAATCATTTGTAACGGAGCTATTGTTTTATTTACGATTGATTGAAACCAGCGAACAACAAAGTAAGGCCAATAATTGCAAAAATGTTTTGCGCTTGCATTTGTCCTCATGTGTGACGCATTCACTTTGCTAATTTTGCATCTCTTTCTCACTTGTGTCTGTTGTTTTGTATGTCGTTCCATTTAATTTGTCACCGTGAACTGGAGAAAGAGTGCATGTGTGTGTGTGAGAGAGAGCGACAGAGAGATAACGCGTGTACATAGTGCATAGATTATTGACTAGTCTCTCTGTGTATACACGACAAAAATGAATGACACACCAGAGCCGACCAAACGTTCAAAACGTGCTCGTCCAATTTTCCGGGGTAAATGTGCACGCGAATTGTCCATTTGGAAATGCACTTTAATTGCCATTTGATTTATTTCAATAACTTTATACTGTCGTCGTCGTTGTCGTTGTTATTGTTATTATTACTATTGTTCCATCGAGCTGTGTTTGGTCGTTAGCTGTAAATCACGACTAATATGAGTCAAGAAGTACGATGGTAGCAAAAAGCAGTGCTGCCATGCAATTAAATGGTGTAAAAGACGTGTAAACGGGCAAGCATTCAGTCATGATTAACTGTGGATTCACATTTATGTTGTCCCATAAAACCTCAAATAAATGACCGCAACGCGGTAAAATAAATGAGGGCGTCGCGTCATCGATGCATTTGGCCATTGCTTGTACAAAGAATATACATTCTCATGAAAATTGCCGATCTTGGCCAATATGGTGAAAATTTCCTCTTTTCTCTCTGTATCTTGTGCCTTTTTTTCTTCTCTCTTTTTTTTCTCTTTTGCAAAAACACATCAATAATAATGATGTCAACAATCATCTAATTTAGCTCAGTCGGTTTTCTTGCCCATCAAAATTAGTGACCATACGCACACCCATCTAAAATATGCAATTGCCATTTGTATTGTTAGAGAAATTGCACACAAAGTATACACAATTCTGTTTTAGTTTGTTGGGTTTTTTTTTTCGTGTGTTGTAAATACAAAACTTTTACACAGTAACGAGTCGTTGCTCAGCTGGAGGTTAATTTAAACATAATAATCATGTTTATGTTGCAATCATAGCCCAAGTGTATGTCGTTCGATTTCTGCGAAATTCGGACACGCAATTTTCAAGTGCGGCTAGCAACTATTTTTCGAAAGTAAACCCATCGACCATAGTTTTCCCAACCGCGAAATAGTGAAATGAAACAATAACAAAAAAACCATACGAAATAATAATAAACTTGCATTTAGCAAATGCAATTGTCCATTAATATATATGGTTGAAAAAGAGAAAATGAACTACTTTCAAAACGGGGGTAACACTTTGAAACCCTTGCCTCTTAATCAGTTTTTTAAATGTGAATGCATATGAATGAGCTTTCTCACATGGATCGGGCGATAGATTAAGAGAAATAAAGAGGGCCACAACTGTCGCCCGACAATTGTCATAAATTCGCTCATGAAGAACGATTTAATTCAACGATATTTAATTTTAGCCACTTACTGCACATGATATCCACATAATATATATATACTCGCACAATCATCATAATCGATATTTGCTTAGCAGCTGTGTATATTTTTACTATCGCAAACAAGCACGTATTCGTATTCTCACTTTTACTGACCGTGTTTTATGTGAGTATGAGTGTGTATGTGCTGCTTGTTTTCCTTCCAATTAAAATCCATATTGCAAAAAAATACGCTGATTAAAATATCCGTCAGATTGAATATTTGTATTAAGTGAAAGTTGGAAAATGCGCTCAAATGGAATATATGTAGTAGCACATAAGATAGGAAGAATCTGTTACGCAGATGCAATTTAACTGAACGGAAAGCAGGAAAAAGTGTGTAAGTGAGTTTGTGAGAGAGAGAGAGATAAAATGAATTTGCGCAAAAAAAGGATTCAATGAACATGGGAAAATGCATAAATTTCATTATGAAACATGGATGAATGCACTTTTGCATTGGCGGAATGCATTGCACAATGAATTCAGCAGCTATATTGCCTGCCAAAAGGTCTTCGTTGAATTGATGAAAGAGAAACTGAATTGTAGAGAAGCGAACAACAGAAAAAGGGTGTTTGCATACAAAAAGCCAACTTCTCAATTCTACTGACGGCATCGATTTGACGGAACGTTCTCAAATTACATTCCGTTGACCAGTACGGTCGATCGATGTGCTATATTATTATGAGCTTGTTTTGAGAAGAGACGTAAACGAAACATTGAGGAAGAGGGACAAAGAGTATGCATGTATATTTATTTGAAAGAAGAAAAAAATCAATAAAATCATACAACTTATACCCCGTGCAGTGGCACTGAATGCAGCATATGGCCAATGTTAAATTAAATTCAATAACACTCAATTTATTCAAATCGGACAACAAAGCATACCAAAGCCAAATGTCGAATTCATTTCGAACAACGAATTCTCGTGTTTTTTCTTCCTCATTTTTGGATTCAGAGTGCAAAAAAACACGTCGAAACATATTGAATTAAAAAAGCAGAATCATTCGTAACACCTTTCTCCATTTTCAAACTACACAAAGTAGCACATTGCTATAAATATTTTGTATTTGAAAAAACTCTGCACGCAAATTCTATTGCCAATCAAGCAATTCAAAAGAGGTGAATATATGATTGATGATTCGTCGACTATGAAATCAGAGAGAAAAATGAATACGAAATAAATTCACAAAAAAAATGGGAGAATCATCGATTGGTCTATCGCCGAAATATCCATGTTGACCTTAGTCCATACAACAACATTGACTAGCGAAAAACATCGCGAAATTAGTTGTTTATGCTAATTCGAAATTAGCGTTTCGTTGCATTTTTCACATTTTCATTTACTGACAACGATGGAAGGTGAATCGAAACTACCATTCCAGTATACAAACCGAATGAATGAAATGATAACGAACGGACGAGTGAATGAAGAAAAAAAAACACACCAACAAACATATCAAATGCACTTGTGTATTTCGATTATGTAAGAATCGCTAATCAGATTGTACAGTTTGTGGCCGCGCAGTGTAATAATCAAATCAGTTTCGCATTTCACATCGAAATCAACACTCTTTTTTTGATCGTATTGTGTGATTTTGTGTACACAACAACAAAAATGAACGAAACAAGACACCACACTACTTTAGAGTGGTAGCAAAGGAAATCGAAAGCAAGCGATACAACTAAAAATGAGTCAAACTAGCGTTTTTTTGCATTGTCATTAGCACATTATACCATCTGGTCGATTTGTGCACATGCGTCGTCGTTTGATACCACAAAAATTTACAAAAGTAGCCTCTCTGCACCAAAACGAAACTGGCAACGAAAAAGAAAACATATACACACACAACCCGAAACAAAAAATGCTGATTATCAAATGCTGTTCATAAATCAACCGTATGTGAGAGTGTAAGTAAGAAAACATGCCTGATATAGAGCAAAATGCCTGATATAGAGCAGAAAGCAGCCATTCGATTGTCGTGCTAGAGTCGCGCGGAATCGAACTACCTGAAAATTGAGTAGTTTTCCAAAAACAAACACAGCCAAACTAAACTAACTAAACACGCAAAAAGCATTCTGTTTTGTTTCAAGTCGTCACCTACTGTCGCATGCACATTTGTATATATTTAAATAAATTTTATTTCTTCTGCGTTTCATTTGATTTTTCATTGTTGTTGTTGTTGATTTTTTTTTCGTTCCATTCTATCGTCAATGTGCTCGGTCGTGGGGTCTGCTACCTTCTGGTATTCTTCTTTGGTTTTTTTGTTCGCCTGGCGTTGATCATTCCTATCATCATCACCCGAAAAATTTCGGTCTATCGAGTTTCGTTCAACTAGCTACACATTCTGTTTATTTGGCTTCTATTTTTTTGTACTCCGTTAATTCCGTTTTTTTTTGTGTGTATTTTATTTTGTTTCATGTCTTAAAACGGTATATTCGCCAATGGCCAAAATATCATTCGAGCGATAACAATATTGGTATACAACAACAAAAATATGCGATCTAAATAAAGAAGGGAGTAGTGAAAAAAAAACCACGTAAAAAAATTCAAATGGAGAGAAAAAAAAATACGCAAGGCATAAAATATGTCAATAAAACTATCAAGGAATTAACGATACCTAGTCACGAAATAGCTCTATGGAAACTTTACAACACAGATTTTTATATCGTATTGTATGAGTTTGAAGAGAGAGAGAGAGAGAGAGAGAGAGAGATTGATGTGTATGTGTGTAGTTTGTATGTGAAAAGTGGTGAAAAGTATAGGCAAAAATTTAGCGATCGACGCTTTGTCGCCCCCAATATAATGCGCCTTTTTTGACATATCGCGTCCGTAGTACACCTTATGCCAATGTAACACAAACACACGCCTGAAATACACGTTCAACATTTATTTTTACTTTTAATGCAGAATAATGTGTATTATATTATACAAAACCGCCATGAATTGCTGCATTGGGGTAATAATCAATATGTCTATAAAAAAACAAAACATGCGATTTGCTATTACGACTCGAAGAAAATCAAATTATATTTATTCTGTGATCAGCCTTAGATCATCGCTCACCGCTGTGTTGTTTCGAGATATTTTTTTTTACTTTTTTGATGCGAAAAATTCTACACCCAATTAATACAACTGATCTAAAATGTATACGTAATATTTGTAAGCTGCTTCAAATAGCAGGCATAATATAATTCACGTTGTGTTCAACGGAAATCAATTAGCGAATTCGACATTGATTCACATTTGAATGAGAAATGTATGTGTTGTATTTTATTGTATTTTTGGTTCTGTCTTCGTTCAAAATCGTTTATCGCTTATGAAATTCACAATGCCACATTTAGACAGATATAGCATTTGGTCGGCCACAATCAATAAATCACCAATAAATGCTTTTATTTTACTTTTACATCGGAATCCGAACACTTAAGAACCAACTTATCATATATGGATTCATAATATTAAAAAAAAAAAATAATAATTGGTCAAACGAAACCATACAGGAAAAAAAAATATTTGCGGATCCGTTGCCGTTACCAACCGCCACTTCATATATTCATCATCGTCAATGACGATGCACATCGTAATCCGATCCATTGTTGAGGGCATTTACCAACATGCTCACGCATCGCACCCAATATTGCATTCTATTTTTTTTTCTCGGACGAATGTCCAACAACAAGCCGATTTTCATATAGTGTTTTTTTAGCACAAGCGATGGTATGCATATCGGCTTAAGTTTGTTGTCACTTGCAAACTCGTTATATTCTATTCATTTTCTCTCTCTCTCTCCGTTTCGCTTCCATACTTGTCGATTATCACTTTTTTATTTGTAAAACGCTACTCGTGTTATAAAAACCATAAGTTTTTTTTTATTATTATTTCGTTCATTATTGTTTTTCCAAATAAATATTAGTATTGAAACAATAGATGAAAATGTGGAGAGGAAAAAAAAAAACAAATTCAAATTGAAATAAAATATGAACGGGGGAGCAACAGAAAAAAAATAATATGTATGAAGTGAGATATGAAGCTTAAGTGTACAGAGAGCGAGCAAGAGAATGAATACATGGAATAGGAGAAGAAAATATTAATTTCGATGTTCACGTTATATATATACGTACACAAAAAAATAGTTTCATGGAGTGAGTCAAATTGAGCTAGGACAGTCAGCCAGAGCCAGAGAATGAGTGAGAGAGAAACATAGTGAGCGTAAGCGGTACATATACACACATAAACCGAGAAGATGAACAAAAAAACCGGGCGCGCGCTCGTTCACGTTTGCCAAACAATGTGAGAAAACGTTGTGCAGAGATGATGATATCATATCTGTTTAACGACACAATACTTCACAATGTGCGCGCTTATTCTGTTTGTCCGCCCATTTCATATGATGTGTGTCTGAAAGTCTTTTCTGGCTGCTCATCGTATTCGCTCTATTTTAATTTCGCTGCTCTGTCTCTGTCTTGCATCGTTTCTTGCATGCGATGATGATATTAAGGCATATGCTGCTGCTGCTGCTGCTGTTGCCTCTGCTCTGTGCAAAACGCACATATTTGTTCTATTCATATTTGGATAAATAATGTCCGGAACAAAGTTTGAATGTACATATACGTATAACTACAGAAAATTCTCGCGTTTGTCAAGCGCCAGAAATACAATTAAAAGAAAAGTCCCCAAGGAACCCATTATACATAAACACATAGGTTTTGTTGTTGCTGCTGTTGTTGATTCTCGTTTTATCGTTGTCAACGTTTTCTCTCGCAATTTCTAAACAAACATTCCACTAAATTGAGCCAACTCTCTTCGGTTAATTTAGTAATTATCTCTTTTCAGAATGGAAGGCAAAAAAAATGTATATTGTCACTGGCATGACGATAAAATTCCATCGTATTTGGTGCAAAAAGCGACCGATAAATAGAGAGAGAAAAAAAAAACAATGCCACATATGATTTCGAATGATATTAAATCAACAGAGAATAAAAAAGAATTCGACTGTCAGAAAAAAAAACTAGGCGGACATAAAAATATATAAATTTCGGGTCTCTTTTACGTGTATATTTGTACTTGTGGATTGCCAAGCTCACATAAAAAAAACTCAACGAGTGATCGAAAGAGATAGAGAATGGAAACGAATGAAGAGGAAACCAAAATATAAAAAATGCATATATATAATATTTATAAAATGATAGGGCGAATTAATATGTTATCGTTTGTTCAGCTGTTAATATTATAGACTCTGTCAGCCAAACTTATCGCTGTCTCTTTCTCATTCGCTCGACCGATTCACTGTCGTTTTTCGTCATCGGTGTGAGCCTCTGTGCATATTGCCAACTGCTCAAGTGACTAGAACTAAGTTTCCACACAAATTGACGTCGATGATGTGTGATGTGACAATGAAATTGGTTTTATTTCATAAATAATTCCCATATTTTTTTTTTTACTTCTTTGTGTGCATATGATTGTGTCATTGTTTGGGTGTCACAAGATGTGTATTTAAAAAGAGAGAAAAAAAGGCGAAAAAAGAGCAAATCAATATTTATCGCCTTGGCATTGTTCGCGATGATAGTGTGCGATTGTAAGAAGCCACTCATTTTTTTTCGATTCGGAACTTTCTATATAACATTACAACTACGCGATATAAAGCGACAGAGAGAGTTAGAGCGAGATACAGATAGAGAGTGAGATACAGTGAGTAAAAAGGAAGAAGTTAATTGTGAAGGAAAAATATTCCACTTTAAAATTCGACGACGCGAAAGAAATTTCAGACGGAAATTCAACTTCCATGCAATTTATAACGAAAACACAAACAAACAAATATAACATTTTAAGTATAGTTTTTTTTCGTCTTTCGACGTTAGTTCGTTTGTTCGTTCGTTCATCCGTTCAATTGGAATTGTTCATTGTTTGCCTGGAACACAAACACATAAAAAAATGTATGTTTTATCTACGATTGCAAAGTGAAAGCCCATCGTCATCGTCATCGCCATCATTCTCGTGAAATTTTTTTTATCAATTCCAAAGAATATATATGTTCATTCTTTGTCGACAATAGTATTTCAAAATAGTTCTCTTTTTTTGGTGGAAAAAGCATGCCCGTGGAGACTAGATAAGACCGAAAAAAGGCGCCAGTCAGTAAAGAAATAGAAGGAGCAAAAAGGAACAAACAAAAGAACATAAAATCGATTTCAAGATGCCAACAACGCAGTTTGTAGATCATTCAGTTTAAAATTAGTTGATTTTGATTTTACGGCATATCGATGATATTAATGTCCATTTTTTGTTGTTGTTGTTGTTGCTATATAAATTTAAAAAGCGAAACAGCAGCAATAGCAAAACATGGAAAACGATGAGCATTCAATGCGAAAACAGCCATGTGATATGCAAAACGAGCAAACGAAAGAGAAATGAAAAGGCCACTTCTCTAGTGAAAATGTTCATTCTGCTTCAAGTAGCTCTTTGGCAACAACAAAAGATAAATCTCAAAACATGCCAAGAGAAAAATAGACAGAGAGAGAGAGCGAGAGCAGATTGAGCATACAAGAAGCGCAAAGAATGTGTATCAACTAATAGATGCCATGAATAAACGTACTATGGCTATATGTCGTTTTCAATCTGCTCGCTGTGTGCTATGCTGCTTGTTCAATGTATTTTTGATTCTGGATTTTTCACTCTTCCTCATCTCATGAAGCGCACAAAACAGAATAAAACGAACGAAAAAAGGCATTTTCAAAATTGAAGCTTTCTTTTCTTCGCACACACACACCCACACTCCGGTCATGTCGTTCTTTGGCGCAATTCATTTTACGCGTACCGCATTCTTTTTTCATTGCATCTCCATCGTCGTCAGTGTATTACAAAAACAAAT
>NW_022197486.1:7597265-7644568 GCF_009176525.2 Contarinia nasturtii
ATAACTATTATTATGCAAAAATCGCCAACAGATTAAACAAAATGTATGAGTGTCTGTTGTTTACTATTTCGGCTCTCTCTCTCTCTCTCTCTCTCTTCCCTGTCCTTTTCACGATTGATTCTTACCCTATGACGTTCTTTACATTCGTGCACAGCGAAACAATATTAAAAATGCAGTAATAAATTGCGAGAAACAGTAATTTTCAGTCTGTGAAACGGCTCTGAAATGCCAGCCATCAATTTTTATTATTATTGTTGTTACCAGTGGCTTGGTCACCGTGCGCGCTCCATGGCATCTATGCTTATAGCTACTCTAATATATTACACCGTGTTGACGTTCCACACACATAACTTCAAACATTGTCGAATATTTTGGGCGATGATGAATGTAAGTGAGCACATTCATTCTACGGTGGTCACTCTGTTTTCGGCCTCTATTGAAATGCGAAATCGAATACAGCTCGTTTTTGATACCCACACACCGTTTCGGCGCGAATTGGGACCGGGTGGTCTCTTGTAAATTTGCCGTGTGTTTTTTTTCTGTGTTGTCTTCTATATCTCTCTATTCAGGCTCATTATTCATTTTATTATAGTAGGCCCCATATATTGGTTGTATACAGACAAAAGTTGAGTCATTTATTAAGGGTTGGTCATTGGCAAATCGATACAACATGCTTAACATCGTCCCAGCGACTATATATGCAAATTTTGAAACGTGTATACCAACACTACAGACTCTATATGAGGATGTCCAGTGTATGTTGTTACCATTACCGTTGCTGTTGTTGTTGAATGAGAAATAAATCGATCAAATATGCATGTCCGGAGTTTCTATATATATTTTTTTTTTCACTGTATGTTGCTCACTCTCTTCGATTCTTGTTCACTCTCCCATTCTCTATCACTTTGATCAGAGTTTTGGATTATCCGAACCGTTTGGTAAGTGCATACGCAAATTGACATCAACACCATCGACCGATGTTTGATAAAGATGTTTATTGTATTGAAAATGAGAACATATTGCGATACGCGTCAGTTCGCCTTCCAACACTAGCTTTCGCTCTCTCTGTCTCTCCCGCTTTCGACTTTTTGATTGTGAGCAAATGATCGACACAATGTTTCTGCCGTGTATCTCTCTCAATGATGATGCAATACCACAGAGTACACTCACCACCATCATCGTCATCATCATCGTCCTCAACAACAAACAATCATGACTTTCTCGGTTGTACTGTGTGTGTTTTAGCTCACCAAAAATCTATATACAATAGTCGCCGCGCGCGTCACATTGCAAATTGTGAACAACATTGTAATATGAATGCAGTTTGTGTATTAAATAGAGAAAGAGAAAGGTGTACAATGTACATGAAGGGCGACTATTTTGCTGGACGAATAGTTCATAGTAAATTGACATTGTAATTTGAATTTCCGTCATTATAGTATACATATTTAGTATATTTCACCTTATCCGGTACGCTTTTAATTGCGCTGATGAAAATGCACATAGAATTATACCCGACAATTCGTTCACGTGACATTTGAACAAACGAGAAAAAAATTAGAAACGAAAGCGCTTACGCTCAAAAATCAGCCGAACAGATTTATTTTGAGACAGAAACCAAGGCAATAAAGAAGAAAATTCAAAAGACTTCAATCGGATTAGAAAATGCGAATGAAATGAAACGGAAAATCAAATTTTTTTTTCGTTTTTTCTGGCTTTTAATATATATATGAAAAATGTTTACTGCCAAGCATTAAACGCGGTTAATTTGAAATTTCAACGTTGGCGGCACATTTCGAAATAAAAATTGATTCTTTCTTTCAAAATATGAACAAATGAGCCGATTTTTATTCGAAATTATTCATGTTATGAGTTTGGTACCGATTTACGACATTGCCATTTTATTTAATGAGTTGTACTTCTTTTTGCATTCGGTTACTTTGAATATGCTCGAAATGTTATAGAATATTTCGAAACTAACCACATAATATTCAAACCATTGTAAATTTAATGGTCACATAGTTATGGTTTTATTCATATCCACTAGTAAATAGTTAAACGCGTTGCGCGTTCATTTGGTTTTTGTCATTATTAGTTTTGTGTGGCAAAAAAAAAACAGTTTTCACAACCATACCGAAAATATGAAAATGGAAATGGGATTTGGTGACCATGATTTTTCCATCATCGTCTCTTTTTTCTCGCTCTGTCTATCCCTCTCAATCTATTTCTATTGGTCGCATTCGCATTGGATGAAAAATTACACCCAACAATCAATTCACATCATGTTGTTGTTGTTGTTAATATTATTAGTTTTTTTCTGCTTTTTTGCAACGTTTTTCCACAACAATTGTTAGCAACCGGATATGAGTCGAAATAATGAGAGGTTAACTTTTATTTACGGCCAGGGCAGATCGGGGCGTGTAGAGCAGCAATGGGGTGCTATACCGTAAACACACACACACACACAATGCACAACACGATTTATAAATGCATTTAGTTAAAATCAGCGTTTGCTTTGACGGTAACCATGTGTACCATAATGTTGTATAAGCTTGTTGTTGGGCAAAAACACAATGCTAACTCATGTTGCGTGCTGTTTTTCGTGTATGTGTGTAAATACATTCTTTGATGTCTAATTTTATTTCACCTTTGACTTTCATCGCATTGCGTTAGAATGGTAACCGTTCGTTTTATTTTGGATTGGCTCAAATTCGGTACAAGCAATGCATTCTCATTCAAGCACTGTTCCCATTTTTTTTCTTCTGTTCTTCATTGCAATCTATTATCATTTCCTAGTACAACAAACACGTCTGTTGGAAAAGAGTACATTGTCGTATCTGATTTTCTCGTTTCAACTTCATTAACCATCATCATCGGGAAAGAATATAGCTGAATTGCGATGTAAAGATTGCGAATGCAGCAATGAGCTATGTTTCATCCACCACAAAATGATGAATTCCGTGTAATGTTTGGGCGTTTTCATTACGGCGGAAGAGCGCTCGTATTTTGTTCTTCTCTCCCTAGAACGAAATAAACTTTACTTAAGTCACAAAATATAGAAGCATATGTATACGTTCGCCTTTATCATTTTATTAAGCACGTGATTAATATGAGCCGAGGGAAGTTAAAATATATTTGCACTTTCCGTTGTAGCACACGAAAACTCTGTTCGCGATCCTATTCGCTAGCTTTTATTTATCTATTATTTCAACGCAAATATTTTTTTCGATTCACACGCATTGCCATGGAGAGAGAGAAAGACACTCAAAATGCCATTGAATCAATCGATATCAACGAAAAAAAGGACGAAGATAGAAAATGTACGAACTAACACAGTTGGTCCAAAAAATCGTAGCCTTACACATGAACGTTTTGCGGATATTTTTTTGTCGATCAATATACGAATATGACGAATACGTATGTTGGCTTAAAACATTGTATTTTGGCGATTATTGACAACATTGTGTCATAGTATGACAATCATAGTGCTTGTTCTATGGCTTACTCTATATTCTATGGCTTAACATATACGTTTCGTAATTTTCGATTTTTTTCGTCGTCATTTTTTTCGGGAGGTTGATCGGAATTCAATTGGGATTTATACACTCTTTTCGCCCCCCTTTCATCGAGAGATGAAATATATACTAAATTTCACATTGAAAAATATACCAAAAATGCAACTTGATGAATTTGAAAATTCGCTGAAAGAACGAACTAGCGTGTGAGTCCATTATTGTGCTATCTAATACATGTGACAATCAGTGAAACATGGTCGTTCTTTAATTTCCCCATTTGATCCGAATGCCAATTTTGTAAAATTTCAAATAATTGACCTTATTCGAATCGGATTTCAAAAGTAGACAAACGGAAATTTTCCATTTTCATAGAGTTAATTCCACGTATTTGAATTGATATCGATTTACTCGTGTATTTTGTTCTCGTACCCGCTCCGATCCCTTTCCAATGTTTGATTAAAGCAAAAACATCCAATTACACCAATTTGTTTTATTCGTATTCCCTGTCATCCGTGCCGGTCGCCTGGGAATAAAATCGCAAACGCAGCAGAAAATAAATACAACAACTGTAGCGGCGGCCACCTCGTGAAAACAAGTGATGCAACAAAAAGACATTTCGAATAAAATAACGGTTAATGATTCTTTATGTGCATAATTAGTTAGATTTTTGTGGTTCATTTAAACCAAATAATCAACATCACAATGAAATAACACAAAAAAAAATTTGGACAGATCTTTGCCACAAAATTTTTGACTGTTCAGCATAAAACCGGTGTACATAAACACATACAAGCAGCACGCTCATTCCCAGTTTTATCATAAAAATCGTTCCGGGTAATATGGCTGGGATGTATTTCAATTCTGTTTGAATGTATGTCCGTTTTCACCATGCAGTCGCTGTTTTGTGTGTTTGTTGCCTCATTGTCTGGGGCTTTCATGTTTTAGTTGTTTTTTCTTACTTTTCTTGTTAAGTCGAGAGAGAGAAAAGAGCCGTGAATTCTATCTATTTCTTCTTCTTTTCTCTGTTCTCTGTTGCATTTGATGGGATCGGTTTTTGCTTGTTTATGTTTAAAATTTAACGTTTAAAGCTCATGGATTCTCAAAGCACATGAAACTATACATTTTAGGTAAATCTTCATCATGGAATTTTTAACATTTTACGCCCACCCAACAAGGGGGGCTTTGTTGTTTGCTACGAGCATGTTTTTCATGTTTCGAAAAAAAAAATCCTTTAAAACTCAACATTTTTGGAGAAAATATTCTATGGATGTATTTTGTTGGCCAATGCGCTCCATTCATTCTCGATGGTTTTCTCTCTCTCTCTCTCTCTCTCTCTCTCTCTCTCTCTCTCTCCTTCTTACTGGTGTAAAATTCCCATGTGAATTCTGTGTGCGCCACACTCAAAAACAACAGCTGAAGCTAGAGAAAAAAAACGCCATCGTATTCATATTACGTTTCACTTCAGTTGCTTCACGCTCTTGCATTCATTCCATACTTCAATTTTTGTTGTTGTTGCGCATTTAATTCCATTTCGAATATGTTGGTTCGTTGGTGAATTTATTTCTTATTTTGTTGCTGATCTTGATAATTGCATTATTTTTGATTTTCGGGCTCCTTGAGTTGCTCTCACCAAAGTGAATGTGTACGCTCACATTTTGCTGCGTATGTCTTTCGTTTGCCGTTCAACCGATTTCATCTTCCAATTTCATTTCGTATAATTGCTGCAATCAAAATTTAATGTCGCTGACAGCAGCGGTTTCACTTCAAAGCCCTTGCCAAAGTAATGTTGCAATAAATAATTAAAATTGTGTGCATTTCAATTCCGTTTGGCAATTTTTGGTATATATGGTGCCAAAGCATTCTCATTGCGCTGCCCGCCCGCCTCAATTTCGATGAATTTTTGGTTGTGTTTTTTTCTCGTTGATATCCTTAAATTGAATAAATCTTTATGAAGCATCTCTTGTTCCATCACATAGAGAAGGAAAACGAAAAAAAATGGGAGTGAGATAAAAGAAATCAGATTGGTTTTCCGAATGCAAGTTCAAGACGCTATGACGACGACAAAGTCAGCAATTTTCGTACTTATTCGATTATCAATGGATTTTCCAATGAAATATTGCATAACGACAACTGCATTTCGAAAGCCGGCACTGTATGAAAGAGGTAAATCACAGAAGAAAAAAAGACCCGGTGACCTTTAAAATGCATTACATTCAATCAGGTGTGTTTGCTGTTTGCACGATGAAATATTCTTGTGATAAAATTTCTTTTGTGAATGCAAGCACCCATTTTTGTATGGGACTTGCACGAGACGATGCTCTTTCAGAATCAAATCAATGACTCAAAGGCGAATTCAGTTCTTTCCCTTTCATTCTTGTGCTGATGCTGCTGTTGCTTGCGTTCAGGTCAGAATGGAGTTGGAAAAGAGAGATAGATAGAGGGGGAGAGAGCTTAAGCAGATCGTCGTTAGTTGATATGCCTTATTGCATTATCCTTACAGAAGACTAACGTTTACGATTAAATAGATGCAAATTGACCGATTGCACACTTTAAATTGCAAACGATTCGTTTGTAAAATAATAAATTGGATTCATATTAATAATCATTAGTGAGGATTGCGTGTGCTTTTATTTTCAATGGTTTTGTTTCATACTCTGTTCTCTCACGTTTGCGACACTTTTTCAGTTATCGTTTTCTTTATTCATCTGCAACGATGGTGATGATGCCAATAATGCTGGATACAAGCGATAAAACTCAATCATTTTAAGTTCAAAGTTCACTTTTCTCTTGCGCCACAGCTATTTTGCTTGAATTTTTTTTTCTATTTTCATTATCGTCGTCGTCGTCGTCGTGGTCGTTTTTCTCTCTTATTTCCAGACATTTGTCGTTGTCGCTTGTCTCACTTTCGGTTTGCACATTTGATGGATAACATTTTTCTTATGCTGTTGAATAATTATGGCCGTGACCATTTGATGCATTGAGGATATACCAACGAAAAATATGGCGAATCATGATCACACAACCAAGAGAATGAATAAGTGAGAATGAGATAGAATGGGAAATGGATGAAAATACATTGGCCGGCCATTGAATGTTTCACGTGAATGGAATAGATTTTTGGAGAAAACAGTCTTTTTTGGCTTTTAAGCATTTGCTGTGTGTGTGTGGCTGTGGCTTTGCACACACACACACACACACACACAAAGCATCCAAGTCACGTTTCACTCCATGAATTATTATGTGCTGTAAGTATGATTGTCGCACATCTATATCTTGCTAAAGGTTATAAATAAATCACATTTTGGCTCAAATAAAACTCGATATTCACAATGAGCCGAATTTCGACTGCAGCCATCACATACACATACACTGTATCATATACTATACACACCCGTTGGATCTTTCATATCGACTAACTGACCAAACGAGCGAATGCGTTTCCGAACCATTACAACGTAACAAGGAAAAGAAAAGCACAAACGTTATTTATTGAACGTATGACAAGCAAAAAAAAAATTTTTTTTTTGAGACAAACGAGAACATGAAATGAAAGAGAATTGTGCAGGCAATGCAAGATCGTTGTGGATTATGCAATGTGGTCGAGCTTATGCACTTTGTGTACGGCAGACCATCAGTTCTCTCAGCATTGTCCAAATGGACATGTATAGATGAGAGGCGTCTGAAAAAGAGGATGACTAAAACCATTATTATTGCGGAGAATAATGACGACCAAACTTTTGCACGTTATGTCATTAAATGGACAAAGCACTCGATAGAGAACATGCATGCATCGTCACAGTGTGAAATATTGTCCGTACACATATTCGCTTACGGTTCACATCGAAATAAGGTAGAAAAAGAGAAGAAATACAATATCAAACGAGGATTTTTTAGTCAAATGTTTATGTGATTGTTGGCAGCACCAGCAATAGGGAAAATGACTTTTTCTATCGCCAAAAACAAGATAAGAGATAGTGAGATACAATGTTCCAGAAATTTGTCGTTTTATTGAAGTATCCAACCTTCTAGAGCACATTGAAATCCGATTTATTTTATCATTTTTGACATTATAAAAAAAGAACCATTTTCTGGCACTTTTTTTTCATCACATTCAGTATCTCCCTTTTTTCATACTCGTTGAATCGACATGGAGAGATATCCTTTTTGAATTTTGCACAATCGACTAATTTTTTTTCCTCCTTCAGTTTAGATCATTGTAAAAAAAATGAAGAAAACAGCAACGTTCGCTTATTTTCCCAAACGAAACGAGAAATTTTCGGTGCCAAAGAAAAAAAAATGATTATTATTAGTTATAATATATAAATGTATACTGTATTAATCTTTGGTCGTGGCCACCCACATTGAACAAATAATATATATATATGTATAATCAAACCATTCGCACACATTTAAACGATGCGCGAGATTTTGAAAAAAAAAACTATTTTTGATTTGAATATTTATTCGGTTGACGTTGTTGCTCGATGAAAACCAACCGCAGCCAATGCTAATTATTACAAATAAATGATTGCAAATATGCTGAAAAATGCATGTCAGTAATGATGACAACGGATCAACATAATTTATAGCATTCGATAAAAATTGGATCAAAAATAATATTTGCGCAACGATTTTTTATTTTTCAAATTTAATATTTATACTTCTGGTGTATTTGATGAACTCTTTATGTTCTACACCACTCGTTCGTCCTTTCTATCCTTTGAGCTTTCTCTCTCTCTCGCTCTCTGGGTTGTGCACGTTATCCGATCGAAATTGTGGGAAATTAAAAAAAAAAACGATTCCCCCCTGCGCCGCTATATTTGTGTATACAGTTTGGTGCGGGCGCTTTGTTGAAAGCATAGCAAACGTAAATATCACCAACATACTGCCGTCTCCCTTTCTTGATCAACATGATGTGTACCATTTTAATAATGCATGCAGTGTGCAATTCGAAAATGTGTGATGGAATCATTTCAGCTACTCGTTTTCACATAACTATGCAAAAATGGTATAAAATGTGTTGTCATCCGTTGGCATTGTTGTTAGCTTTTGAATGTAAAGTTTCAAATTTTGTGCAATTGTAGCAGCAATAGTATTAGTGGCAACCAGTAGCCAACAACAACAACAACAACAATTGAAAAGAGAATGTTCACCGGTTCTTGTACCGGGGTAGAGACGATGGGGTTGATGCTGTTACAGCAAAAACAATATTATACGCATATAAATTGCGATGGTGAAGTGTGTGCGTGAACGAGACAAAACACACATCCATAGAATAACACAAATTTCAATTTTAAAATATATTGAAATTATTGAATGTTTGTACAGTATTCCAAATGTGTTGTGTACACAAAGTCTAGCGACGTGTCCGTGTGTAATGTGAATCCGCAAATCCATTTTCGATTCAGTAATGCCATTAGCATTGGAATTATGTGAAACGAAACGAGAGAGCGTCGTCCAAAAGGTACGGACGAAAAACGGAGACAGAGACTAAGTGAACAAACTGCGACATACGGCTGCATAGTTACAACGTGTATACATTTGAAATGATTTTCATTTTGAAAATGGTCACATTGACAACAATCGAATCTCTTTCGCTCTTTCATACACACACTCACTCTCTCTAGCTCGTTTTCATCCTCGACTTGGCTTCAGTACAAATATCTCTGCGTCGTGGCGAATGCGTGTACACGTTGTTGTTGTACAAAGAATCCAATATACACTCGAATTCGCTCATTCACCGTTCATTCTAAATGCGCATAAATGTTGGTTTAATATCAATAATAGAGTAATTTGCTTAAAATATCTCTCATTCTCATTTATTCGTCGCATTTCGTTTGTTCCATGCACTGTTGAATGCTTATGCATTCGGACGTTGTTGTTATTTCATTTTCTCGGTTATTGCCGATGCAAATTTCTCGCCCTGATTTTGCCACCCTTTCCCAAATACAAAGCACACAAACACAAACACTACTTTAGCACATTGAAAACATACATTTTATTTGAGAAAAAAATATCCCAGCGAATATGCTCGATGTGTGCTTGTAATTTTCAATTGCCGCATGCATTTCGGCGTTAATGTGAACGATATAATTGACGAAGAGTATATATGATCGAAATTTGAATGCGTGTACTACATCAATTGAATTGGTTTACTTGATTGGCGCATTCATGCAAACTGCGTTGTTCAAAGCATGGCGCCGGTCAGTTTAACTAGCCGATATTCTTTTATTTGTCTCTCTCCTCTTCTTCATCTTCTTGGTTCAACTGAAAATCTCTGTGTTTATTTCGTGTGTTTGTTCATAAGCAAACAGAGGATATTTGGCGTTTACCCTCATCGCCAATATTGTGGTGATTGCCTAATGCATCAATCGACCCAACGGGCAAAACACAAAACAAACCAGATAGGTATATAAAGACCAAGAAACGCACAGAGAGAGAGAGAGACGGTGTATATGCGTAGCAGCGATATAACAACGTTTAAAATACAAAGCGATAGAAAGTAAATGAAATTATTCAATGCGTATGCATTTTTGATTTACGGTCATAATATGAATTGAATTTTGTTGGCAAGCGTTTCCTCTCGCCGGGCTCTATTATTACATATTTTATTAAAATGCTTTCGTCAAAATTCGAAAATGCCTTCCATAACATATAAACTAATGTTGTACTCATTTGAAAGCACACATTCCTATTGTATGTTGGACAACATATAGCATATTTTATATGCAAATGCATACGTTTTAAGTGATCTAGAAGCTTGGATGCATTTGTGGCGGCTTTGACTTCTGACTGTGCGATGCATAGTGATGCTAAGAGAGTGCGAAAGGAAGAGAGAGAGCGAGATGCAAAGAGAAGAAGGAAAAGAGAAAGGTCGGTTGAACGAAAATGAATGAGAACAAATGTGCGCGATACAATGGCCAATTCCAATGAAAATGCATTTGCATCAGAATGTGTACAGTGGCCTGTGTACACACAAAACATCGACCATATGTATGCTTAAAACCGAAATGAAACCATTTCAAAATTATTTTCTTTATTCGTTTCGTTGCATATTTCATTGTGAATGTATGTTTGATATGTATTTAGTTTACGTGACTTTTGCACCGTTTTTGTTCCAATGTTAAGGAAAAACTTTTCTCGTCAACGTGATGTGATTTGTTTCTTTTTCCTCAGCATCAATTGAAAATTGTATTCAATTTCGTTTAGCAATATATGATAAGGGGCAGATATTAAATGTTGAAGTTAAATCGTGAATGCTATCTCGTCCGATTCGGAATGCATCGAAGCACAAGAACGACTAAGTAAAATAAAAATAAAGAACAATGACAACAAAATGTTTTGATTTGTTATTGACATTATATTGTCTTTTTTCTAGCCAGATCGAACTCAATTTCCTGTGTGGAAAACAGCATTTGGACATATATATTTTTTTGTT
Organism: Contarinia nasturtii; assembly: GCF_009176525.2. Taxonomy (NCBI): domain Eukaryota; kingdom Metazoa; phylum Arthropoda; class Insecta; order Diptera; family Cecidomyiidae; genus Contarinia; species Contarinia nasturtii. Next base: position 7,608,219 of record NW_022197486.1, read on the forward strand.
ATTCCTATTTCTCAAGTATACGAAAAATAAAGCATAAAAAACCCCAAGCCAGAAACCATTCCACATCTCATCAATCGGCCGACAATATTGTATTGTTCGTAAATAATATTCTGGCTCGATTTCATAAACAAACCAATGTCACATTGTTTGAAATGCTCAATTCAATGTTGACTCTCTATATCTGAGATTTGGTCTCTTTCGCTCGTATTTGACGATCGCTTGTCATTATGCTCTGTTGTTTGTCGAAACAAAAATGAGTGTGTACAGTTGCAGTTTTTTTTATATTTTGAAACGTGTCATTTATTTTACGTCATCAAGCTGAATGTGTATGCACGAAATACACAAAATTCGCATGAAAAACAACGACACAACTGCAAATCGATTCGCACCGAATATATCGTTTGCCATTAGTGCATATTAAACACACACACATATATATACAGTATACACATAATTTAAACCGAAAAAAACACAACAATTATTGTAGAATGGCGACAGATGCTCTCTAATAAGTGCTTTAAATAGCTTCATAGAAAATTGGAACAGTTCAAAATTTCATTAGACCAACGACCACCTGTTTTGCTAATAAATGAAATAATTAATGAGATAATTTGCACACACGCTGATGCATATCGATGCATCACATCTCATGTGTGGTGAGTGTGAGAAAGAGAGAAATTCACATTCATTTCGAATTGAGAAGAAAATGGTGGGGTGGTCAGGATATCGTAATAAAACCCACAAATGACTTGAAATTATTACTATTTATTTTTTGTTGTTGGTGTTGTTTATGTTTTTGTTTCGCTTAAAATGAAAACAGCAAATATACAAATGACAATCGACCGATGCCAACCATACTCGATTGGTCAAACTAACTAAGTCGCGCATATTGGATATGTGAATGTTTTTAGTTTTGGTGCCAACACACCAAAGAACATTTTCATATGAATCGTAACGTTATTTCGTATAATGTGCATCATTTCACATAGAACAGATGAAACAAAGCAGTCTCTATGCATTTACGATCCAATTTATTGTTGTTTTATTTTGCTGAATGAATATGTGAACTCTTTCATGAAAAGCTTGATAATGTGTGACATTTAATATTCGAATATGCATATTGAGCATCTACAATACAGACGAATATATAAAAACAAACGGAAAGATCTATATTATTAGTCACGGCATTTTATCACGATTCGCTACCAAATAATGAAATTGCAACGCCAAAAAGTTTATTTATTTAAATGATTTCATTTAATTGAAGAAAAAAAATTGGCGCGAGTAGCAAAAAAAGCCAATATTACATGTTCGTTATCAACATTAATATACTCTCATCCCCGTTACTTTCACAATAAACAATAGAAATGAAGTTCGCTGATGCGACAAAACACAAGCAATAATAAAACGTTTATTTCGGTTTCAATTTGTGGAGAGGTGGAAAATATTTTTGAAATAATAATTAAAAAAAATCGCACACAAACAACTGAAATTGAAATAATAAAAACAAAATTGTGCAAACATTTGGGCTCGCGACAAAGATAAACAATAAACTATTGCGTTCGAGCGCAATTTTATTCGGTGAATTAAAAACACACGCACACCGATGATCATGGTGTGTCGCATAAACGAGATACAGGGTGAATATAAAACGGGAATTTAATACACGGCATTTGTATTGTTAAGCCTTTGTATACGGTGCAATTTGAATATTCTATATTGAATTTTTGTTGGAGATGTGTTTTTTTCATTATGTTTGCTGTCTGTCTATCGTATTGGCTTTATAGTTTTTAAACAATAAGTTCTCTAATTTTTTCTTCTTTGGTTGATTGGTTGTTGCTGTTATTATTGCCAGGCTTTTCAAAAAGGCTTCTGGGCTTGCTTTTATAGTATAGTTTCTCTCTATATTTATCCGTTTATCTATACCAATATATCAATATTTATATCAATTAATAATGTTTATGACATAATTTTGACCAAATGAAATATTTACAAAAATGTGAATGCAACGCGGTATATGCGCCACGTATCTATCCATTTCAAATTATATTATTCGAAATATCTAAAATGAGATGGAGAATTTTGACAATATGCAATTGAATTTATGCTATATGGAATTTATATCACACACACGCAATATGCTAAATATATATATGAATAAGTTGATAATTTTGTAGCAAATCAAACGATACATCGAAAACCCACGCTAAAATCATTTCTGTGCTTTTGAATGCTTATGCAAGCTTTCAGCTGTTTTCAATACATCCGTCTAGCTCAACTCTTATATTATAAATTTTGTTGTTGAAAATATTTATTTTTGCTGTCCCCCCATTGTCCCTTCCAAATCCCCATTATTACCTCACATTCACATTGATATTATAATGTAGCTTTAATTTATAACCAATTTAAATTCCGTTAAATTTTTGTTGTTTTTATTTTGTTTTAGAGAATGATCACTTCATGCAAACAAACAATACAACAAAAAAAAAGACTTTAAAACATTTAAACCAACCAATTTTTTTCTCTTTTTTTCTTGATTGCAGAACGATAAAGTAAATGAACATTTTTACGAAGAAAAGAACTTGATCATAGCAAACAAAAAATAAATTTGATATGAAATTTGTGTTTTAAAAAGATTGTGTGGCGAAAAAAATTAGTTCAAACGTGAAAATCGAAAAATCAAACACGAAAAACTAAACACAACACACATTGAGAAAATATGTTCAATAATAACTATGTATGTAATAGCAACCAAATCAAATTAAGTATTGTCCCGGCTTTATTTGGCAAGTAGAGTGCATCAGCAGTGCAGCTTTAATACATATATTTACTATATATATCTATCTAAACAATACAGACAAAATATACGCAATTTTCTTGCACAATCTACTCCGTGGAAAAGAAAAACGAAATTCGCATCAAACTTATTTTTGAAACACACACACACAAACTCACACAGGCAAACAAATACTGCAACTGAAAATCAAATCGCTGGATTGCGAGCATTCAAAGTAAATCGGCCATCTCGTGCTGACACATCGCTTTCGGAATTGTGTTCTTTTATTTTCGCTGCTAATTTTTCAAAATCGTAGCGAGCGAAATCAAACGGACGGAAAAAGACAAGAGTAAAAAAACCAGTACATAAAAAAATGCAGTGCAATGTAAACAATGCCGTAAACTGATTGACAGAGAACCAATCGATGATTGAAAATTGACAAGAGAACGCGAAACAGAATCCCGACGTCAAAAATCAAAGTGAACAACTAACAAAAAAAAGAAGAGACAAAGCATACACACAACTACACATACACACGTGAACGAAATAGTATCTGCAGCCATCGTAAGAGTTTTATGTTGTATTTTATATTTCGTATTTTGTGAATGAGTGAGTGCGTGGTGAAAATTCGCTTGAAACGTTTTCTACATTTCAACCGCCAGCCACACTGAATCAACCGAAAACATCCGACCGATACTCTTCCATTTGGACCCACAGCAAGTGTAAAAGAGAAAGCAACAATCCTCGCATTTGAAAACTTCACCGCAAAAAAAAAACAATTTCACTCGACGGAGCGCGAAAAAAAACATAAAAACCAAGCGCAAAAGAAACACAAAGCGACAGAACAGTCAAAAAATCCCAAAAGCGCTGAACACAATCCATTCATTTGGTGAAAAATATATACTTAATGCGACTTTTTCTAGTCCCCATTTGCCATAACCGATAAGTTTCTTAGTGTGACTTTTAATTGACAAACCCTTCTTCCTCCCCCTCCAATATATAAACCAAAGAAGAGAGTGACAAACGAAATTAAAAACCGTGAAAGTGAGTCGAAAACAACAAACGGTTTGAATCGAAATCCAAACGAAATAAATCATTTGAAGTTTTCACCGATCGAAGATTGCGGAAACAGTAAAATTGATTCCAGCGATAACGAAACAAAAAAAAATTATTCATCGTCGAGTACACGAAATAAAACATACAAAACGATAAGAAAAGACCACAAACAAATAAAACATCGATCAATTTTGTGATATATTTTCAAACAACAACAAAAAAGTTAAAGTTATTTATTAAAATTACAATTCAAAAGGAATTAAATTACAGAAACGAAACGTTTTAGAGAATCTAGACTACGAAAAGAGATTAATCATCACTGTGTAAAACAAACGAAATGAATTGAGTTGAAAACTCGACATTACAAAAAACGACGCAGAAAAATCGAATCAAACTGGTGATAAATAAAAAGTAAAACAAACAATTTTATTTTCGAGTACGGGACAAAATACATACAAACACATAAACCTCTAATCAAAGTTAAATTCTTTGCGTACGTGTAAAACAAAGAAAGAAAAAAAACAAACACAAGCTATTTCAAGAAGGCATCCGTATAATGGCATCAATGGTCAACATGAATAATCTATTAAATGGTAAAGATTCGCGTTGGCTTCAATTGGAAGTGTGTCGTGAATTCCAGAGAAATAAGTGCTCACGACCGGATACCGAATGCAAATTCGCTCATCCACCGGCCAATGTTGAAGTGCAGAATGGACGTGTCACGGCTTGCTATGACAGCATCAAGGTAATTATATCATCATTTTTTTCAAATCAATAAAAATGTTTAGCTTAAGTTTTTCGTTTTCCCTCCAAAACAAAACTGAAAACAACAACAACAAAGCAATTGCTATTGAATTTTAAATTGATAATGCATACGCATTGATTTTATGTTTAGTTTATGCTTTCATCATGCTTCCTATATTGCCGATATGCTATTGCACAATATTTTTCGCGCAGAGTGACATAGATGTTTGATATGTATGGGAGTGTGGGTTGTGTGTGTGTGCAGTATTTTGAGCAGCATAATGCATAATTGCTGAAATGAATTTCATATTGAAATGGCCAACTCGAAATACGGTAGCACACCACCACCAACAACAATATATATACTGTTATTCAAAATAGTTTTGCATTGCATTCGGCTAACATGCTTTTATGGTTTAATTTTTAATTAGATGATAAGAATAATTTTGTTGTTTGTTTTTCGGGAAGTTTTTGTCTGGATTTGAATATGGCATTTTACTTGTGATTCCCTCTCCAACACTGCTATCCATCCACAATGAATGAATATATTTATATACATATATATCAAATGAATTAACAATATGCTTTAAATTGCCTATGGTGGCTGTATGCAAAAATTCGCTCTGCTTTTATTTGTCAACTTTATGTCTTCCCATTCCCATCTATTTACACGGCGACGCGTTAGTGTGGTTTTGCACATTCGTGGACGCTTTTTATTATATATAGATAAATTAGTATTTAAGCAAGCTAAATAGATTAAAATTGTTGTAATCGTATTTTCAGCATAGTTTAAAGTAAAATTTCGTCTCTTTCTCTAGCTTGAACAATAAGAAAAATGAAAGAAAAAAGTCCAAACGAACTTTTTCAAATGGAAAATAATCATATTCCATTTGATTTATAATCTAATAACAATGGTTATTTGGTTATTTTTGCTGCATAGGGACATAAAATTCTCAAAACAATGCGATGACATTTAAAATCAATTAATTTTGAATTCAAGTCGACAGCCATCAAATTGCATATTCCACAAATAGTCAGACTAAGTTGTAAAGGTTTAAACTCAAATTTATAAATATTTACTCAAACGATTTTGTTGAAGCAAAAAAAGATATTTGCTCAATTATTTCTGAAACACCTTTCAGTGATGAAACAACCCAATAACAGGTACATTTCAATTTTAGTCATATATTCGCATTTCGACATGTGCAGTATTGTTAGTGAATTTCGATAATTTTTATTTTAAGTCTTCTTTTTTTTGCATTTCACCATCAATACGAAATAGTCTCAATTAGTATTTGAATATGATACACCATAGATAGGGATTGAATGATAAAAAGTAATTAACGAAATACAGTGTGATTGCGACCGATTTGATAATGTAATTCAAACAGAGACGTCAAAACATTGTATAGCCATATGAGTAGACTCACATTTCGAATTCAACATACACGTTCGCACAGGCATTTCACTAAACCGGATTGAATATATGTTGTTAATAAATTGATATATATATATGTATAATATGTCTAACGATTCAATAGTAACTACTGTATGAATGTTTATTCGATAGAGAGCAGAAAATTGCATTTAAATTGATGTGAAATTCGGTGAAAAACGCTGCTGATGTTGATGATGACTGGAATTTTTTTTTTATATATACAATCAGGTTTCGGTCGATTTTTGCTGTACGATTTTCATTTCAACATTTGGAAAATGGGTTTATATCATTCCACTTTAAAAAAAAACATTTGACGCAAAACAAGAAGAGAATAGCGAAACAGCGTTATCAATTGCAGTACAAAGCACACACATTGTGATACAGAAATACGCGGTTAATTTTTGGATGACTGATGCTCATCCCAATACTCTAAATGCACGGTCAAAAACAAATACTTCAATGAGTTTTTGGTCGGTGTATAAAGAGCACTTACGGCTGGAATGCTCGATTTGAATTTGAATTTTTATGCCCGCCATCACCACCAAGCTACTGTTATATCCCCTTTCTCTCTCATTCATTCGCCTCATTTAGTGCATTTATTTATACCAATTTAATTGCCATTTACCCACCAATCAAATACAAAACAAACAAACTCGAACATCGCCGGTATCATTTAATTTGATTCGGTGTCAATGCGCCCGCAATACCAAATTATTATTTTCTTTAATTAACTTTCCATTTTTCGCTTCTGGTCAATGTGCAATGAAACCCCCTTGCCTCTCATTGTCCGGACGCGCATCGTTCTATCTGATGTGTGCGCACGTTACATGATTTTCCGCTCTGGTTACATTCATGTGACACATGTGTGAGTGTATTTGTGTGATGCCAAAATAATTATACAAATATTTTTGTAACGCACGACCATTGAGTTCGTATACACATTTCAGTAATGTGTGTGATTTTTGCACCTTTGAAGTGGTGTTCAAATCACCCAAAAATATCCATTTATAAACGAGAATTTATCGATTGATTTAAGCTGCTTTATTTGTTGTGTGTAATTTTTGCCCAATCGAGCGATTATCACATTTTCCCCTCAATCATAATGAAACAACATGCAAAATAGCTTTCGATGGATTTTTAATCGTAATTTTTGGTTTTACAAGCTCTCTCTTATACCACCTTCTGAAATCAAATTACCCGTCCTCTACATTTTATTTCTCTCTCACTCAACTCATGCACTCAAAAAGATACATGTATCCGTAAAAAATAGCGGCATGTGTGTAGTGTGTACATTATTATAATGTCATTTGTATGCGATTAAGATTGAACAGAGCAAATGGATCTAAACGATGAACGTGAATTGAATTGAACGAAACTAGCAGTGAAAGAAGCATAAATGAGTGGGTGATTGCGATCAAATCGGTGGAAAGAGAGAGAGAGGCAGAGATACTAAATGAGAATGAAAATAACGCATACAATAATCCATTAATATATTAGGACGTGTGTACACAACACACACACACAAATGCAAAACGAAAATATCTTTGCCAATGCATTAGTGCTCTGAAAATGAGTGAGTGAGTAAATGAATGCAATGGCAAAGTATGTTTCATGTTGTAAAATGAGTGAGCTTATTGCATATTCTCTCGTTTGTGTAATAAAATTCCCTGTGAGTGAAACCGCATGGTAGCGGGATCATTGAAATGCATTTACACAAAAAGCGGCTTGCAAAGTAAGCGAGCATGCAAAAGGATGTGAGAAAGAAAAACATACACATGAAGAGAAATGGAGAGAGAGAGAGATTTTGTCTACATAGTGATGAAGATAGAGATAGGAGACAAATAACCAACACCCAGTGAAGAGAGAGAAAATATAACGAGACAAGAAATGGAATTGCATTGATATGATATGGGATGCAACTCGAAATAATTTGTTTGACAAACCCGACAAACGACGAACAAGGCAATGGCAATGACAACGGCAAACACACACACACACACACCGTAGTATATTATGATTCAAAAACAACAACTGCATCAAATGGTTTCGAGGCAACGCATGTGCGGCAATAATAGTACTTGCCGTGCACAAGAGCACTTAATTTATAACTGAGAAAATCAAAGGGGGAAAAGTGTGTATTCTATCGTGCGCGCATTGGCGCTCGCGCTCATTCTCGTTCACACACACACAATCAGATTTACCTTGTTGTGCGATATGAAAGAAGTGGCTCTTTTTCGGTATTATCGTTTCACAAGCTTGTAGCAAGAGTTGCATGATTGCGACTTGGTGTCGAATAAACAACAAACTTTCTGGCAAAAGTGAATTTACGTGCTGACAATTCAAACATATCCATATATTCTCGTTCTCTCTGTCTCGCATGATCTAAAATAGACGGAAATACCTGTGCTTGAACGTCAAACCGAAAACAGTGATGCCATGAATTTACAGGAGCCAAACTATAATCGCATATACAGTACAAGCGAGAGAAGTGCATGCATTAAAAGAAATCGGATAACAGGTTTGCTTAAGCGATCTTATCAAAAGCTGATATGCTTACTTGCATTGATAAACTAAACCAATTTTATCTGTTGGTGCTGAGCAAGAGAGAGATAAAGAGAATTTACGCCATTTGCGTGTTTCGCACAAATGTAAATCCGCTCTCGCAAAACGGAAGAAAAACAGAGTTCGAGAGACTGAGCAAGAGGCAAACGAGAGATGACTGTTTAACTGCATTGATCAAATGTGTGCACCAGATTTGCATACCAACATTCACATTTTGCAATAAGAGTGCATGAGGTGTGCGCGGTGCGCCAAAAACAACACAAACCAAACAACATTACTTTTGTAACAGTCTGTTGTCAAAAATATCAGCCTCCCCAATCGCATCCAAAGTGAGATATAGAGATTACTAATTAGATTAATGAGATAGAAATAGAGAGAGAAAAAAAAACGTATCAGTTCCTTTTTTCTCTTCTCATATTATCTAGTTATTTACTAATAAATCAATTTCAAAATGCAATTACGCCCCAAATGGATCAAATGATGCAAACACTGTCGGTTTGATTCTCTCTCATCCAAATACATATAAATATATATCGTCGAATTGTTGTATTGAAACAAGTGATTCGTGATTCGTGATTCATTAAATGAAACGTGTAATTTTGTTAAATTACGCCCCGATTGCATATATATATCAATGTGTACGAATACAATAAAGAGAAGAAACTGTAATAACTACTACTATTGCAATTGATATGCATAATCAAGAAAGTGGAACCTCAATGTGCACCATGCAAAGGCACACATACAATGGCCTCTCGACAATTTGGCCATTCATTGACTTTTCAGTATTAATTAACCCAAAGAAATACTAAACACACAGATTCAACCGCATCAAATGGTTTTAATAGAATTTGCTTCGGCAAATGTGCATTCCATGTTTTTGTATCATCATCTCCATCTAAGTTCGATCTCTCACTTTTCAACGTTGCGAGAATAATTGTTCTGAAGCGTCAGTACTTTGTAATGACTTATATGATATGATTTGCCCAGCTGAGCAATATGCTGGCAAACAAGATGCATGCACTCATGTTTCTATCATGTGTGTGCATGTTACCATTCTCAATGCTGCTGCTGCTGCTTGATATTTATTATTTTACTCGGCCAAATATTGAATCAAACACTTTTGTTGAAGACAAACCATAGAGAAGTTTCGATACTTTGCTCACTCTCTCTCTCTCTCTCTCTCTCTCTCTCTCTTTATCTCGTCGGTTTGAGCGTATGTCGAGGAGCGCGCGCATGTGGGAATAGAGTGAATGGTACAGCAAGAAAGTTCGGCAAACGAAGCAAATATTGTTCATATTGAAATAAATTTGTTGTTTTTCACTCGGCATTTGGAACTTTATTGTTTGTTTGTTTGTTTGCTGTATGTAAGCAATTCAATGTCGATTTTAGATTCAGATAAAATGAAGAAGAAGAAGAATGAACAAAAAAAGAAACAGATCTAGCACATAAGATACTTGGTGGACAAAATGTGTTTGCATTTAATGATAGAACCGAATGACGTAAAAGTTTTCAACGCCAAATGGGGGGGAAATAAAATGAAAGCGAAATGTTACGGGCGGCGAACAAGCCGTACGAAAAGCATCCAACGACGATTTTTAAATGTGAAAGCTGAAAAAGCGAAAGAAAGAATGAAAAATAAAGAGAAAAAAACAACGAACAAGACGATCTCAATGTAACCATGCAGCAGATGGTTGCTCCACTAAGTATTCGCCATAATCTCATCGTCATTTACCACCGCGCCATTGGATAAGACGAAAGAGAATACACAACCGAATACAAACACTAAAATACAATCAAAGGATCTCTCGTTCGACAAAAGAATAAACCGAAAACCAAAAACCAATCGATTAAATTGCACGCCGAATAGCTGCTGCAACAGCAACAACATCGGCATCGCGGTTGCGAGAGAAAGAAAAAGCACACCCAAACCAAATCGAAAAGGAGAAATAAATCTTTGTTATACGAGTATATCATGTGAAACGATTTGCACAAAGAACTGGTTCCATTTTTTTTGCTAAAATTTTTTTTCGCTTGATCTTTTTTCTCTCTTTCTCTCGCCATGGCTTGGCTACTTTTTGCCTCAGTATTTTTTTTATTGTTTCCGTTATTGACGACGTTGACTCACATTTCCCTTATTGCGGCTTCTTTTGGCCTCATTCTTTATTGAAACTTTTATGATGTATATAAAAACATTTACGAATCGTATTGGTCCCGCTTGAAGGGAGCAAATCACATATGAATTCAGTGCATTTTTATTGTTTTCAATCTCGTCGACGGTCGTCTTCGCCACCATGCTGTTATTGTCGTTGTTGTTGTCGTCATCGGCTGATGCACATGGTTTATGTGTATGCACGCGAGCAGACGACCAAAACGCAAACACTCTCGATCTATGCAGTAAATTTAATTTCCTTTTAAAAGGCAAAAATGGTAAATACAAATATCAATATAAACATATAATATTCCGCCGAGAGAGAGAGAGAGAGAGAGAGAAATTGCAAATTTAGTTTTCCTCTCGGTCATATGGTGTGTAAGCACCATAGAAAGAAAGAAAGTGAGTCAAAGGAAAGCAATTTGTATTCGCAAGAAATAAAAACGATGCATTGATTTCATATACATCATTCCATTCATTGCGCGCCCTTCGACGCTTTTCGGCTTCTTTTCTATACGAAATGAATTTATTGTATTTGCATTCGAATGCGTCTTTGTATCGAACATTTAATACCATTTACAAAATTGTTCCGTTCAACGAATTAATCGGCTATCAAAAGACGTCCTAACATTTTCCGATTTCCTGCACACCGTACCAATGGACTTGTTTGGTGGTTCGCATTTGAAATTTAAAAAAAAAATTGACAGAAAAAGGCCACCAAAAAAAGTCACCGAAGTAAGTAAAAATAAATTAAACGAAACGCTTAAGGAAATCATGTGACGTTTTTTTTGCACTTTCCATTCTGTTCCGAATGAAAATGAGCAAACTTTCTGTTGCAAAATGCAACGTTTTGTGAAAGTGAATGGGTAATGACAAAATGATGTAGTAACTTGCCAATAGCAATTAAACCGGAGAAAATTTATTTGGAAAAATGCATTCCGTCTTTATTTGGAAAAAGCCAGCAGAACAAACGAATTACGCTTTAAGGAGACGATGATGACATTGACGTTATAGTAATTTACGATAATATCGATATACCGGTTGCTACATTGAAACCATATTGCAATTTCCAAATTGATATTAAATGCAGCGCACTACAGTTGGCGTAACGATGCAATTGTGTAATAATATTTCCGTATCATTGCCGGAAATAAATGTATAATTGAGAATAACGGGCGCAGAATCAAAGAGGTGAGAATATAAATTCATTGGAATTTTAATGAATGCACAAAACTTCAACAAAAGAAAATTTGTTTAATCGATTCTCTCTCTCTATTTCTCACACTCATTTATACACTGTGGCACCGAAACACGAGAGAAATTGTGGCAAATGTTTGCCTCTCATTGTGTATATATACATGAAAGTTCGACAAATGGAATGTAAATATTACGCCCGCAGCTGCATTGTCACTAGAGCAAATGAAATTTAATGCTTAAATACATCAATTAATGTAATCGATATTTGCAATGAAACAATTAAATCAACTCACAGAGATACAGACAGAAAACACTTGAAGCACTGCATATACCATATTGCACAAGTTCAAAAATTTGTATAATGAAGATAGACTGTGCTCGATCTCGATGCACTTTTAAAACACTTTGACTATATCGACGAGATTTTAATGGAAACGATAAAAGATTATAATGTTATGCAAAGTAATGTTGAAACATACGTTCAAAGACCTTCAAAGTCACACGCAGCCGAGAGAAATTCAATTTTTCTGTTGTTGTTGTTGTTGAGTGAAAATTGATATCGGCACCGATACGATTGATGAAGAGAAGGTACGAAAACAAGTGCAGCCAGTGTCGTATTTGTGTGCATTTGTGGTTTGGTTCGTTCATTATTTACTGTGTTGTTTTGTTGCCCGCTTTCGTTCGTTCGCTGAAATCCCAGCGGAAATATTCGAAGTGGTTGATCTGTTATAAAATTTCCGCAATGAATAATCATTTTGCCATGTAGAATGTGTTTTTTTCATTTACTTTTTTTCGGCTCTGATTTGTATTTATATTTCTGGATAAAGGTTTTTGGATGGAAAATCTCTTTTAAATAATGATTACCGAATGGTATTGCACACAGGTTGCACATGGCATTGTCAAAACGCGCCACTATTTTGTTTATTCAGTAAACCAGTTTATGCTGTAAAAACACAATATCAGCACACACGCACACACATACAAAAACACTGTGTCCAATGCAGCATTTGATGAATATCAACGAACGAAGAAGAAAAAGTTAGTGGTGCTCGTGAGTTTTTGACTTGGTAAAAACGTTATTGAATTGACGTCAAAAAATGCACCGGCCAACACCGAAAACGAAAATTACCAAGCAAATAACTGCAACGCAACAACAACAACAACATGGAATAGGGATAAACATAGACACCAACTTGTGAGCAACAACAAATTAATGGACACGTAAGTAAATGTGCGCTCCCCCCACACCGAGACACACACAAAAAATGAATGCATTTGTGCGCGCTTCAGTGCACGGTCTAACCATCACACATAGACACACACGGGATATGCACAAACGCCAAAATTTATTGTTTCTCGAACCGAGGCACCAAATGAAATACGTAGCGTGAGTGAGGATTTGACACCATTACGGATAAAATTCGTCTAACTATAAATTATATGTCGCGGGTTACACACTGTACACAAATATATATATAGTCGCGTTGTTGAATACTATTCATATGGGCAAAGCGATACCATACGGACGAACAAATTTAATGGGCACAAAAAAAAAATGAACGTCACAGAGTGTATGTGTTAGAAGCTCTCGAAAACTTTGAACCATGACCAAAAAATACTAACCAAAATGGTAGAGAAAGTAAAAATCATGTGTGGATGTAGGCGAAATTTGTGTCCATCGAAAAGTTTTATTTTTTGTTCAAATCATACGAGAGACATAATTTTTTATTTCTTGCTTTCTTGATATGCATTTCAAACCACGATATATTTGCACAGCATCTTTCCGCATCGATGTCAGTTTCCCGATTGAAGAAAATGTCTACATTTTGTTGTCGTTTCGATGCTATGCAACGAACATTGGTGTAGTCGAGTAGGGGTAGAAGGGTTAAATGTTTCTCGGAAAAGTGATAAATTTACATATTTTCACCGAATAGCATCGGGTTGACAGCTGTTATGCAACCGAGTAGAAAAAAAACACAACATTTTTCCGAACATTCCAGCGTGCAGAAGATAATTTGAATGACATCGAACACGTTCCTACCATATTTCCCCCCCTGCAATATCGCATTTTAACCCAACATCGCATGGCTTATTGAAATTGTTTCTGTTGATGAAAACAAAATCGAACGAATTTTTTTTTAATGTTTGAGCCGGATTGAGCGCATTTTGATCGCTTTAATTTCGACAATTTTTGCACAATTTTTGGCCGCACAATATTTATATGCAACTTCTATATGAGATGAGATGGTTTATGGCAGTTATAATTGAAAACAACAATATTTCCCAACAAAATAAACTGGATGATTTAATGTGCTAAGTCAACAGTTCTCTGAAACAACCGAATGACTTATGACTTTTGTAATAATATCGTGTGTAATTGGCAAATCCAAAGTCTTTTGTATCGTCTACAGCACAAATACAGTCATTCTGCATTTAAACTGAACATTATCCGTATGTGAATAACCGGATGAATTGAAGATGACGGCAGCAAACTTCAACCACAATTTCATTCTGAGCTCACACGCACAATAAGCACTTAATGGTCTCTCTTTTCTACATACTAAGAGCCATTCGGCTCAAAATCAAGTGAATAATGATTGGAGATCTGAGTGTACATATTTCTTATATTCAAAAATAAAATCCATATTGTCGAGCCAGAGAGAAATACTGAGATGGAAACTGTGAACACAAGGCGGGTGACTCATAATAAAGCACGTCATATACACAGAGATTGTATGGCACGACAAAAACCGGCCAAAATGAAGCAAAAACTAAATAAACATTGAATAATATTCATCATGGATAAATAATTAATTATCCGATTTGGTGTATGTGTTCATAAATCAAATTGTTTATTTTTAAATGAATTAATAGATTTATATAAACGAACATACAATATTCTCTCTTTTCAATTCAGCATGTTTATTGAGATAGTCGTGCTGGTGCTCCGCACGACAATGCGCTTTATTGTTATAGACTACCGATGAGAACGGTATTGTTTCTCGAAATTCATAAAAAAACACTTTTTTGTCATCGCCTATGCCATCGTTGTGATCAAATAAACATATTTCAGTTCATTTGACATAAAATATGCACGCAATAAAATCAATGCTATAGGCGCGTTGACTTCAAAATATATATCTATTAAATCTAATCGCACAAAAAAAACATAAAACAAAATATTTACTTATGGAATAATTAATATTGTATCCAGATTTCTCTTGACGTTATCAAAATTCTTTGCGATTGCCATCGATTTAATGCGAATGAGCAAAAGTTATTTCATTGATTTTTGTTTGAAAAATGGCCATCATCTTTGCATAAGAAGAAAAACCATTTTGGCGAAAAATTCTTTTCAAACATGCTCATATCGACCATTAAACATATTTTTTTCAAACACGAGAGCACGAGAAAGAGAACGAGAGAGAAAGAGAGACAGAGAGCGAAACGACCAAACTAAACTTCTGCCAAAGCCGATCGAAAAGTCAACGATCCCTCTTAGAAAGCGTGCAATAAATCAGAACAGCGTTTAGTTTGAGTCAATAAAACGAAGGGGGAAACAAATCAAACCGCCAATATGAAAAATTCAACTCAAACAAAACCAATTTATACGCAAAAATATATAATATATAAGTCGCAGTGAAATGAACGATGAAACTCCGAACAGTGAACGAAAAAAAAACACATCGTCTATGAGTAAGCAAATAAAATCGACTTTTGCATGCGATATCGATGTATGTTTTTGTGTGTGGGTTCTTCATGAGTTGAGAGATGGTTTTGTCGATAGACATGGGCTCTTTTCAGTTTAACTTTATAGGTTTGATCGTTATATCGCCGTCATCGACGGCAACACAGCAAGCAATGGCGACGGTGGCATAGCACCAATGCAGCGGTAACAAGTCCTCAGCGCATAAATAAAATAAAGTGCATTTGCTTTAATTACATTGATTTGGTTTTATTTATTTTTGTTGAGGAAAAAAAAAAATGAAACGAGTTCTTGTAATTGCTTTATAAAAAGGTGCACATCAAGACATATGGCTTTGATTGTAAATCGGCGCTGAATGTAAAATGAAAAGAATGGAAAAGATTTAAAAAAAAGGAGAACAAGTACACATAGAAAACATCACACAACAAGACCAAGATACACATAGATTCATTGTAGAGTGCCAAAAGGCCAAGCAAAGGATTGCACAAACCAATCGAAGCGCACACACCAAAAATCGTGTGTACATTTGTTAGGACTGCATCAGATGGTTTCTGTACTCTCTTTCGATTCAGCGATACTGTATCACCAATACAAGTTAACGCGAATCGGGCGACCGGCCAACCGAAAGCAAACGAACGCATCTAAAACCGAATGAGAAAAGAACGAAAATGAGAGTGAGAGAGAGAGAGAGAGAGAGAGAGAGAGAGAGAGAAACAAAGAACAACTACAAAAGAGAGATGAAAACGACCGAACAACGAATATAAATTTTATTCAGTTGACAGCCATCGATGACTCGTAAAGATATTGTACTTTGGTTGAATGTTTGGAATACACTAAAAATCCATAACGCTAAAAGAAATGGCAAAATGAAGCACATTGAAAACGAGCTTCGAAAAGAAGTGAGCGATGTCGAGAGAGTTCGACAGCGAGAGAGAGAGAAAAATTGTAAAAAAACACACAACGCACATACAAAACAAACGAGTCAAGAAACACTTACACTCGATTTTTATATAAATATCGATCTGTGATGTCGCCACCAAAGTACAACAACAACAACCGAAAATCCATACTACCTATTCAACCACTTTGCAAGGCGTCGTTTTTGTTGTTTTATACATGCAAAAAGACGAGCAAAGCAAAGAGCGAATGAGAAAGAAAAATTCAAGCGATATAGAAAAAAAGCGGGATCGTGCGCTGTAAAATGGAAGGTCGAACGCAATCGAGCAGCAGCGTGAACACAAAAGCAAAGAAAATAAATAAATAAATTAAATAAAAATCGGGAGAACTGACGAGAGAGCAAATATATTTATATGAAGAAGAAAATGCACCAAGGACTGAAAAATGTGAATGTTTAAGTTGTTGTAGCCGACAAATGCCATAGGAAATGAGTACATTTATAGCACAGAGTGTATAACAAGGCTACTTCGTTCGTAATGTTCAAATGTCGTTATCAACAAACAATGATTCAACTCGATGGAAGGATATTGCAATGGGCCAACACAAGAAGTGCTCGTATCAAGTGCGAATACAAGTTTGTAAGCGCGTCCGTTGTTGTATCACCACCATCGTCATCACTATTATAGCTGCTGCCGCCGTTGTTGCCAATGCCAATGCTGTCACCGATGCTGTTGTTGTTGTCATAGTGCTCAATGTAATGAGGAAAAAAAATAAATGCCCGAATTTTCAAGATTGTGCAAAGCTACATTGTTGAAAATAAAAGCGATGTTTGAATTATGGCCTGGTCCATGGCTTAGTCCTTGCAGCAACTTTACTGATTTTGTGATGGCAAATGGTGCATGTGTGTCTGTGTGCTTGCGTTGCCAGCATTCGTCGGTTGGTAATAAATAAAACGACATAATAAAATGATAAAAACGGCATTATGTTATGATATTTTTCAAATGTCATGAAAGATAAAGGTGTGAATTTAATACAATAACCGAGGCGAGAAAAGATTTTCCGTCATCATAATTCTTCGTTCTTATTTTTTTTGCCAGAGTCAAGTTTTCTCTTTTCTATGCTTATAGATGCATTATCCATCTCCTTTCACCATCTTTGGAATGTTATTGTTGTTGTTGGTGAATGAAATGCAAGCTGTCGTACGAAATTCATACGATTTCGTGGTATTTTTGCTATACTTCTTCTTTCTTTTTCTCTCTGGGTTGTTTTTTTTTCTATCGCGAACTGATACATTAGCTTAACCCCGACAAACCAACCATTCTGAATCTATATTGTGCTATTGTATTGCGTACATATGCAACCGAAGAGGTTATATCATTCAAACAATTTTCTTTCTCGCGTTGTCCATTATTTTATTCTCATGGTTGGTGCTTGGTGTTGAGTGTATGCTGTGCTTAAAAATTTTCACAGTGAAATATTGGAAGTGTTTTATCTTTGGGTTTTGAGTGAGAGCTGGAGCGCTCGAGATAGAGCGAAAGGCATTTCAATGTCGAGAAAAAAGAAAACTCGTTTTTTTTTCTCATAATATTTTCCGTTCGTTGTCATCTTTTCTCTGGGTGCGAATATTTGTTGATTTTTTTCCCCTTAACTCGTTGTTATATTCTTTTCATTTAGCGGTCATGACTGCAAATGTTGGTGTCTTTCTACGTAGCTGATCCCATTTCAGAAAAGTTTTTCGGTGCAGAGCCGCTCATTTCATATTTGTCTGCAACGGTGGCAGTGCGGCTTTTCATCTCGGCACTACTTTTTATTTGACACGTTTATAGTTGTGGCGTGTGTCGGCAACATAAAATGACTTACAATATGTGCAACCACTAGTTTTGAAAAAGTATGGCATCTCATTTTAAATGGCGGCGCTACAGTGCCTTCAACCTTACCAATATTTCTCTTTTATTTGTGTGCTTATGTGAGCATAATTGCATCATGATACAATTATATTGAAGTGATATGATGTGTACGAGTCTATATGCTGCAAAAATGGCAAAGAACGAGCTGTCGTTATTGCAAATAACACAAATTCATTTCAATAAATCACATGCTAATCGTTTCACATAACTCAAAATTATTACTATTATTATTGTTATCATTTTGAGGTGGATCTTGTTACTTTTGTTGTAAATATGCGCTTCGTGCATGGTGTGTGTGTGTGCGACATATCGAACGAATGGTTGCTGAATTAATGACGTCATTAATAGCAAATGCGAGAGAAAATTACGATAAAATGTATGGGTTCGAAGAATTGCATTTTAGTTGGGTTCGGATATATGTTGCGAAAAATAAAAGCCATTATAAAACTATTTATAAATTTCGTATTGTATGAGTCATTTGAAGCGACTCTTAAACGACTATCATCCCAATAAAAACCGTCAGTCAAACCAGAATGCCACACATCGAACGCTTCATAATGGTATGCACCATACAAATTGCATGCAAAAGTATACACGAATGTAGAAGGAGTAAGACGTTTTTTTTATTGTGAAAGGCGAATATAGCTTGTGTGTTATTTTGTATCGAATGTAGTAAATGGCATGGTCGCGTTAGCAAAACTGTCATCTTATAAAATATTATGCCAAATGTGTTTCGTTTCAGTTCCATTGGCGACGGCTCAAGCTAAGTACTCGTTCAACATATTGCCCATTACAACGTATGGGGCGCACGTCAATCTCGTCAATTAACTTCAAATGGCTATAGAAAACATGTACCTCAAACTTATACGAAGAGCGTGCCAAGAGATTATTATTTTTTTTTTAAAAAGATGGAAGAAACACACAAATGGCGATCATCATCATCAAAAAATACGATGTTAATTTTCGGTGGTGTTTGCCATTCTTTTTATATCTCAATCGTCTCAATTTACATTATATCAATTTTGGATACATTATCAGAATAGCCAATGGAATTTTTTGAAATTATTGTTTTTGTTTGATATTGAGTCGCTTTGGTGTAGCACATGGGCATGGTTGGAAAGTTATAGGGAGGGATGCCCTGTCAAAAACACTAGCAAATCAAAAAAATACTCCACTCTCGGCCTACGGAGGTTTCTTGGACGATTTAAGGGGGCTTATCCGGCCTTACACCTCCTGTTTCCATGTATGCACCACTGATAGTCATTCGTTTGGATGAAGGTAAACAGATCACAATAAATTTCTCCCTCACAAACACTTTGGTGATAAATTTCATTTATACGTACTGACCGCACTGGAGTTTATTAATACCAATGAAGAGGTGGTCATCGCTAACATATAAATCAAACTAACAATATTTGAGACAATGATAATTATCTTCTTTAAAAAAGATGCATAAAACCGTATTTTCAAAACCATAATAACGCAGGATAAGGCATGACCGGCTTAAGAAAATAATCAATCTCAATTTCAAATGGAAAATGGTTTCTCTATTTCAGCCGCAAAATGGATTCGAATTTCTGCGGTTTTTATACGATGTTTCCCTGATTTATATATTTGATTACGGTTGGTTCAATATGCAGCACAATATTCGATAACTATATTATCGAAATGTGGTTTTCTAACTCTTGATACCCTTGTGCACATTTACGCACATAAATAAACACCAAAGTGTTTAATTGAAAATACTAGTTTCGTTCTTTTTTCCAATTTCTTTTTTTGGACAGAAATAACAAAATGTGTGCATTTGTCGAATTAATTTCACAAAATCAGCTCTTGTGCATTTTCACTTGAGGTCCATCGCTACAAGTAATTAAGCTTAAGTGAGAGAGCAATTTTATTTGCAAACTCTTGAAATAAAATTGGTTGCTGAGTTCATAAATCTTTTGTACATTGATCAAGCGTGTCAAGCACTTACTCCTTCAAACACACTCTCGCACACATAATCTCGTCTACCTCCCACTTTCTCTCTCCAGGGCTCTTTGGTGTTTTGGAGCGCTGAAGAGTGAAAGGAGAGAGAGACAAAGCTCTTTCGCCAGCCAATTTCTCAATTGCGATAAAATTCAAACCTATAATAGCTTTTGAAATGTCTTAATTACTAATGGGAAAAAAACTCCGAGTAACTACTTTTATATCATAAAAATATCATATTCGACACATCGATTGAATGCAGTTTGGCTTATTCAGTTGAACAGTTGTGTTTTTGCATTCATTTAAGTTCTAAATTGCCAATTTCAAATCGTATTTTAATTATTAAATAATAACGAAATGGAAAATAATGAATCAATTGAGGTAACACCAAATTCCAATTTTGAGTTCGATACCATTTCATCCAATGGACTTGGAAAAAACTTTAAATGAAATCGTCGGTATGATTTGCTTTCGTACACATGAACAAAAACACACCATCGATGATTTGAATGGGAAAAAATGGAATGGAAAAAGTAAAATCGAATGTCAATTCGTTTGATCAAAATAAGAGCACGCAAATCGAAAATGTTGTAATCTAATTTTACGGGCTGTCAGTTTTAGATGGTTTCTTTTAAAAGTATTTTTTTCTTCACTTCACTCACTCAAATATATTTACAGGTGTGTGTTTGATTTTACAATCTTTACCTTTTCGTTCGTATTGTTAGACGGTGTCTTTTGTTTTCTTCGTGCGTGCGCGCAAGTATTTATCTGTGCTTATGTCGAAATAGTTTGCTATATGGAGAGTAAACCAATGCTTTGCATTTATAAGTATGCAAAGCATTGTCGAGGATATTGTGACTGCATCTTTTATCACGTCTTTAAAATAATGGTTTTTGATGCTGAAAATGCCATTTTGCGTGCTGACTACTTGTTCTACGCAAAAAACAATAACAGCAACATTAGCAACAGGACTAACAGCAACGATATAATTCTTAACGCTTCCCTTGGCATCGAAGCTTAACAAAGTTGTTGTCTCTATCCTTCTCTCTTTCTGATGATTCGGTGCATTAAAATGATAACGACGCCAAAATCAAATGATTTTTGAACTGAAAGTTTCGTCAGTTTATTCATAACACTTTTTGATGCTTTACCATTAGTTTATCTTCTTTTTTTGACTCAAACGATCAAATCAAATAAAAGAAAATCCAATGCAAATAATAAAAAAATAGAGTTGATGATGATTTCCATTCAAATCATATATTCGATACGCATTGCATACATATGTTTGTGCATTTGCGATTTCGTATCGCTGTACATAACAACGTTCTGTGCTTTTATTTTGCATTCCACATAAAAGTGAGTCTAGAGCAATTTCATTCAATTTCCGAATGTTGTCAATTCGAATTCATGATTGTTATAGAATCTGTTCATGAATCAGAGAAACGTGATTGCTTATGCATTGCAACTCAAGATATTCACTTTACATAAAATTTTACCCGAAACGAAAACATTATATATATTTTTTCTTCTTCTCATTGGAAGAGTATTCCCGCGCGAATCGCAATGATGCGCACGCTTTTTGTTGAGAACAATTTTAAACTTGCAGAGTCTGAATTGATTTTGTTCGCTTGCAAATGTATATATAGCTATTTCGTTTACGGTGAAGTAATACCCGCCCGAAAAAAAAAACATGTGCATATAAAGATGTTCGCATCTAGAGAAATTCAATCCCCTTGCTAAAACGGGCGAAAATCATTATTTGTTGACTCTATCAATTGGAACATATAAGCAACGATGCCATCCAAGAAAACGATCACGTCTCATACACTTTATCGTTGTAGTAAAGTGAAACAAAACATCGAACAAAATGGCATAAAAATAATTAATTCGAATTTTGATGATGGCATTAAGTTCATTTAAGTTAATACTAAATATATTGATTGGATGTATAACAATGAGCACATTCGCGTGCATAAGATATTTCACACTATATAGTGCGCGCACAATACGTGCGTATATATGATGCGTCAAATATCCATACCTAATTATGTGGCATAATGCGTTTAAATACGCGAATGGTTTGGAGGGAAATCGGATCTATCAGGATATTTTAAATGAATAAATTAAACAATTTTACATGCTGACATCGATTATGGTTGGCGCTGCTTCCGTAACAATGAGCAAAGAGCTTTCGAAACCAAATCGTTTCGATTAATTTTCGGAATGAACTTTTCAGTTTTAATCTGGGATAACATTTTCACAATAAATTGATTATCGTTTAAAGACAACTATCACTTTATCTCCCACCGCTCTACCGCCCAGTGTTGCTGAAACGCATCGCTCTCTGATCAATCTGGTATTTAGCATAGATTTTTTTCCACATTCAGGAGATTTTGCAATGAAAAAAGGTGGATGTTGTAGGATGCATTTTAATGGGTCCGTGCGCGTTCATTCTGAACGACAATGTACCCTTGCAAAATGATGTGAAAGTTTTCAAATTACAAGTGGGATATATGCAGCGATAGCATGATTTGTGCGTATTTGCCAGTTGTTCACTGATGTGTGAAAGCCCATCCACTCTGGGGCCTGCAAAGTAGTTTACATAACTAACTGTTCAAACAGTTCAATTATCCATGAATGATTGTGTGTGGAGCCAAAATGTAGCAATGCATTGGTGTGTTGGATGGGCGATTGTTTGTGCTTGTGTCGATATCATATTTGACTAAACGAACAAATGAGAGACAATGTAACAAGAGAAAGGATTCTATCCACATTGTTTCAAAATGACATCAATCAACAGTAATCCATACAAAATACTATATATTATAATTAAAAATGTTTACAAAGCTAAAAGCACAGATTGAATCCGTTGCATCATAATTGAGAATGTGAAAATGTTTTCATTGTTACGAAATCTCAATTAATACAATATATCTAACGATATTCTCTGCCACACAATTCCGATTCCATAAAAGATAAAAACAATCATGTCATATAGTATTTCAATCTAGGGGCTTTCATCATTCGTTCATACAAATTTATACACAATATTCACGTCCTATTCATCATATATACGATTAAAATTTCTCGCCTATACCAGTGAATAAGATGTATTTCAAACTGCAGTGTACACACACACACAGTATAGCTACACAGAATCGAAGAAGATCCGCACAAAAGAGAATGAAAAAACATGCCATAGACGAAATATACACAAAATATACACCAAATATATGCAGTTATGCACATTTATTTGCGCGTATTACAGATGATTTTGCAATATAGTTCACTATTTACAGTATAAATCGTATACATTTGAAGATAAAAGCCCCTAGATTTCAATGAATATACAGCAACTGAAACGGAAGGAGCATCACTCGAATATACCTTGCGGTGGCCCACGATGCATGCCAATTATCGCTCTAACTGAGCGAAAACCAATGAAAAATGAATTGCGCTGTCATTATAATTATGAAAAAGTGGCTGCTGCAATCAATAATAACAGCAAAAGAGAATACCAAAAAAAATGCTGGTGCTTAATATAATTGAAAAATCAATCTGACAAATGCGTGAGAGGTATTTATGAATGCACATTGTGCATGGGCGGAAATACGAAAAAATATGTATAAGATAATAATGATGATGATGCGTTCTGAACACACTGCGAAATGAATTGAAACATAAAAAAAAAATTATTTATAATATGTACCGCATTGAATTTGAATTTTTTGCTTCATTTTGTAAAAATGTGATTACATTTATCGAAAAGACGGACAAAGGGAAACAACATCATGATATCAATTTATTAAATAGCTGATTGGAAATCAAGCACAATTTGGTTGTTTCTCATTCAATTCAATCGATTTCGCGTTACGCATCACATCTGTTCGATTCCATGTAAATGAAATCCGATGAGAGAATGGGCAAAAAAAAACTGAGCAATACAATTAATGAATATAAATTTTTGCATGAGAGAAGAGAGCGTATGTCAAATGTCAAAAAATCGGGCTTCCCTGACTACCCATTAAAAGCTTAGCTTCGTGCACTCTCACTCTTCGGTCGGCGAAAACGACTTCACTATTTGGCATTTACCCTAATATAGAGTGAGCGTTGCAACTATATGCGTTCATTCCACAAACAATATTTTATATGTTGTATTTTTTTTCCAAAACCCGATTTCCGTGGAATTTTTCAATGGAGACTCGAAATGAAAAAAATACATTTGTCATGTCAATTTTTTTTTTGAAAAAATTGATGTTCACCATTTCAAAATTTCTACTGCCAAATAAATGATTTTATAATATTTGATTACTGTAAATTTGGAGGAAATTTTCTCATTGACAAATTTAATGGACTCAAATAAATAGTTTCGCAAATGTGTATGTGTGCGCCAAACATTGAGCATATGACCGAAATGATAATTTTCAAAAATGTAGTCATTTTGATGCAACATCATCGCTATCACCATCATCATCATCATCAAATTATTTCCGAATAAATCCGCCTAAATCAGTGCATTTGCAATAATCAAAATGGAATCATAATGCGTATAACCAATCGACGTTTTTTTGCTTGTTGCAAGTGTGCACCGCAGCCACAAATGATTGAATAGGGAACAATAGGTAGATAAAATACCAAATATATGAATAAAATCTGTGTGAAAACGTGAAAATTTTCCAATTTTATTTCAAATGAATTATATTGGTGACTGAATGAAAAAAAACGGGACATTGGCGCGGACATTATTCAAATTCATCAATGCAGAGAGTGAAGGGACCAAAGGGAGACTATGTGTGTGTGCTCAAATTGGGATTCACAAAATGCAATTCACTACCACAATATGTGAAAATACCGCCAACTATACGGCAATCACAAAAATGCACGTATGATGAGTAGCAAACACACACACACACAAACGGGCTTATTGCCAATGTGTGAGATGATTTTAATCCTATGAAGTTATTATTGCATATGTACTTCGTTTTGGGTGCTATTAAATCAATATAGACTCAGCGAAGTAATCATAATTCCATTAAAACACATCACCCATTGCAACATTTGGCTCTATATCTCTTTCTATCTTTTATGAATTCAAATAGTTTGCCAATGGAGATGTTTTTTCCTCTGTAGCTTTGTGCCAATCTCACTCATTGTTTTTTTTGTTCTCTGAATTCTTTATCTTGGTCGAAAGCACAATTCGATTTTTAAATTCTTTTCCATCGATCCACGTTTGAATGACTGAATTCGCCGTGGAAAATCGTTTTGTATTGTATTTGGCAGCTATTGCTATTCGAGTTGATTTCAATTTTCGATCGATACATAGATAGCGAGAATTTTTCATGTGTTACTACTTATGTGGTACCCATTTTAAACTTCATCAGCAGCTGGTGTTCGTAAGCTCGAAAAAAATGTTGTGTGCACACACCATTGTTTGGTTGTATGTATACGTTTTGTATGTATTTGAATCGATCACATCGGAACCATATGCAAAAACTGTATTCTTTTAACGAAATAAATCTAAAATGAATATTTGCATTTGCGATTTTAAAATTGTATACCAAATAATGTGCCTGAATTCATACAAATGCGCACACACACACACACACACACACACACACACACACACACACACACACACACACACACACACACACACACACATTTCTATTCAATTTGAATGAAATGGCATGCTTTAAGTTGAATTTAACATTTTGTAAGTGTTATTGACTCGACTCTTTCACTCTCAATACAAAGAAGAAAAAAATGAGCTACATTCTTGTAGCTGTTGTTATTCTGTCGCATACGCGAATCAATTTCGCTGTTATGCCAATTTATGAAAGCGAAACAGGATTCATTTAATTGATGAAACTATCTTGGAAAATGATAATGTGCTTGCGTATGTGCCGTATGCTTAAATGACTATTCACACATATGAGCGTTGTTGATAATGTGATTAATTCCGAACATTAGAAGCAAGCACACATTCCAACGGCATATTGCCGCATCAATTCTATTTTCATAGCGAGGGTGATTGGTTGGTTTGGCTTGATATGGCATATATGATACGAAATGCGATTGTATAAGAGGCAAAAATTCATTGCGGCTGTTAACAACCGACACATTCATTTTTATAATTTTCATGACTATTTGGTGATGTAGCGAAAGCGATCCGTTTTCACAATCGCTTCAAACATGTAACTTTGTTTGGTATAATCAAGCGTAGCACATTTGCACACCGATGACAACGACAACAAACAGTAGGCAGTGAGGCAAAAGAAGAAAAACACGAGAGGAAGAAGTAGACGAGCAAAATTGACTAAATATTTGTATTTCCTTTTTAATATCAAATCAAAATAAAATAGCGTTCACACGCCATGCATACAAAATTCAATGCGCTTCAATTCATATTCTATTCGAAGCACAAACGCACATTTATGTTTTGGATAAATGTTAGGAAGTCGTACAAGTCGGTATTTCTCAAACGGTATTTTGTGCTCTATTCATTTGTATGTGTGTGTGTATGTGGGCTCGTTTATCTTTTCTTCGCCGTGGTTGCCGTTGTGGAAAATGCCCGCAAAATTCAACATTCCATATGATTCACTCTTTTCGTTTTATTACGAACGCACACACACAATATTTCGAATTTATCGAAAATGATATGGAATTTGATTTTACCTCTTTGATTCCCGAAAGCGAAACACCAAACACTAACTACACAACACATTATGCCATTGAAGTGAAATAGAAACGACGGTGCATGATACGTATTTTCTTTTTTTTTTTCGGCGTCGTCGTCGTCGTCTTCTTCGCATCGCATTTTTATCACTCCGGTTCGATGTACGCAGGGACTATATTACACTTTCACCGGAGTGAACATATGCACATCAGGATGAAATGTATAAGCGATGCGTACGTGGTTTCATTTCATTTCATTTTGAAAATATGAAGAAGAAGCCTTATAAGCTGAACGCTGTTGTATTTTTATATCAATGCGCTTAATCGTAACTTATTACCTGATACATATTTATACTGAATAGTTTGGGCATATGCGAGTGTGTGTGTGTGCGTGTGTGTGAATGGTTTTGCCGGGAGAAAATGATATAATTATACACCGAGGGAAAAAAACACACATATCAAACCGTTTTTCGATATATACGAATAAAAACACACAACAAATCCCAACTAAATGCCGGATTTTCGCCATTTGAACAGTTCGAATAAAATAAAAAAATATAATACCTTCCTAAGATGCTGTAAGCATCAATTGTGGTGTTGTTGTTTTTTTTCTCTGAAAGAAATCCGCCGCTTTTACCTGTTTATATTCGGCATATTTTTTGTGGACAGTTTTTTTTCTCGAGAGATTTTGTAAGATTCTCTTTAAAATAATATTGTCTCATCGTTCACAATTTTTTTTTCGTCCAATTTCTCTCCACCTCTCGATGTCATCATATTGTGTGTGCTTTCGAGTGCAATTAAATACTACGTGTGAAGTTCACACTGTGAACTGATATTTGAGTTAAGCATTCAAATGATTTATCCGCTTCGAAATGTAAATCTATTTTCTTTCTTTTTTTCATATGAAAATACCAGTCTTTAATGGCAAATTGACCATCATTGTGCATATCAACCATGTGTATAACATTTAAGGGTACGATTTTTTTTATGTTGACGTTGGTGTTTTCTCTCGCCCGATATTACAAAGTCACTTGAAACGGAAATGCCAGTTTGAAATTGGATACATTCATTTCCGATTGATTTTATTTTCGTGAAAAAAAAAGAAAACACCATTTGAACAAAGATTAACTTGTAAATTTATATTCGTTTCGGGTGCTTCCAATTTATAAAATTTCTTTTGTAATTTTATACGGTTTTACGCAGTCTTCAGGTGTTAAGTTCATTTACCATTTAATCCACTGTCTGTTTCGTGTGTGTGTTTTTTTAGACTCTGATACTTTAGTGTAAAATCTTTCACTCGGCGGAAAATCATGACACCCATCATATACGAAGAATATTTGTAAATTTATCCGAGCATTATGTTTCGTTTGAAGCTGAATTCATGGAACACTGCATATAACATACATAGTATTAATTTTATTTGTGAAATAAAATAAAATTGGAATGAAGTGAATAAATAATAAGCAACATAACAATGTTGAGCATGAACAAAAATCTAATTTCAAGCGCTGTCAAATATGTGAACGTTAAGGCATGCCGAAACAAACAAACGAAAAAAGCACATAAAAGCGTAACGAAACGAAAATGAAATGATCATATATGATTCTTGGTGCTGAAATATAAATGAAAATGGCGTAGTTTCCAAAGATTGACTTACTTATCTTGACTTTGGTCGGTATATATGAACCTCTAGCTAGAAACGATTCGGAACCGAATAAAAATAAAATGAATTTCTGAAAAAGAAGAAGAAGAAGAAGAAAAAAAAGCATACCGAAGAAAATCGAGCGAATGAAGTTGAATGCATGAGTTCTGAATTGGTGCGCATTTTAACGGTGAATCGGTATTATTATGATTATTGTTATGGTTATCCCAAAAGTTGAACGAAGTCGATGAAATGAGACAAAAAGACAAAATAGCAAACGAATCGACTCCATTGTTCTCTCTCCGTGTGTGTCTCTGTGTATGTTTGCATTCATCGAAAGATGTGACAATGGAAAACAAACAAAATCCATGCAATATCCTTTACTCACATTAAACGATTTTAATGTCACATTATAGACACAGACTATAAATTTCCGAATCTTCGACGCCTTTTTTTATTCACTTTCTCTCTCTCTCTCTCTCTCTCTCTCGCTCTGTGTCATTTGAGCAACTTTCCTCTGCCGTTCGCTTGACTCTTCGATCGCAGAGCAAGAGAAAAAATATACACGAATTTTCAGCCTATTTTATTCGGAATTTTCCAAGTTGGCTCCGAAAATCCCAACGATAACTTTGTGCGCGCACACACACAGTTTTTCTTGATAAATGAGTTTATTGTACGGAATGCCAACTTTATCCCATTTGTTCGATGTTACGTATTTACAATGTCCAGTGTAAAGAGGTAGAAATATATATATTCAAATCAAAGTGGAAAATGAAGATAAGTGTTTGTGTCAGTGGAAATGAATGGAGTGAATTGCGAAATCGGAAGTTTTGTTTAGAGAATTTTTGGTGTGTGTGTGTGTTTAGCATCGTCGTGACCGATAAATATGTTTAAATGTGTGTATTTTCATCGGATAACGAGATCGTTTACTCGTCAACATTGGTTGCGCGTCATATGGCCATAGCAAGCGCACATTTGGCACCGTGTAAACGGTGTGTGATCAAAATTTGTTACCGTTACTGGTCATGAATGTGAATTCATTCAAACAGAAAACCGATGTATAATTTTCACACACCAACACTACTTAATGCCACACAATTTACATAATATTCCACTTTAACGCAAATCGTTTTGATATTTTCTTTTTCTACCTTTTTATTCATATCTCATATACAATTTCTACATGCCACATATTCACATTTGCATTCTTATTGCAAAAGCATTAAACTTGGTTTCTATTTCTTCGTCAGCGACGTCGTCCTAGTCGTCGCTGGTCTCATCCATTGTTTCGCTCATTCACTTGCAGTGAATTTGCTTCCATTTCCACTGGCAGCCTTCTATCAACCATCGTCTCCACTCCCTTCCATCATTCCCATCCGCACACTCGCAATTTCTGCTGGATAATTTGTTTAGAAGATTTCGAGCATTTCACAAGAACAATAAAGAAAAATAAGTTTCCAATTTTCCGTTTGTATACCAACACTTTTCTAGCCTTTGGCTACACACAAACAAACTCAGACAAACGGAAATATAAAATGCAAGCAAACAACGAAACAAGAGAAGACGAAAAAAATATATATGCTCGAAATGGGAATGAAATGAAGACACGAAAGAGAGAAAAAGAGAAGAAAAAAAGACAACAAAATGGTTAATATATACATATGAATGCGATTGCAAGCAAGTACACAATCAAATGATATTATTCACAACATTTTACGTCAAGCAGGTGGCTCAAATATTTCCTTACGCCCCTTCGGATTTGCTTCTCGCAGACACTCCATTATTCAAGCGTTGGCACCGTGTACAGCACAGAAAAAAAAATGATATTCATTCTCTTACCGCAAACGGACTGATATACATTTTAAAGGAAACCCCGAACAAGAACAACATAAAAAAATGAAGAAAAAAAATTTCCGGTAGCAATGAAATAAAACGAGATTTGTTTTTTTTCTCTTCTTCTTTGTTTGTGAACGACATAAAAGTGGTGTTAACCAAAATTAAATTGATAAGGAATGGAAGAACAAATTTCTTTCTTTTTTTTATTTTAATAAATGAAAATGTGAAATTTAAAACTTTAACACAAGATTGAGCCTGCTGGTGTTATTTACTATGTAGTTCACTGGAAAAATAAGCACATTCCGCGTAATGACACACATCAGAATTATGCATTTCGAAAACTTTCCGAGTGGAAACAATCTCAATTTGAAAAAGTTACGCAACAAAAAATTACAACTTGATTCTCGTTTATTATGGGGTTTAAAGGGACAAAAAGAATATGAAAAGCAATTGGACGATATGCATTTAAAGCATCGAAATAAATTATTATGAGCAAATGAATGACATAATAACTTTTTTTTTAATTCGCATCATTTGGTCATGCTGATGGAAATGTTAAAAATTGATCAACTTTTTCACGGCCAATTTCCTATTTATTTAATATCTTGGGCCAAACATTTTCACAACACATATGACCGAATACGTATCGCAATTTTATGTTAGGTTTTTTTTTAGTTAAATGGAATTGCCTTCAAATATCCGAAATCGAAATAATCGGTCATTTGTGTATGATACACATTAGCCTCTCGGTATGTATGTTAAATGTCAATATATCCGTTCTACCTTCATTGATAATTTATCATCGAAATGATTTATAAATTGCATGTAATGCGTGTTACTCTTTGCTAATTGAATTTGTTCGTTCGCAATTAAAAATGCATTTCTCCAAATATACATATATATATAATGCGCGGACAGACTGTGTATGCTCTACGGCTCGTATGACGTAAAACGATAATAATGAGAACATATCAATGTTTGAATTTCCGCAAAATTTGCACATATATTTCCATAATTTATTTATATTTATTGAAATAATAAATCGCACACGGACGGCATGGCGGTTTTTATTTTGCTTTCACTCTCTTTTTAATTATATCGCATTCCGATTGAGCCGTAGAGTATTTGTGTATATGTGTGAGAGTAATTATGTATTTGCAATATAAAAATTCGTTGTTCATTCTTCATAATTTTTATTCATCAATTATAATTATTTCGATTTATAATGTGCTTATGATTTCCTGTACTTTTTCTCGCATTAACAACCATTGATTAAATCAAAATCAACACAACACATGAAATTCCGATAGCAATCAAAGTATAAAAGTCTACTGTTTTCTCTCTCTCTACCTCTTTCTCTTTTGTTCTCCGTCTCAATTTCTCTTTCGTCCTTCGCAATACGTTATGAAAACAAAAAGAAAATATGGTCGTTCCTTCAAACATACATTTCTTGCACATTTTCGCAGTCCTTAAAATGTTAATCAACATATTCGAAGCGCGAATGTGAGAGTCGGATAAAATTCTAATAAATGCTATCTGGCTTCGATAAAATTTAATGAATCTTTGGTGCAATTTTGTTTCCTTCAATCTCTCTATAATGAATGTACAATTGAATATCCAATCAATTGAAATGTCAATTGGCTCGTATTTTATTAGTTGTATGTTTATAATGCAGTTGAACACCATGATATTTCTATTGCTCAATGAATTTGAAGAAAGAAAAAATATAAATTGAATAAATAAAATGGTAATGTTGGAAATGTAGTGAATAATTTCTGCTGAAAATACGTATGCAATAAATTATAATGAATGTGGAAAACCCGAACGAAGTCAGACAAACATGGAAAACCTTTTAAGCAGCTAGAGTTTAGCTGCAAACGCAATATATAACTAATATATATTTGTGGTGAATTTAGGGGGAATGTGTTGTGTGTGTGTTTTTTTTTTCGTCCATTTATTGCTTTAGTTCAAGTCGTAAATAGTAAAGATCAGCTGTAGACGAGAAAAAATTGCTTTACAAATGAAATAAACTTCGATTTTAGTGGTTGATGATTTGCTTTAATGAAATGCACCATTAAATGAACAAATGTTAATTTTATTACTTAAGCAAGCCGCTATTTTTAATGGTAATGACCACAGATATTTCTAGTTGTTGTTTTTTTTTTTGTTTTTGTTAACTGAATTTCTTGATTTTAATTATGTTCTGATTTCTTCAATTTGATTTAATTTCTTCCATTTCGTTTCAGGTAAGCCCCACCTACTTCCTCAAGATGATTTACCCTTTTTATCCTTTCTGATATGCATCATATTTGGACTGCGCGAAACAAAAGAGATTTAATTAAATTGATTTTGAACGTAAGCGACTTTTGTTATTATTTTTTGTGCTTTTTTTCAAATATTGACGAATGTTGATCAACAAACAGAAAAAAAAACGAACGACAATTATTTAAGATCTGCAATTGACGAAATGAGAGTGAATAAGGCGCTTAAAACAATCCAATAACATTATGTGTCAGATGAGTTGGAAATGTGTTGGAAACTGCCTAAAGTACTTAATAACTCATTTGTACCGTTTAACACGTTGTTACATCCGCCAATAGTTTTCAATTCGTCGATTGACAATAGAATAATGTCAACAAATAGGCGATGCACGCAAAGAAAATCGGTTAAACGTTGAAAAGTTGTAATTCTGTGGTTAGTTCTTCGATGAAATTGAATGGAAAAAGTGCAAACATTGTAATATTTTTGTTGAGAGAGAGAAAAAAAGGTCGAGAGATTTGGGTAGTGGTGGTGATGGTGGTTCAACGCCGATATTAGAATGGCACACGCATTTTGTGTGACGTTCGCTATATCACCAAAGCAAAGAAAAAAAAACGATGAAATAACACACACTCAACATGAGGGATAATCCCCAAATGCGCCAAATAAATTGTTGATCGAAGCGAAACGTGCCAAACACCGAGGCCATTAGACTCGTATCCATTTCTCTAGAGAGGCACAAAATATTCTCGCCCGAAAATCAAATCAATATTTGAAGGCTGCACAACGAGACTCGAAACGAGCAAGTAAAACAAAGACGAAAAGAGTGAGCGAGAAGAATTGAGAATGAGAGAAACCAACATCAACAGTACACACTTACATATTATAAATATGGTAAAGCGACGTCAATCTGCCTAGCAAATAGCAAAGTCAATGAAAGTTGAATAACGAAGTTTCGCATAAGTCGCGTGTGTAACATATGCGGACAGCGAATTTTGCATTTTTAATAAAATTAAATGAAAACTCGAAACCAAACACCGAAAAAACCAAAATGTTAACATGAACATGTAAGTGTAGAGACAGAGTAGGCAAGTTGGGAGTGCAGAAAGCGCCACTCAAATAGAAATATTCGACTTGATTACCTTGGGTCATAGACCACAGAATGAAGCGTCGGGAGAGAGAGAGAGAGAGAGAGAGAGAGAGAGAGAGAGAGAGAGAGCGGAAGAGAAAATGTTAGAGTCGCCAATTTATATGTGGATAAGTCGAGTAAAAAGTGTTTCATTGTTTGTTTGGAATAGGGAATTCGGGTCGTTGTGCTCGATGCAATAGAAAATACATTGTTGTTGTCGTTTTATTCTAGTTCTCCCAAAAACCATATATGCAATATCGCTTCCGACTGCCATAGAGGGCCCAATCATACCAAGAAATATAGTATGGATGAAAAATGAAAAGAGTAAAGAAGAGAAAAAAATATATATACACTAACCATAACAAAATGTATCGGAAAAATAAAGAGGGAATAGAGAAAAAAACACAGCAACAACACTAAAAATGAAAAGAAACATGAAAATAGAAAAATAAAGCGAGTCACACCAGAATATACGTATGCTTTGGCGTACATTTTTAATGGAATAAATTTATAGAATTTTCCATGTTCGTGTCGGCAGAGAATAAACTGAAATTATACATAAACATACGGAATGACGACGCCGTGCGGCTAAGGAGCAAATGGATAGAGTCAATGTGGCGCCAACATAACCTCCACAAATATAGAAAATCGCACATAACTGTGCGAACACAGAGAGAACGAGAACCAAGTGGTGGGCAAAAGCAAAATGAAACAAACATAAGAAAAATAAAATAGAATGCAAAGAAGAGGGCACACACACTTACATACACACACACAGCCAAAAAAATAGAGCGAAAGATAGCGAATGTAGAGAGTATCCAATGTAGAAACCAAGTTCAAATTACCACCGATATATATATATAGAGTGTTTGGTCGATCAGTTAGCTGCTACTGTTGGTTGTCATTCAAACAGTGAGCGAGCGAGAGATATGTGTACGATTGCAAAAAGTGTACATGTGAGAATTTTTGGGAAATATGCCTTTGAAGGAACGTTCACTGTAAAGTGATATGAAAGATACAGATAGAATAGAGGGAATATTTAAGTTTGGCGAATTTCGAAATGAAATCAACGAAAAACAGTTAAATGTATTAGTTTGCTACATTCAGCTTTGTTATACATTTTTTCTTGGAAAACGTGTCTAGCCGCTTTGGTGTGCGCGATGGCTGTTTCGTCTTCTTCTTCTTCTTTTTCGCTCTATCCGCGTTGTGGTAGTGATTGTTGTTGTTGCTGTCGACATTGTCTCAACACTTCAGCGTTCTATACCCCCGAATAATATGTATGTGTGTATGTTGAAAATGATATGACACCACATGCCTTTCGTTTCGTTTCGAATACTCAATTTTGCACTTTAAATATCATTTGTATGGATTTTCATGAATGTGTGAATACCAATTCATATCGTGTACAAGTTACATATGTATTCGCACTTAAGCACTTCTTGCCTCTTATTCTCACACTTATACGCCATTCTCTTTCTTACTCTGTTGCGTTCATGCACACGCACTGTAGCAATTTATACATGACGTTCTCTGTTTTTTTTTCGTATAAAATCATATGAATTTTCCGAATTGTACAGTGCTTATTTTTTTCTCTGCTGATACTTTTTTCCATATTTTATTTTATTTTATTATCAATTCAACATGAAAGTTTCCTTTCGTTTCGGTACATCCTTGCCTCTATTGCTATCATTTTCATCTTCTCTCTGACTACTGACGACTATTAAATGTAGAATCATTTTTGTAATATCAAACGTGCCGAGGTTAACACAGCTCGAATAGCAATCTTTTAGTATAAATCGAAATGTGAATACTTAACATTGACTGCCATTGCACGAATATCTTCCAATTAAGTTCGTAAAACTCATGCAGGTGGTGATGCGTTAAATTTTTGCACAAAAAGTGAAACGAAACGAA
Organism: Contarinia nasturtii; assembly: GCF_009176525.2. Classification (NCBI taxonomy): domain Eukaryota; kingdom Metazoa; phylum Arthropoda; class Insecta; order Diptera; family Cecidomyiidae; genus Contarinia; species Contarinia nasturtii. Next base: position 7,644,077 of record NW_022197486.1, read on the forward strand.
TACTCACACCCATGATCACGTTCTTACTCCGCTATTGTCACTTTCTATCCCCGCTCTCGCAATTTCTTCGCTGTCTGTGTATCTCGTTTGCTAAGCTCGTGAGAATTATGAGTTCGCGTATTTTATTTCAAGTTGCGGACATTTTTTTCATTCTTTTGTATGTGCATGTGTGTTACCGCTGTTCTTACCACTGCATCGTAACTGATGAAAAGAAGATGCGGGAGTAGCATATTAATTAACCAGACTTTAAAAAGATTTTTCGAAATGTCAAACTGAAAGCATTTGCAAAAACTTTTGCGCTGATTTATGCCGATTCGTTCGTTTCTTATCCGTTCGCCCCTTTTTTATTTTATTATATTTACCATTGCGATGATTGTGGTAATGCGGCAATTGTATCAATTGTTCATTTATTGAGCCTCATTGATTTTCACTGGATCGTCTTTTTTCTCTCTCTCTCTCTCTCTCTCTCTCTCTCTCTCTCTCTCTCTCTCT